>NW_026991331.1:2149434-2456496 GCF_036370855.1 Dromaius novaehollandiae
GCAGGCAACAAAAAAGGAGGAGATAGAGCCTGTGGCCTGGGGCCCAGAAAGGGAGAAAGCTTTTACATCTGTGAAAAAAGCGTTGGTTTCAGCCCCTGCTCTAGGGTTACCAGATTATAGCAAACCATTGGAATTATTTGTCCATGAACGACAGGGAGTAGCAAGTGGGGTACTCACCCAAAAACTAGGCCCTCACCACAGACCAGTGGCCTATTATTCCACGCAGCTAGATGAGGTAGCTAAAGGCACTCCAGGATGCATCAGAGCAATAGCAGCTATGGCAGCTCTTACTGAAAAAAACATGACCTGTAGTTTTGGGTCACTCATTGACTGTGTATGTGCCACATGAAGTAGAACTGTCAATGAAACAATACGTGACTCAAGCACTATCCCCACAGAGAGCTCACCGCTATGAACTGATAATACTGCATGCAGATAATGGGACCTTAAAGAGATGCAACATCTTAAATCCAGCAACACTATTGCCTCTACCTGAGGATGGAGAACCACATCATTCCTGTGAGCAGGTGATCGTCAGCTCGAGCAAGCCCCGGGAGGACCTTAAAGACGAACCTTTGGGAAACCCAGACTTAGTTCCGTTTACAGATGGATCATCCTAGTATTTGGACGGAAGGCACCACTCCGGCTATGCTGTCACTAACCTCTTTGAGGTACTTGAGGCCAATCCTTTGTCTCCGTCTGTAAGTGCTCAAGGAGCAGAATTAATAGCATTGACCCAAGCAGTAAAAATTGGTAAGAACCTGCAGGTAAATATCTATACCGATTCTAAATATGCATTTGGAGTAGGTCATGTAACAGGGACGTTATGGAAAGAGCGAGGATTCTTTTCGTCATCAGGAAAGAAATTAGCTAATGGAGAAGAAATACGTAATTTGCTGGAAGCAGTCCAACTGCCCAAAGAAATTGCTGTAATACACTGCCCAGCCCATACTAAAGACACTACAGAAATTAGCAGAGGAAATGCTTTAGCCGACGCTGCTGCGAAGGCTGCAGCTCGACAACCTCTGAGAGAATGTATGGGGGCAGTTCCAAGGATGGACCAGAGTGAATGGCCAATTTTAATAGACCCCAAAACCACGTATGAAAAAGACTGCTCAGTGGAAGAGAAAAAACAATGGGAGCAGTGGGAAGCAAAACAAAGTGATGATGGAATATGGACACTTGGAAGAAAACCAATTCTACCAAAAAAAAAAATTTAATTACTATAGCTAGGTGGTTTCACGATAAAGCTCATGGGGGAGCGGAGGCGGTGGCTAACCAGGTACAGAAAGTATGGGCTGCTCCAGGAATCTACGCGGCTGCAAAAAGAATAACAAATAGCTGCCCGACCTGCCAGAAGTTTTCAAATAACAAGCCAAGCTCAGAGTTAGGGGGACGGTCATGGGCCTACTTCCCTTTCCAAAAGCTACAAATAGATTATGCGGATATGCCATCTGCCAATGGCTACAAACACTTGTTAGTGATAGTAGATCAGTTATCAGGCTGGGTAGAAGCTTTCCCAACAAGAAAGGCCGACACACGGGGAGTGGTAAAAGCCTTACTGAAGGAAATCATATCCAGGTATGGGGTCCCAGAAGCCACTGATTCAGACAGGGGTGCCCATTTTACGGCAAGCATAATCACTCAGTTATAGAAATCATTAGGCATAAAAAGAAACCTACAACCCCTTATCACCCACAATCTTCAGGACAAGTAGAAAGAATGAATAGAACACTAAAAGGAAAAATAGCAAGAATATGCGCACATGCTAGCCTAAAATGGCTGGGTAGGACTTTTCCCAACAAGAACGGCTGACACAGGGCGGGTAGTAAAAGCCTTACTGAAAGAAATCATACCCAGGTACAGAGTCCCAGAAGCCACTGATTCAGACAGGGGTGTCCATTTTATGGCAAGCATAATCAGTCAGTTTTATAAATCATGAGGAATAATGAACTTTTACCTAGTTCAGTAAGAAAAGGGACTGAGAGCTGGTTCAAGCTGGAATGATAAGGGAGTTGCAAGCAGTTCGCATTCCTGTGCTTCACGCTCTGGGAGGGAGGATGTCAAGGCTTTGAAATAAGGCCTACTTGGGCACCAGGACCCTGGGAAACAAAGCCTCCTCTCATTGCTGAAACAGTGTTAATTAGGGGGTCTGGACTATCTCGGGGTCTGGATTATATCCCTTCATCAGGACCTTGGCAGATAACACCTATTGTCACTGCTGGGGCAGTGCTAATTGCTGGAACAACACCTCTTTGTCAGGGCCTGGAGAGACAAGGGCGGGACCCGAGGAACCAAGACACATCTGTCAACAAAAACCATAACAGTAAAGATAAACAGCCTGCCTAGGCACAGGGATGAGACCCAATAAGGAGCAGGAGACTCCAGGCCCAAATATTACTATTGGTCCAAACTACTGCCTGAGGGGTGGAGAGCTTACATTGGAAGGTATAATTGCCCAGGCATTTCTTTGTTTGGGGTCCCTCTTCGGAGACACCCAGCTCGAGCTGTAATTACCGCACGCGTGTCATTAAAATTTCATTATTTCATTTGCTTTGATTTGGCGCCAAACTTTTCTGCGGGGAACCTAGGGTCGGGCCCTGTTATGGTGGCTGACAAGCCTCATTTCCATAACACCGAGCCCGGGGCCCGTCCCCGTGTCCGGGGGGTCCCGCCTCGCCCTCACCTCTCCTCTCCAGCGCAGCCCTCCTGTACTCCATGTATCTCCACTGCCACTCCATGCAGCTCTTCTCCAGGTAGTGCTTCAGCCTCTCAGGCTCATTCTCTGCCTCCCACTTCCTCTTGGTGATTAGCGCAGCAGCATACGCCATGACGAATGTCAGCGTGTCCTTGTCAAAGGCGATGAAATCCTTCCCGTCGTAGGCATCCCGCAGAAACCCCCAGATCCCACCGTCCTCCAGGAGGTCACAGCCGTACGTGCGCTGCACTGTGTGATACCCTGAGACACAAGCAGGGAGACGGGGGCTCAGGGGCAGCCCCGGCCCCGCACAGGGGCTTGGACACGGCACCCAGCGCAGGGCCGGGGGCACCCCAGACCCGCAGCCCCCAGCGCTGACAGCGAGCAGCTGCCGCTGGGAGCCCCGGCCCGCGCTCACCCCCGCTCTGGTTGTAGCGCTTCTGCAGTGTGTCCAGCTCCACTCAGTAAGACTAATGATTGCCATATGCGTTCTGGGGCTGCCTGTCCCAGTGGTCCTGACCCTCCTGCTCCATCCAGGCCGCACCCGGCACCGCCCTCTGCGTCTCGCTGTCGTAGCCATCGATGAGCTCTCCGTCCACGTAGCCCACGGACACGAAGGCGGGCAGCCCCGGGCTGGGCTCCGTCACGGCGGTGTGGAAGTAGCGCAGGGAGTGGGGGCCTGCGGGGACACGGGGGGTGGTGAGGGGCCGGGGGGGGCACGTTGGGGGGCATCCGGGGGATCAAGATGTCCCGGGGGGAGAAGTCGGGGGGGTCGGGGGGGGCAGCACGTCCCGGGGGGCAGGTCAGGGGGGCAGCACGACACAGGGGGGGCACGTCGGGGGGGCAGCACATTCCGGGAGGGCAGGTCGGGGGGCTCCGGGGGGGCAGCACGTCCCGGGGGGAAGATCGGGGGGGCAGCACCTCCCGGGGGCGGTTGCAGGCCGGTCCGTGGGGCCGCTGACGGGGAGCCCGGCGCCGGGGGAGGGGCAGAGGGGGGCCCGGGGGCCCCGCCCGCACTCACCGCTCGCCACCGCCGCCGCCGCCGCCCAGCAGCAGCAGCCCCGGCCCCAGCGCCCGCCCCGCTACCGCCTCCTCGCTGCCAGCGCCCTCGCCCTCACCCGGCGCCGAAGCCCACGGCGGCCACGCCCCCGCGCCGCCATTGGCTCCGCTGCGGCGCACCGCCATTGGCTGCGCTCTGTCCCGCCCGCCAATAGCGGCTCTCGTCGGCTGAGGCGTCCCCAGGCGCTGGGCAGATCCCGGCGCGGCAGGTTGGGAGAAGCGACAGCGAGGGCGCTTGCGGAGGGCGCTGCGCAGCGCCGAGCCGCGGCTCCCGCTCCGCCTTGTCGCACGGCCATTGGCCCCGCCGGCGGCCGCCCGCCAATGGCGAGGCGCGGCAGCGGTGACGCCCCCGGGCGCCGGGCGGATCTCCGCGGAGCGCGTGGTGGGCGGGAGCGCGGAGGCGATGTGGGAGGCCGAGGCCGATGTGGGGACGGAGACGACGTGGGGATGGGGATGCCATGGGGATGGGGCCACTGGGGGGATGGGACGCCGTGGGGCTGGAGACGATGTGGGGATGGGGACACCGTGGGGCTGGAGATGGAGTTGGCTCTGTCACAGGGACAGGGGGACACTGTGGGGATGGGGATGATGGGGGGATGGGGACGATGTGGGGACGGGGACGCCATGGAGATGGGGACGATGTGGGGACGGGGACACCATTGGGATGGGGATGGAGTTGGCTCTGTCACAGGGGGGGACGCGGAGCCAGCAGTGGGAGCTCAGGGAGTGGCGCCCATCGAAGGCCGAGTGCTGGTAGGTGGTCCCCGGCCCACCCCGGCACCCATAGGTCTACTGGAAGATGTGGAAACCTGCCCAAGGTGGCACCCATGGGTGAGGAGCTGCCCAGGGCCCCAGGCGTCTAGCCCCGTTGCACCCCTGGAGCCAGGCATCCAATCCCATCAGCACCCACACCCATCCATGTGTTGTCCGAAAAGCGGATTCGTTGCCCGGTGTGCAATAAGCCAATAATTACACACTCAGGAGAGACATTTGTTTATTTATTTCAGAGTTGCGCAAGCCTGGGTGCTCGGTGGTTTCCCACAAATCGAGCACACACACCCCAACTTTTCAAGTAGCATTTATACAAACAAATTGCCAGATTTGCGACTTTCCCTTTTACACTGATTGGTTAGTGATTTCTTCATTCCCTGGGTCCCACCCCTGCTTCTCAAGGTCCTGATCAATTAACACTGCCCCAGCTAGGTCAGTAGATGTTATCTCCCAAGGTCCTGAGGAAGAGGACATAATCCAGACCCCTTAATTAACACAGTTTCAACAGTGAGAGGAGGCTTTGCTTCCCAAGGTCCTGGCGCCCAAACAGGCCTTATTTCACAGCCTTGACATCCTCCCTTTCGGAGAGTGGGGCACAGGAATGCAGACTGCTTGTAACTCCCTTATCTTTCCAGCCTGCACCAGCTCTGGGGCCCTTTCTTACCGAACTAGGAGCGTGGCCTAAGGCTTCAGCAAATTTAGCTACTCATGCTAAGCAAGTGTGTGGCTACTCATGCTAAGCAAATTCTGTCTAAGATAGAAGTTATCCAAATCTACCTACTTCAAACATTCTTTCTGAGCTTCTCAGGGTTGTCTTGTAACAATTGCACCCATGTTATCACCCATGGGCCCAGGTGGCCACCCATCAGCACCTGTGACCACCCATGGACCCAGGTGTCCAGCCCCATTGCACCCGTGTTATCACACATGGGCCCAGGTGGCGGCCCCATCAGCACCCACCACCACCCATGGACCCAGGTGTCGACCCCCTTTGCACCCATGGACTCAGGCGTGAGGTCACATCACCACCCCTGAACCCAGGCCCCCCACCCCATTGCACCCATGGTCCCAGCCCCCTGGCCCATTGCACCTGTGTCCCCAGCCCCCCACCCCATTGCACCCACGTCCCCAGGCCCCTGCCCCTGCCCCATTACGCCCATATCCGGAGCTTCCCCGACTCATTGCACCCATATCCCCAGCCCCCTGCCCCTTTGCGCCCATGTCCCCAGGCCCCTGCCAATTGCAACCACCTCCCCAGGCCCCCTGCCCCATTGCACCCACATCCCCAGGCCCCCGCCCTATTGCACCCATATCCCAGGCCCCCACCCCATTGCACCCATATCCCCAGCCCCCTGGCCCACGCAGATGGGGCCACACTGCAGCAAGCCCAGCGCAGGCCCCCAAGCTGCCTGGCAGCTGCAGCACAGCACACAGGAGCAGAGACCAAGGGTGCTGGCTTGGTGCAGCCGGCAGAAGAGAAGGCGTAGGGGGATCTCACTGCTGCCTGCAAGTGCCTAACGGGAGCGTGCAGAGAGCATGGAGCCAGAGACGTCCTGAGGGGCCTGGGGACAGGTTGAGGGCAACGGCACGGCTTGTGGCAGGGAAAAGTCCCCTCAGAGACTGCAAATGGCCTTGGAAGCCGAATGGTGGTGCAACACTGGAGCAGGGTGCCAGGGCCGTGCGGGAATCCATCGCCAGAGACAGTCAGAGCTCGACCCTGACAGGCCCTGCGAAACCTCCTCTGCTTGCCTCCACTTGCAGCAGGAGGTTGCAGCAGACACCTCCGGAAGACCCTTCCCACCCCAGCTGCTCTCTCACTCTGCGACTGCTTGTAGGGCTTTCTCTGCAGCCCTGACTGCCTTCCTTGGCAGCGCCTGCACTAGTCTTTCTCCTGACAGTTCCCTGACACCAAGTAACACAGCGGGAACAGCTGCCGAGGGTTTATTTGGAGCAGCACATGGGCTGTGGGACACGACGCAGTAGCATTGCTGTAGCAGCCAGGAGAGAGCCTCCGTCGCTCTGCCTCTTTGCTCTGCGCCATCTCCCATCTCGGGCCACCTGTCTGGCAGCTGCATCCTCGCGCTGTTCCTCTCACTGCCCTGAGTCACAGCGGCAGCTAAAAGCTCTGCGCAGAGCCCGAAGCGCTGCCCTGAGCCGCGATGGCCATCGCCTGGAAGGCGCAGCATGCGGGAGGGCGGTGATGCCTGTGGAGGAAGGAGAGCCGTGGGCGAGGGGCTGGGCAAGTGCAGGGCAAGCCTGAGGGTCTCTGGCTGCGGGGGAGGCCTCCGCCTTTGTTCCTGTGCTGGCTGATGGGGCCAGAGGCACACTGTCCCCCGCATCCTGGCAGCCTCCCGCCAGAGCAGATGCCGCTGCCTCGGCTCCTCGGGGCACTGCTGGGGCCAGAGGCGTGCTCTGCAGGTCACCAGCTGCCTCCCTGGCAGCATCTCTGCCCTTCACAACGGGTGAGCAGGGCACCTCCTCAGGACACGGCTGTGGGTCTGCCAAGAGGCTCCTGAGGCTCGGTCTGACCCAGCTCATGACCAAGGCCATGTTTTCCTCCAGCTCCTCCCATTCCAAAGGCTCTTCATCAACATCCTCTTCCTCATCGCTCCACTCCACGCCAGCATCCTCTGGCACTTCCCAGACTCTCTTCCCAGCTCCCAGCTCCCGCGCCCTCCCACAGGGCCGGAGGGAAGACGATGACTTGTGCTCCTCTTTGGGCTCACAGGCAACCTGCATGGGGAGAGCAGGAACACAGCCCTGTGTGATATCAGCTGGCCATGCTCAGCATCCTGGTGCCCTGGGATATAGGAGGGGGCAAAGGGTTTGGGGTGGGGGGATGCTGTGAGTGGCCGCGAGCCCCAAGGGGAGGCACATGCAGCTGGCTGGGCAATGGCACAAGGCTTGTCTTGGGGCCGTAGCAGCAGGGCTGGGCCGGGGGCCACGACGGGCAGCGGGGGATGGAGGTGGCCGGGTACGTGGCACAAGGGGGCTGGCTCGCTGGCTGTGGGAGGCGGCTGCTGCTGGGGCTGCCCCTGCCCTCCTTGCTCAGCATCCATGCCCCAGGGCTGGATGCTGTGCAGGCCGGGGAGGGCACGTCAGCCCTGGGCCTCTGGCACTTGGAAACACAGAGCACCAGGCATCTTCCCCAGGACAGAGAGTGCAGAGCGCAAAGGGCTGGGGGGACAGCTTCTCACCACGGCCGCGGGGGACCCATGCAATGGGGCAGCTCTTCTCACCCACCCTGCACACCCCAGACGCTGCTCACACCGCACCTCCCTTTGGTGGTGGGTGCCGACGCCATGCTCCTTGCTCACCTGGTGAGGAAGGCCTGCGGCCAGGGCAGAGCCTTCTGCTGCGCTTTCTTCGGGCAATGGTGGTTGGAGAGGCAGGCTGTTGCTCTCCCCACAAGGGCCTCCGCACAACTGGGAGGCCTTTGGCGCAGCCTCTGCGGGAAGCGATGGAGGCAGAGGAGCATTTTCCCCTGCATCCTCAGGGCCTCTGGCTGCAGGGGAGGCCTCTGCCTTTGCTCCTGTGCTGGCCAGTGGAGCCAGAGGCACACTGTCCCCCGCGTCCTGGCAGCCTCCTGCCAAAGGAGATGCCGCTGCCACGGCTCCTCGGGGCACTGCTGGGGCCAGAGGCGTGCTCTGCAGGTCACCAGCTGCCTCCCTGGCAGCATCTCTGCCCTTCACAACGGGTGAGCAGGGCACCTCCTCAGGACACGGCTGTGGGTCTGCCAAGAGGCTCCTGAGGCTCGGTCTGACCCAGCTCATGACCAAGGCTGTGTTTTTCTCCAGCTCCTCCCATTCCAAAGGTTCTTCTTCAACGTCCTCTTCCTCATCGCTCCACTCCACGCCAGCATCCTCTGGTGCTCCCCGGACTCTCTTCCCAGCTCCCATCTTGCGCTCCCTCCTGGGCGCATGGGCGTACAGCCGCTCCAGCACCTCCCACTTGGACCTCGCATCCTTCAGGAGCTCCACTCGCGTCACCTCCGGTTGCCACAGGTTATAGAAGGAGTTTCTGGCACAGAGCTGAAGCCAGAGAGGGAGATTTGTGAAGGCAGCTGCTTTTCCCACCAGCAATGCCCCCCGTGGCCCTGCCAGCACTGCCACCATCACACTGTTGCAGCAGGGCGCAGCGGCTGGCCCCAGCACACGGAGGGTCACCATCTGCCCTGGCCCACCCTTTGCACTCACCTCCTTGGGGCGAACATTGAGGCATCCCGATGCTGTCAGGGAGAAACGTTTCCCCTTGCCCTCCTCTTCCTCGACCTCCCTCTCCTTTGGCCTCGGCTCCTTCCTCTCCAGAAAGGCTTCTCGCAGCTGAGCCAAGCTCTGCCCGGTGCGCGCCACGCAGCTCCTGTCGAGCTCCTCCAGCGTCTCTGTTTTGATTGAGAGCACGGCGAGATACTGCGAGGGGTTGTCGGGGTGTATGCGCAGTGGCGTGCCTTGAAGGCGACAGATGATGCCCAGAGGCTGCTGTTTGGGCCTCTGCACTGCAAGTTGCCATCCTAGTGTGACCAGTCCATGGCCCCTGCCCGGGGAAGCTGGTGCACCGGCCCCCATGACCTTCCTTTTGCCCCCACGCCTGTTGCAATCTGGCCCTTGCAGAGCTGTGGCAGCTGTGTTTTTGCCACGCTCCCTGCTCTCCTTCTGCAATGCGCTTGCCAGGCCTGCTAGAGCAATGGTGTATGCCAAGGTCCTTTGTGGCCCGGCTGCCCTGAGCTCCCGGCCATGTCCCGCACTCGCATCATCAGGACGGCTCAAGGCTGCAGACGCGAGCGCCAGCAGTGCGTGCATCAGAGGTGCGGCAGGCAGTGCGGGGCTGTGTGCAGCAGGTCTCTGGTCCTCAGCCCTCATTTCCATGCACACATCTGCAAGGATGTTCTCAACAGCTTGCAGCATCCTTGCTTTTCCCAGCGCGGAAGACCCAGGCCTGGCCTCAGGCAAATAGGAGACAGGAGCTTGAATTGCTCGGGGGAGAGCGCCAGCTTCCTGCTTAGCTTTTGGAGAGGCAGGCACTCTCCTTGCCACATCCTCCAGAGCCTCAGCAGTGGCCGTGCATCTCAAAGAAGATCTGCAGGATTTTTCTGGAGGTCGACATGCGGATGCCGCTCTTTGACCTGTAGAGGCCTCCAGGCCTCCACGTGCCTGCCTAGCTGCCTTGGTTGCGTGAGGCGCTAAGCCGGGCCAATGCGGTGTCTCTGCTCTTGCACAAGGCCTGCTGTGCAGTGTCTCCCGGCGCCCCGGAGGAGCCTTCTTCACAAGGCTGCTGGAGGCATGAAGAGCTTGCACCGAGTCGAGAACCTCCCTCACAGTGTCCTCCGCCATCTGCAATCAAAGCCCATGAGGAAGGCCAAGTTACTGCTGCCCTTTACCCCTCCCCCCCAGCCTTCCCACATGCACACTCCCTGTGGCCCCTGAAACCCTCCACAACAGCAGCACTCTCCCACGCAGCTGGCTCCCAAAGGCTGCGTGGGGAGAAGGCTGGTCACCACTGGGCAAGAGATGGGCAAAGGCAGCTCCCTCGGAAACCTCGAGCCATGTCCTTGCCGACTGCCATGCAGAGCAGGCGCTCCTCCTGCTCCCTCCCACCACTTCCCGCCTGCTGCTTGGCAGCTATGCACAGTCAGGCAGAGGCTTTGCCACCATCGCTGCTCAGCTCGCTACCTTCGCGATGACGTCTTCAGGGTCTTGCCAGCTCTGTGGGCCGGGCAGCAACGGCCGCCTGTCCCTTTGCTGCGATGAAGTCGGGGTCGGGATGCGTTGCGTCACTGCATGCGGCTCCCGCTGGCCCCCCTGCAGGGAGAAGGAAGCACATGATGGAGGCGGTTGCGTTCGTACAAGCGGCCCCTCAGGCACAGGAAAGCCCGGCCCCATGGCAAAGGGAAGCTCATGGCCTAGCACGACCCAGCTGTGCTAAGCCTGGAGATGCTCTCTGACCCTCAGCACAGCTCACAGGCTCCATTTGGGCCTTGCAGCACCCCAGTCGGTGTGCTTTGTGCACCAGAAAATCCCCAGCACCAGCAAGAAATACCCCCTGGCCAGAGAAGATCAGGCCTGGCTCGCTTGCCCCACCTCCTCTTCCCCACCGTCCTCATGCTTTCCGTGCGGCTCCCAGCCCTGCTGCCTGCCTCTCCCTCCAGCCCCACCGCTCACCTTGCTTCTGCGCTTCGGCCTCACAGAAAGCCCATCCACGGGCTGGGAGCCGGCATTCGCCTGCCGCCCCTTGTCCATCAGCAGGAGCTTCTCCTGCGCACCTGCCACTCTGGCACTCAAGAGAGCTGCTCCCTCCTCAGCGAGCTGCTCTCCTCAGAGGGCACAGCCAGGGGCTCTGCTCCCAGCATGGACTCGGTCACCACGGGCACTGCCCCATCACAATGGCCTTGGGGGCATGATGCCACCCCCATCACAAAGCCCTGCACGTTGCCATGGGGACCCCCGTGACCACCTCCTGCTGGCCACCAGGGGCACCCGCATCACAAGGCCTTGCTGGTGACCGTGCTAGCACCGACATCACAAGGCCTTGCTGCTCACCGGGGGCACCTCCAGCACCAGGGCTTTGCCTCCCAGCCTCTGGTGCCAGCTTCTGAGCCCAGCTCCGAGCTGCCATCTGTGCCGCAGCAGGAATTTTCCTCTCCCCACCTCTCTGCCTCCTACACCGTGCAGATGCTGCCCTTCTTCAGGCCCTCTAGAGCACACAGCCAGCCACTGCAAGACCACTCCTCTTGCTCGGGCCACTAAGCCTCACCCATATGCCTCACCGTCCAGCCCTAGGCAGAGCGTCCTGCATTCCCGCTGCTTTCTCACAGAAAGGCCAACTGCCCCTCCGCACCTTCCCAGACGGGCCTTCCCAAAGAGGCTGCAGCCATCCACCGCAGCGCTCCAGGCATGCCACGCTGCAGGCCCGCAGCTGCACACAGACTGCAAAGTGCTCCTGTCTGGTCCCCAGGCTGCAGGCATTAGCGGACGGACCCCTGAGACAGGTGCCCGCCTCTGCAGATTTCCCACAAAAGCTGTCAGAGATTCATTTCTCCAGACTGTTGCTCTCTAAGCACTTCCCTCTTGGCGTGCACGCACTGCGCTGGGCCCCTCCAGGCTTTCTTTGCTCCACATCACCCTGCACCTTTGCCTTGCCCTCCCACACCATCGCTTCCTCACTCTTCCATGCATCCTCCTCTCCCCTCAGGGGCACCGACTTTTGGGCTCTCCTCACCACCTTGGCCACCGGCTTGAGCCTCACGGCAGCACACGGGCACACTCTCCTCCTGATGAAGCGTGACACCCCCCAGCCTTGGTGCCTCGCTGCTGGCTCGCCTTCGGGACGTCCAGCTGCTGGACCGC
Source organism: Dromaius novaehollandiae (assembly GCF_036370855.1). NCBI lineage: Eukaryota > Metazoa > Chordata > Aves > Casuariiformes > Dromaiidae > Dromaius > Dromaius novaehollandiae. Next base: position 2,161,306 of record NW_026991331.1, read on the forward strand.
CAGGCCACCTGGGCAAGCAGGCCCTGCCCTCACCTGTGCACCTCTTCCTACTCACGGGGCTTGTGCTTTTCTTGCTTTTGCCCCCAGGGGGCACGTGGGGACCATCTCTCCACGCCAGCCTTCATGCACAAAGAGGGGCCCACGCTCATGAAAACAAAGCCCTGCTGCCAGCACCAGCTGCACACCCAGGGGCTGACCTGCTGGATCCAAGCACTGCTGCTCAAGCCCATTCCCCTCACTGGCAGCATGCAGGAAAAACCCCACCTGCCCTGCCAGGCCTACAGCCATGTCATCACACTTGGTACTTTCCAGGCAGGATCCTTGTGTTAAGGAAGAGCAAACTGAAACTGCCTACAGGCAGCCGCTTAGCACAACTTCTCTAAAACTTGCCTGGCATGAGGAGCTAAATTTGCTGAAGCCTTAGGCCGCACTTATCGAAAATAATGAACTTTTACTTAGTCCAGTAAGAAAAGGGCCTCAGAGCTGGTTCCAGCTGGGAAGATAAGGCAGTTACAAGCAGTCTGCATTCCTTGCAATTACTGTTTTTATAGATCAAGCAGCCCCTGATACACAAAAGTATTTTAAAGAGCATATGCCAGGCTGGCAAGGGGAGGGGGCGCGGAAGAACCAGGGGAGATAGATGGAGTCAAAGTGAAGGGGGTGTACAATTAAGAGTTAATGATGTTTGTCATTCTTGGGGGGAACAAGGACACTGGAAGCAGGAATGCCCAGTGAGGCCCTGTGCACTTGGGAATAGAGGGGCCAGCATGAGGCAATCAAATCAGTCCACAATGACAGGAGATAGGAGACTCAGAAAATACTGTGGAAATGGGGGTAAATTCATGGGATGTAGATTTGGATTTGAAGGGCAGGTAATGGCAAATATAGAAGGCTTAGAAGTTCCCTTTCTAGTGGATACTGGAGCCACCCTTTCCCTTTTAAAGTTTGAGCCTAAAGGATGCAAGTCACCAGATAAAATAATGATGCAAGGAGTAGCGGGAAAAGGCAAACGAATGTTATCTAAGCCCTTAGTACTCACTATTGGGGGTAAAACAGTGTGGGGATGTATTATAATTTCCACAGACGCGCCCATGTGCCTTTTAGGGAGAGATCTCCTGCAAGCCTTGGATACTCAGATCTGCTTACAGCCAGAAGAGGTGGAATTAATAATTATGGGCTCATGTGTTCTGGCTAAGACACCAGAACCAGAGTCGACTAATCTGCAAATTCCAACAAGGTTAGAATCAGTTCCTAAACGGTTATGGAGCTCTTCAGGAATGGATGTGGGACTACTGAAATCAGCTAGTCCAGTCTCGATAAAAACAAAGGGGGGATTGCCTCCTGCAGTTAAGCAATACCCTATCCCAAAGGAAGCAGAGAAGAGCATCCAAAAACAAATCAATCATTATTTGAAACTGGGTATCCTTAGAGTCTGTGAATCCCCGTACAACACCCCAATTCTGCCAGTTAAAAAGAACAGGCAAGATTCTGATGGTGATCCAGAGTATCAGTTTATACAAGACTTAGGGGCTATAAACCAACATGTAGTTGCTCCACATCCAGTAGTCCCTAACCCATCAACCATTTTACTACAGATACCCCTTTGGGCAACTTATTTTACTGTGATTGACCTAACGGCAGCTTTTTTTAGTATACTGATAGCTGAAGATAGCCAAGATCTCTTGGCTTTCACTTGGAAGGGACAACAATTAACTTGGACAAGGCTGCCACAGGGATTTACTGGGTCTCTGACTATTCTTTTGCGTATACTCAAAAATGACCTCTCAGATATCGAACTTCCAGGACATTCTGTATTAATACAATATGTAGATGATATGTTATTAGCAAGTAAAGATTATGAGACATTTTTAAAAGACACTGTTTCTCCATGTAACGCTCTTGCAGAAAAAGGGCATCAGGCATCTCTGTCTAAACTCCAGCTGTGTCAAAGAGAGGTAAAATATTTGGGTTTTATCTTAAAAGAAGGACACAGGTTAGTTGATCCAGAACGAGTAAAGACAATTCTTGATATGCCTCGTCCTGTAACAAAAAAACAACACGGGATTTTTAGGAGCTGTAGGATTTTGCCAACCGTGGATTCCTGGGTTAGCAGAACTTACTAAGCCTTTAGTGCAGGCAACAAAAAAGGAGGAGATAGAGCCTGTGGCCTGGGGCCCAGAAAGGGAGAAAGCTTTTACATCTGTGAAAAAAGCGTTGGTTTCAGCCCCTGCTCTAGGGTTACCAGATTATAGCAAACCATTGGAATTATTTGTCCATGAACGACAGGGAGTAGCAAGTGGGGTACTCACCCAAAAACTAGGCCCTCACCACAGACCAGTGGCCTATTATTCCACGCAGCTAGATGAGGTAGCTAAAGGCACTCCAGGATGCATCAGAGCAATAGCAGCTATGGCAGCTCTTACTGAAAAAAACATGACCTGTAGTTTTGGGTCACTCATTGACTGTGTATGTGCCACATGAAGTAGAACTGTCAATGAAACAATACGTGACTCAAGCACTATCCCCACAGAGAGCTCACCGCTATGAACTGATAATACTGCATGCAGATAATGGGACCTTAAAGAGATGCAACATCTTAAATCCAGCAACACTATTGCCTCTACCTGAGGATGGAGAACCACATCATTCCTGTGAGCAGGTGATCGTCAGCTCGAGCAAGCCCCGGGAGGACCTTAAAGACGAACCTTTGGGAAACCCAGACTTAGTTCCGTTTACAGATGGATCATCCTAGTATTTGGACGGAAGGCACCACTCCGGCTATGCTGTCACTAACCTCTTTGAGGTACTTGAGGCCAATCCTTTGTCTCCGTCTGTAAGTGCTCAAGGAGCAGAATTAATAGCATTGACCCAAGCAGTAAAAATTGGTAAGAACCTGCAGGTAAATATCTATACCGATTCTAAATATGCATTTGGAGTAGGTCATGTAACAGGGACGTTATGGAAAGAGCGAGGATTCTTTTCGTCATCAGGAAAGAAATTAGCTAATGGAGAAGAAATACGTAATTTGCTGGAAGCAGTCCAACTGCCCAAAGAAATTGCTGTAATACACTGCCCAGCCCATACTAAAGACACTACAGAAATTAGCAGAGGAAATGCTTTAGCCGACGCTGCTGCGAAGGCTGCAGCTCGACAACCTCTGAGAGAATGTATGGGGGCAGTTCCAAGGATGGACCAGAGTGAATGGCCAATTTTAATAGACCCCAAAACCACGTATGAAAAAGACTGCTCAGTGGAAGAGAAAAAACAATGGGAGCAGTGGGAAGCAAAACAAAGTGATGATGGAATATGGACACTTGGAAGAAAACCAATTCTACCAAAAAAAAAAATTTAATTACTATAGCTAGGTGGTTTCACGATAAAGCTCATGGGGGAGCGGAGGCGGTGGCTAACCAGGTACAGAAAGTATGGGCTGCTCCAGGAATCTACGCGGCTGCAAAAAGAATAACAAATAGCTGCCCGACCTGCCAGAAGTTTTCAAATAACAAGCCAAGCTCAGAGTTAGGGGGACGGTCATGGGCCTACTTCCCTTTCCAAAAGCTACAAATAGATTATGCGGATATGCCATCTGCCAATGGCTACAAACACTTGTTAGTGATAGTAGATCAGTTATCAGGCTGGGTAGAAGCTTTCCCAACAAGAAAGGCCGACACACGGGGAGTGGTAAAAGCCTTACTGAAGGAAATCATATCCAGGTATGGGGTCCCAGAAGCCACTGATTCAGACAGGGGTGCCCATTTTACGGCAAGCATAATCACTCAGTTATAGAAATCATTAGGCATAAAAAGAAACCTACAACCCCTTATCACCCACAATCTTCAGGACAAGTAGAAAGAATGAATAGAACACTAAAAGGAAAAATAGCAAGAATATGCGCACATGCTAGCCTAAAATGGCTGGGTAGGACTTTTCCCAACAAGAACGGCTGACACAGGGCGGGTAGTAAAAGCCTTACTGAAAGAAATCATACCCAGGTACAGAGTCCCAGAAGCCACTGATTCAGACAGGGGTGTCCATTTTATGGCAAGCATAATCAGTCAGTTTTATAAATCATGAGGAATAATGAACTTTTACCTAGTTCAGTAAGAAAAGGGACTGAGAGCTGGTTCAAGCTGGAATGATAAGGGAGTTGCAAGCAGTTCGCATTCCTGTGCTTCACGCTCTGGGAGGGAGGATGTCAAGGCTTTGAAATAAGGCCTACTTGGGCACCAGGACCCTGGGAAACAAAGCCTCCTCTCATTGCTGAAACAGTGTTAATTAGGGGGTCTGGACTATCTCGGGGTCTGGATTATATCCCTTCATCAGGACCTTGGCAGATAACACCTATTGTCACTGCTGGGGCAGTGCTAATTGCTGGAACAACACCTCTTTGTCAGGGCCTGGAGAGACAAGGGCGGGACCCGAGGAACCAAGACACATCTGTCAACAAAAACCATAACAGTAAAGATAAACAGCCTGCCTAGGCACAGGGATGAGACCCAATAAGGAGCAGGAGACTCCAGGCCCAAATATTACTATTGGTCCAAACTACTGCCTGAGGGGTGGAGAGCTTACATTGGAAGGTATAATTGCCCAGGCATTTCTTTGTTTGGGGTCCCTCTTCGGAGACACCCAGCTCGAGCTGTAATTACCGCACGCGTGTCATTAAAATTTCATTATTTCATTTGCTTTGATTTGGCGCCAAACTTTTCTGCGGGGAACCTAGGGTCGGGCCCTGTTATGGTGGCTGACAAGCCTCATTTCCATAACACCGAGCCCGGGGCCCGTCCCCGTGTCCGGGGGGTCCCGCCTCGCCCTCACCTCTCCTCTCCAGCGCAGCCCTCCTGTACTCCATGTATCTCCACTGCCACTCCATGCAGCTCTTCTCCAGGTAGTGCTTCAGCCTCTCAGGCTCATTCTCTGCCTCCCACTTCCTCTTGGTGATTAGCGCAGCAGCATACGCCATGACGAATGTCAGCGTGTCCTTGTCAAAGGCGATGAAATCCTTCCCGTCGTAGGCATCCCGCAGAAACCCCCAGATCCCACCGTCCTCCAGGAGGTCACAGCCGTACGTGCGCTGCACTGTGTGATACCCTGAGACACAAGCAGGGAGACGGGGGCTCAGGGGCAGCCCCGGCCCCGCACAGGGGCTTGGACACGGCACCCAGCGCAGGGCCGGGGGCACCCCAGACCCGCAGCCCCCAGCGCTGACAGCGAGCAGCTGCCGCTGGGAGCCCCGGCCCGCGCTCACCCCCGCTCTGGTTGTAGCGCTTCTGCAGTGTGTCCAGCTCCACTCAGTAAGACTAATGATTGCCATATGCGTTCTGGGGCTGCCTGTCCCAGTGGTCCTGACCCTCCTGCTCCATCCAGGCCGCACCCGGCACCGCCCTCTGCGTCTCGCTGTCGTAGCCATCGATGAGCTCTCCGTCCACGTAGCCCACGGAGACGAAGGCGGGCAGCCCCGGGCTGGGCTCCGTCACGGCGGTGTGGAAGTAGCGCAGGGAGTGGGGGCCTGCGGGGACACGGGGGGTGGTGAGGGGCCGGGGGGGGCACGTTGGGGGGCATCCGGGGGATCAAGATGTCCCGGGGGGAGAAGTCGGGGGGGTCGGGGGGGGCAGCACGTCCCGGGGGGCAGGTCAGGGGGGCAGCACGACACAGGGGGGGCACGTCGGGGGGGCAGCACATTCCGGGAGGGCAGGTCGGGGGGCTCCGGGGGGGCAGCACGTCCCGGGGGGAAGATCGGGGGGGCAGCACCTCCCGGGGGCGGTTGCAGGCCGGTCCGTGGGGCCGCTGACGGGGAGCCCGGCGCCGGGGGAGGGGCAGAGGGGGGCCCGGGGGCCCCGCCCGCACTCACCGCTCGCCACCGCCGCCGCCGCCGCCCAGCAGCAGCAGCCCCGGCCCCAGCGCCCGCCCCGCTACCGCCTCCTCGCTGCCAGCGCCCTCGCCCTCACCCGGCGCCGAAGCCCACGGCGGCCACGCCCCCGCGCCGCCATTGGCTCCGCTGCGGCGCACCGCCATTGGCTGCGCTCTGTCCCGCCCGCCAATAGCGGCTCTCGTCGGCTGAGGCGTCCCCAGGCGCTGGGCAGATCCCGGCGCGGCAGGTTGGGAGAAGCGACAGCGAGGGCGCTTGCGGAGGGCGCTGCGCAGCGCCGAGCCGCGGCTCCCGCTCCGCCTTGTCGCACGGCCATTGGCCCCGCCGGCGGCCGCCCGCCAATGGCGAGGCGCGGCAGCGGTGACGCCTCCGGGCGCCGGGCGGATCTCCGCGGAGCGCGTGGTGGGCGGGAGCGCGGAGGCGATGTGGGAGGCCGAGGCCGATGTGGGGACGGAGACGACGTGGGGATGGGGATGCCATGGGGATGGGGCCACTGGGGGGATGGGACGCCGTGGGGCTGGAGACGATGTGGGGATGGGGACACCGTGGGGCTGGAGATGGAGTTGGCTCTGTCACAGGGACAGGGGGACACTGTGGGGATGGGGATGATGGGGGGATGGGGACGATGTGGGGACGGGGACGCCATGGAGATGGGGACGATGTGGGGACGGGGACACCATTGGGATGGGGATGGAGTTGGCTCTGTCACAGGGGGGGACGCGGAGCCAGCAGTGGGAGCTCAGGGAGTGGCGCCCATCGAAGGCCGAGTGCTGGTAGGTGGTCCCCGGCCCACCCCGGCACCCATAGGTCTACTGGAAGATGTGGAAACCTGCCCAAGGTGGCACCCATGGGTGAGGAGCTGCCCAGGGCCCCAGGCGTCTAGCCCCGTTGCACCCCTGGAGCCAGGCATCCAATCCCATCAGCACCCACACCCATCCATGTGTTGTCCGAAAAGCGGATTCGTTGCCCGGTGTGCAATAAGCCAATAATTACACACTCAGGAGAGACATTTGTTTATTTATTTCAGAGTTGCGCAAGCCTGGGTGCTCGGTGGTTTCCCACAAATCGAGCACACACACCCCAACTTTTCAAGTAGCATTTATACAAACAAATTGCCAGATTTGCGACTTTCCCTTTTACACTGATTGGTTAGTGATTTCTTCATTCCCTGGGTCCCACCCCTGCTTCTCAAGGTCCTGATCAATTAACACTGCCCCAGCTAGGTCAGTAGATGTTATCTCCCAAGGTCCTGAGGAAGAGGACATAATCCAGACCCCTTAATTAACACAGTTTCAACAGTGAGAGGAGGCTTTGCTTCCCAAGGTCCTGGCGCCCAAACAGGCCTTATTTCACAGCCTTGACATCCTCCCTTTCGGAGAGTGGGGCACAGGAATGCAGACTGCTTGTAACTCCCTTATCTTTCCAGCCTGCACCAGCTCTGGGGCCCTTTCTTACCGAACTAGGAGCGTGGCCTAAGGCTTCAGCAAATTTAGCTACTCATGCTAAGCAAGTGTGTGGCTACTCATGCTAAGCAAATTCTGTCTAAGATAGAAGTTATCCAAATCTACCTACTTCAAACATTCTTTCTGAGCTTCTCAGGGTTGTCTTGTAACAATTGCACCCATGTTATCACCCATGGGCCCAGGTGGCCACCCATCAGCACCTGTGACCACCCATGGACCCAGGTGTCCAGCCCCATTGCACCCGTGTTATCACACATGGGCCCAGGTGGCGGCCCCATCAGCACCCACCACCACCCATGGACCCAGGTGTCGACCCCCTTTGCACCCATGGACTCAGGCGTGAGGTCACATCACCACCCCTGAACCCAGGCCCCCCACCCCATTGCACCCATGGTCCCAGCCCCCTGGCCCATTGCACCTGTGTCCCCAGCCCCCCACCCCATTGCACCCACGTCCCCAGGCCCCTGCCCCTGCCCCATTACGCCCATATCCGGAGCTTCCCCGACTCATTGCACCCATATCCCCAGCCCCCTGCCCCTTTGCGCCCATGTCCCCAGGCCCCTGCCAATTGCAACCACCTCCCCAGGCCCCCTGCCCCATTGCACCCACATCCCCAGGCCCCCGCCCTATTGCACCCATATCCCAGGCCCCCACCCCATTGCACCCATATCCCCAGCCCCCTGGCCCACGCAGATGGGGCCACACTGCAGCAAGCCCAGCGCAGGCCCCCAAGCTGCCTGGCAGCTGCAGCACAGCACACAGGAGCAGAGACCAAGGGTGCTGGCTTGGTGCAGCCGGCAGAAGAGAAGGCGTAGGGGGATCTCACTGCTGCCTGCAAGTGCCTAACGGGAGCGTGCAGAGAGCATGGAGCCAGAGACGTCCTGAGGGGCCTGGGGACAGGTTGAGGGCAACGGCACGGCTTGTGGCAGGGAAAAGTCCCCTCAGAGACTGCAAATGGCCTTGGAAGCCGAATGGTGGTGCAACACTGGAGCAGGGTGCCAGGGCCGTGCGGGAATCCATCGCCAGAGACAGTCAGAGCTCGACCCTGACAGGCCCTGCGAAACCTCCTCTGCTTGCCTCCACTTGCAGCAGGAGGTTGCAGCAGACACCTCCGGAAGACCCTTCCCACCCCAGCTGCTCTCTCACTCTGCGACTGCTTGTAGGGCTTTCTCTGCAGCCCTGACTGCCTTCCTTGGCAGCGCCTGCACTAGTCTTTCTCCTGACAGTTCCCTGACACCAAGTAACACAGCGGGAACAGCTGCCGAGGGTTTATTTGGAGCAGCACATGGGCTGTGGGACACGACGCAGTAGCATTGCTGTAGCAGCCAGGAGAGAGCCTCCGTCGCTCTGCCTCTTTGCTCTGCGCCATCTCCCATCTCGGGCCACCTGTCTGGCAGCTGCATCCTCGCGCTGTTCCTCTCACTGCCCTGAGTCACAGCGGCAGCTAAAAGCTCTGCGCAGAGCCCGAAGCGCTGCCCTGAGCCGCAATGGCCATCGCCTGGAAGGCGCAGCATGCGGGAGGGCGGTGATGCCTGTGGAGGAAGGAGAGCCGTGGGCGAGGGGCTGGGCAAGTGCAGGGCAAGCCTGAGGGTCTCTGGCTGCGGGGGAGGCCTCCGCCTTTGTTCCTGTGCTGGCTGATGGGGCCAGAGGCACACTGTCCCCCGCATCCTGGCAGCCTCCCGCCAGAGCAGATGCCGCTGCCTCGGCTCCTCGGGGCACTGCTGGGGCCAGAGGCGTGCTCTGCAGGTCACCAGCTGCCTCCCTGGCAGCATCTCTGCCCTTCACAACGGGTGAGCAGGGCACCTCCTCAGGACACGGCTGTGGGTCTGCCAAGAGGCTCCTGAGGCTCGGTCTGACCCAGCTCATGACCAAGGCCATGTTTTCCTCCAGCTCCTCCCATTCCAAAGGCTCTTCATCAACATCCTCTTCCTCATCGCTCCACTCCACGCCAGCATCCTCTGGCACTTCCCAGACTCTCTTCCCAGCTCCCAGCTCCCGCGCCCTCCCGCAGGGCCGGAGGGAAGACGATGACTTGTGCTCCTCTTTGGGCTCACAGGCAACCTGCATGGGGAGAGCAGGAACACAGCCCTGTGTGATATCAGCTGGCCATGCTCAGCATCCTGGTGCCCTGGGATATAGGAGGGGGCAAAGGGTTTGGGGTGGGGGGATGCTGTGAGTGGCCGCGAGCCCCAAGGGGAGGCACATGCAGCTGGCTGGGCAATGGCACAAGGCTTGTCTTGGGGCCGTAGCAGCAGGGCTGGGCCGGGGGCCACGACGGGCAGCGGGGGATGGAGGTGGCCGGGTACGTGGCACAAGGGGGCTGGCTCGCTGGCTGTGGGAGGCGGCTGCTGCTGGGGCTGCCCCTGCCCTCCTTGCTCAGCATCCATGCCCCAGGGCTGGATGCTGTGCAGGCCGGGGAGGGCACGTCAGCCCTGGGCCTCTGGCACTTGGAAACACAGAGCACCAGGCATCTTCCCCAGGACAGAGAGTGCAGAGCGCAAAGGGCTGGGGGGACAGCTTCTCACCACGGCCGCGGGGGACCCATGCAATGGGGCAGCTCTTCTCACCCACCCTGCACACCCCAGACGCTGCTCACACCGCACCTCCCTTTGGTGGTGGGTGCCGACGCCATGCTCCTTGCTCACCTGGTGAGGAAGGCCTGCGGCCAGGGCAGAGCCTTCTGCTGCGCTTTCTTCGGGCAATGGTGGTTGGAGAGGCAGGCTGTTGCTCTCCCCACAAGGGCCTCCGCACAACTGGGAGGCCTTTGGCGCAGCCTCTGCGGGAAGCGATGGAGGCAGAGGAGCATTTTCCCCTGCATCCTCAGGGCCTCTGGCTGCAGGGGAGGCCTCTGCCTTTGCTCCTGTGCTGGCCAGTGGAGCCAGAGGCACACTGTCCCCCGCGTCCTGGCAGCCTCCTGCCAAAGGAGATGCCGCTGCCACGGCTCCTCGGGGCACTGCTGGGGCCAGAGGCGTGCTCTGCAGGTCACCAGCTGCCTCCCTGGCAGCATCTCTGCCCTTCACAACGGGTGAGCAGGGCACCTCCTCAGGACACGGCTGTGGGTCTGCCAAGAGGCTCCTGAGGCTCGGTCTGACCCAGCTCATGACCAAGGCTGTGTTTTTCTCCAGCTCCTCCCATTCCAAAGGTTCTTCTTCAACGTCCTCTTCCTCATCGCTCCACTCCACGCCAGCATCCTCTGGTGCTCCCCGGACTCTCTTCCCAGCTCCCATCTTGCGCTCCCTCCTGGGCGCATGGGCGTACAGCCGCTCCAGCACCTCCCACTTGGACCTCGCATCCTTCAGGAGCTCCACTCGCGTCACCTCCGGTTGCCACAGGTTATAGAAGGAGTTTCTGGCACAGAGCTGAAGCCAGAGAGGGAGATTTGTGAAGGCAGCTGCTTTTCCCACCAGCAATGCCCCCCGTGGCCCTGCCAGCACTGCCACCATCACACTGTTGCAGCAGGGCGCAGCGGCTGGCCCCAGCACACGGAGGGTCACCATCTGCCCCGGCCCACCCTTTGCACTCACCTCCTTGGGGCGAACATTGAGGCATCCCGATGCTGTCAGGGAGAAACGTTTCCCCTTGCCCTCCTCTTCCTCGACCTCCCTCTCCTTTGGCCTCGGCTCCTTCCTCTCCAGAAAGGCTTCTCGCAGCTGAGCCAAGCTCTGCCCGGTGCGCGCCACGCAGCTCCTGTCGAGCTCCTCCAGCGTCTCTGTTTTGATTGAGAGCACGGCGAGATACTGCGAGGGGTTGTCGGGGTGTATGCGCAGTGGCGTGCCTTGAAGGCGACAGATGATGCCCAGAGGCTGCTGTTTGGGCCTCTGCACTGCAAGTTGCCATCCTAGTGTGACCAGTCCATGGCCCCTGCCCGGGGAAGCTGGTGCACCGGCCCCCATGACCTTCCTTTTGCCCCCACGCCTGTTGCAATCTGGCCCTTGCAGAGCTGTGGCAGCTGTGTTTTTGCCACGCTCCCTGCTCTCCTTCTGCAATGCGCTTGCCAGGCCTGCTAGAGCAATGGTGTATGCCAAGGTCCTTTGTGGCCCGGCTGCCCTGAGCTCCCGGCCATGTCCCGCACTCGCATCATCAGGACGGCTCAAGGCTGCAGACGCGAGCGCCAGCAGTGCGTGCATCAGAGGTGCGGCAGGCAGTGCGGGGCTGTGTGCAGCAGGTCTCTGGTCCTCAGCCCTCATTTCCATGCACACATCTGCAAGGATGTTCTCAACAGCTTGCAGCATCCTTGCTTTTCCCAGCGCGGAAGACCCAGGCCTGGCCTCAGGCAAATAGGAGACAGGAGCTTGAATTGCTCGGGGGAGAGCGCCAGCTTCCTGCTTAGCTTTTGGAGAGGCAGGCACTCTCCTTGCCACACCCTCCAGAGCCTCAGCAGTGGCCGTGCATCTCAAAGAAGATCTGCAGGATTTTTCTGGAGGTTGACATGCGGATGCCGCTCTTTGACCTGTAGAGGCCTCCAGGCCTCCACGTGCCTGCCTAGCTGCCTTGGTTGCGTGAGGCGCTAAGCCGGGCCGATGCGGTGTCTCTGCTCTTGCACAAGGCCTGCTGTGCAGTGTCTCCCGGCGCCCCGGAGGAGCCTTCTTCACAAGGCTGCTGGAGGCATGAAGAGCTTGCACCGAGTCGAGAACCTCCCTCACAGTGTCCTCCGCCATCTGCAATCAAAGCCCATGAGGAAGGCCAAGTTACTGCTGCCCTTTACCCCTCCCCCCCAGCCTTCCCACATGCACACTCCCTGTGGCCCCTGAAACCCTCCACAACAGCAGCACTCTCCCACGCAGCTGGCTCCCAAAGGCTGCGTGGGGAGAAGGCTGGTCACCACTGGGCAAGAGATGGGCAAAGGCAGCTCCCTCGGAAACCTCGAGCCATGTCCTTGCCGACTGCCATGCAGAGCAGGCGCTCCTCCTGCTCCCTCCCACCACTTCCCGCCTGCTGCTTGGCAGCTATGCACAGTCAGGCAGAGGCTTTGCCACCATCGCTGCTCAGCTCGCTACCTTCGCGATGACGTCTTCAGGGTCTTGCCAGCTCTGTGGGCCGGGCAGCAACGGCCGCCTGTCCCTTTGCTGCGATGAAGTCGGGGTCGGGATGCGTTGCGTCACTGCATGCGGCTCCCGCTGGCCCCCCTGCAGGGAGAAGGAAGCACATGATGGAGGCGGTTGCGTTCGTACAAGCGGCCCCTCAGGCACAGGAAAGCCCGGCCCCATGGCAAAGGGAAGCTCATGGCCTAGCACGACCCAGCTGTGCTAAGCCTGGAGATGCTCTCTGACCCTCAGCACAGCTCACAGGCTCCATTTGGGCCTTGCAGCACCCCAGTCGGTGTGCTTTGTGCACCAGAAAATCCCCAGCACCAGCAAGAAATACCCCCTGGCCAGAGAAGATCAGGCCTGGCTCGCTTGCCCCACCTCCTCTTCCCCACCGTCCTCATGCTTTCCGTGCGGCTCCCAGCCCTGCTGCCTGCCTCTCCCTCCAGCCCCACCGCTCACCTTGCTTCTGCGCTTCGGCCTCACAGAAAGCCCATCCACGGGCTGGGAGCCGGCATTCGCCTGCCGCCCCTTGTCCATCAGCAGGAGCTTCTCCTGCGCACCTGCCACTCTGGCACTCAAGAGAGCTGCTCCCTCCTCAGCGAGCTGCTCTCCTCAGAGGGCACAGCCAGGGGCTCTGCTCCCAGCATGGACTCGGTCACCACGGGCACTGCCCCATCACAATGGCCTTGGGGGCATGATGCTACCCCCATCACAAAGCCCTGCACGTTGCCATGGGGACCCCCGTGACCACCTCCTGCTGGCCACCAGGGGCACCCGCATCACAAGGCCTTGCTGGTGACCGTGCTAGCACCGACATCACAAGGCCTTGCTGCTCACCGGGGGCACCTCCAGCACCAGGGCTTTGCCTCCCAGCCTCTGGTGCCAGCTTCTGAGCCCAGCTCCGAGCTGCCATCTGTGCCGCAGCAGGAATTTTCCTCTCCCCACCTCTCTGCCTCCTACACCGTGCAGATGCTGCCCTTCTTCAGGCCCTCTAGAGCACACAGCCAGCCACTGCAAGACCACTCCTCTTGCTCGGGCCACTAAGCCTCACCCATATGCCTCACCGTCCAGCCCTAGGCAGAGCGTCCTGCATTCCCGCTGCTTTCTCACAGAAAGGCCAACTGCCCCTCCGCACCTTCCCAGACGGGCCTTCCCAAAGAGGCTGCAGCCATCCACCGCAGCGCTCCAGGCATGCCACGCTGCAGGCCCGCAGCTGCACACAGACTGCAAAGTGCTCCTGTCTGGTCCCCAGGCTGCAGGCATTAGCGGACGGACCCCTGAGACAGGTGCCCGCCTCTGCAGATTTCCCACAAAAGCTGTCAGAGATTCATTTCTCCAGACTGTTGCTCTCTAAGCACTTCCCTATTGGCGTGCACGCACTGCGCTGGGCCCCTCCAGGCTTTCTTTGCTCCACATCACCCTGCACCTTTGCCTTGCCCTCCCACACCATCGCTTCCTCACTCTTCCATGCATCCTCCTCTCCCCTCAGGGGCACCGACTTTTGGGCTCTCCTCACCACCTTGGCCACCGGCTTGAGCCTCACGGCAGCACACGGGCACACTCTCCTCCTGATGAAGCGTGACACCCCCCAGCCTTGGTGCCTCGCTGCTGGCTCGCCTTCGGGACGTCCAGCTGCTGGACCGCCAGGCCACCTGGGCAAGCAGGCCCTGCCCTCACCTGTGCACCTCTTCCTACTCACGGGGCTTGTGCTTTTCTTGCTTTTGCCCCCAGGGGGCACGTGGGGACCATCTCTCCACGCCAGCCTTCATGCACAAAGAGGGGCCCACGCTCATGAAAACAAAGCCCTGCTGCCAGCACCAGCTGCACACCCAGGGGCTGACCTGCTGGATCCAAGCACTGCTGCTCAAGCCCATTCCCCTCACTGGCAGCATGCAGGAAAAACCCCACCTGCCCTGCCAGGCCTACAGCCATGTCATCACACTTGGTACTTTCCAGGCAGGATCCTTGTGTTAAGGAAGAGCAAACTGAAACTGCCTACAGGCAGCCGCTTAGCACAACTTCTCTAAAACTTGCCTGGCATGAGGAGCTAAATTTGCTGAAGCCTTAGGCCGCACTTATCGAAAATAATGAACTTTTACTTAGTCCAGTAAGAAAAGGGCCTCAGAGCTGGTTCCAGCTGGGAAGATAAGGCAGTTACAAGCAGTCTGCATTCCTTGCAATTACTGTTTTTATAGATCAAGCAGCCCCTGATACACAAAAGTATTTTAAAGAGCATATGCCAGGCTGGCAAGGGGAGGGGGCGCGGAAGAACCAGGGGAGATAGATGGAGTCAAAGTGAAGGGGGTGTACAATTAAGAGTTAATGATGTTTGTCATTCTTGGGGGGAACAAGGACACTGGAAGCAGGAATGCCCAGTGAGGCCCTGTGCACTTGGGAATAGAGGGGCCAGCATGAGGCAATCAAATCAGTCCACAATGACAGGAGATAGGAGACTCAGAAAATACTGTGGAAATGGGGGTAAATTCATGGGATGTAGATTTGGATTTGAAGGGCAGGTAATGGCAAATATAGAAGGCTTAGAAGTTCCCTTTCTAGTGGATACTGGAGCCACCCTTTCCCTTTTAAAGTTTGAGCCTAAAGGATGCAAGTCACCAGATAAAATAATGATGCAAGGAGTAGCGGGAAAAGGCAAACGAATGTTATCTAAGCCCTTAGTACTCACTATTGGGGGTAAAACAGTGTGGGGATGTATTATAATTTCCACAGACGCGCCCATGTGCCTTTTAGGGAGAGATCTCCTGCAAGCCTTGGATACTCAGATCTGCTTACAGCCAGAAGAGGTGGAATTAATAATTATGGGCTCATGTGTTCTGGCTAAGACACCAGAACCAGAGTCGACTAATCTGCAAATTCCAACAAGGTTAGAATCAGTTCCTAAACGGTTATGGAGCTCTTCAGGAATGGATGTGGGACTACTGAAATCAGCTAGTCCAGTCTCGATAAAAACAAAGGGGGGATTGCCTCCTGCAGTTAAGCAATACCCTATCCCAAAGGAAGCAGAGAAGAGCATCCAAAAACAAATCAATCATTATTTGAAACTGGGTATCCTTAGAGTCTGTGAATCCCCGTACAACACCCCAATTCTGCCAGTTAAAAAGAACAGGCAAGATTCTGATGGTGATCCAGAGTATCAGTTTATACAAGACTTAGGGGCTATAAACCAACATGTAGTTGCTCCACATCCAGTAGTCCCTAACCCATCAACCATTTTACTACAGATACCCCTTTGGGCAACTTATTTTACTGTGATTGACCTAACGGCAGCTTTTTTTAGTATACCGATAGCTGAAGATAGCCAAGATCTCTTGGCTTTCACTTGGAAGGGACAACAATTAACTTGGACAAGGCTGCCACAGGGATTTACTGGGTCTCTGACTATTCTTTCGCGTATACTCAAAAATGACCTCTCAGATATCGAACTTCCAGGACATTCTGTAGTAATACAATATGTAGATGATATGTTATTAGCAAGTAAAGATTATGAGACATTTTTAAAAGACACTGTTTCTCCATGTAACGCTCTTGCAGAAAAAGGGCATCAGGCATCTCTGTCTAAACTCCAGCTGTGTCAAAGAGAGGTAAAATATTTGGGTTTTATCTTAAAAGAAGGACACAGGTTAGTTGATCCAGAACGAGTAAAGACAATTCTTGATATGCCTCGTCCTGTAACAAAAAAACAACACGGGATTTTTAGGAGCTGTAGGATTTTGCCAACCGTGGATTCCTGGGTTAGCAGAACTTACTAAGCCTTTAGTGCAGGCAACAAAAAAGGAGGAGATAGAGCCTGTGGCCTGGGGCCCAGAAAGGGAGAAAGCTTTTACATCTGTGAAAAAAGCGTTGGTTTCAGCCCCTGCTCTAGGGTTACCAGATTATAGCAAACCATTGGAATTATTTGTCCATGAACGACAGGGAGTAGCAAGTGGGGTACTCACCCAAAAACTAGGCCCTCACCACAGACCAGTGGCCTATTATTCCACGCAGCTAGATGAGGTAGCTAAAGGCACTCCAGGATGCATCAGAGCAATAGCAGCTATGGCAGCTCTTACTGAAAAAAACATGACCTGTAGTTTTGGGTCACTCATTGACTGTGTATGTGCCACATGAAGTAGAACTGTCAATGAAACAATACGTGACTCAAGCACTATCCCCACAGAGAGCTCACCGCTATGAACTGATAATACTGCATGCAGATAATGGGACCTTAAAGAGATGCAACATCTTAAATCCAGCAACACTATTGCCTCTACCTGAGGATGGAGAACCACATCATTCCTGTGAGCAGGTGATCGTCAGCTCGAGCAAGCCCCGGGAGGACCTTAAAGACGAACCTTTGGGAAACCCAGACTTAGTTCCGTTTACAGATGGATCATCCTAGTATTTGGACGGAAGGCACCACTCCGGCTATGCTGTCACTAACCTCTTTGAGGTACTTGAGGCCAATCCTTTGTCTCCGTCTGTAAGTGCTCAAGCAGCAGAATTAATAGCATTGACCCAAGCAGCAAAAATTGGTAAGAACCTGCAGGTAAATATCTATACCGAGTCTAAATATGCATTTGGAGTAGGTCATGTAACAGGGATGTTATGGAAAGAGCGAGGATTCTTTTCGTCATCAGGAAAGAAATTAGCTAATGGAGAAGAAATACGTAATTTGCTGGAAGCAGTCCAACTGCCCAAAGAAATTGCTGTAATACACTGCCCAGCCCATACTAAAGACACTACAGAAATTAGCAGAGGAAATGCTTTAGCCGACGCTGCTGCGAAGGCTGCAGCTCGACAACCTCTGAGAGAATGTATGGGGGCAGTTCCAAGGATGGACCAGAGTGAATGGCCAATTTTAATAGACCCCAAAACCACGTATGAAAAAGACTGCTCAGTGGAAGAGAAAAAACAATGGGAGCAGTGGGAAGCAAAACAAAGTGATGATGGAATATGGACACTTGGAAGAAAACCAATTCTACCAAAAAAAAAAATTTAATTACTATAGCTAGGTGGTTTCACGATAAAGCTCATGGGGGAGCGGAGGCGGTGGCTAACCAGGTACAGAAAGTATGGGCTGCTCCAGGAATCTACGCGGCTGCAAAAAGAATAACAAATAGCTGCCCGACCTGCCAGAAGTTTTCAAATAACAAGCCAAGCTCAGAGTTAGGGGGACGGTCATGGGCCTACTTCCCTTTCCAAAAGCTACAAATAGATTATGCGGATATGCCATCTGCCAATGGCTACAAACACTTGTTAGTGATAGTAGATCAGTTATCAGGCTGGGTAGAAGCTTTCCCAACAAGAAAGGCCGACACACGGGGAGTGGTAAAAGCCTTACTGAAGGAAATCATATCCAGGTATGGGGTCCCAGAAGCCACTGATTCAGACAGGGGTGCCCATTTTACGGCAAGCATAATCACTCAGTTATAGAAATCATTAGGCATAAAAAGAAACCTACAACCCCTTATCACCCACAATCTTCAGGACAAGTAGAAAGAATGAATAGAACACTAAAAGGAAAAATAGCAAGAATATGCGCACATGCTAGCCTAAAATGGCTGGGTAGGACTTTTCCCAACAAGAACGGCTGACACAGGGCGGGTAGTAAAAGCCTTACTGAAAGAAATCATACCCAGGTACAGAGTCCCAGAAGCCACTGATTCAGACAGGGGTGTCCATTTTATGGCAAGCATAATCAGTCAGTTTTATAAATCAGGAGGAATAATGAACTTTTACCTAGTTCAGTAAGAAAAGGGACTGAGAGCTGGTTCAAGCTGGAATGATAAGGGAGTTGCAAGCAGTTCGCATTCCTGTGCTTCACGCTCTGGGAGGGAGGATGTCAAGGCTTTGAAATAAGGCCTACTTGGGCACCAGGACCCTGGGAAACAAAGCCTCCTCTCATTGCTGAAACAGTGTTAATTAGGGGGTCTGGACTATCTCGGGGTCTGGATTATATCCCTTCATCAGGACCTTGGCAGATAACACCTATTGTCACTGCTGGGGCAGTGCTAATTGCTGGAACAACACCTCTTTGTCAGGGCCTGGAGAGACAAGGGCGGGACCCGAGGAACCAAGACACATCTGTCAACAAAAACCGTAACAGTAAAGATAAACAGCCTGCCTAGGCACAGGGATGAGACCCAATAAGGAGCAGGAGACTCCAGGCCCAAATATTACTATTGGTCCAAACTACTGCCTGAGGGGTGGAGAGCTTACATTGGAAGGTATAATTGCCCAGGCATTTCTTTGTTTGGGGTCCCTCTTCGGAGACACCCAGCTCGAGCTGTAATTACTGCACGCGTGTCATTAAAATTTAATTATTTCATTTGCCTTGATTTGGCGCCAAACTTTTCTGCGGGAACCTAGGGTCGGGCCCTGTTATGGTGGCTGACAAGCCTCATTTCCATAACACCGAGCCCGGGGCCCGTCCCCGTGTCCGGGGGGTCCCGCCTCGCCCTCACCTCTCCTCTCCAGCGCAGCCCTCCTGTACTCCATGTATCTCCACTGCCACTCCATGCAGCTCTTCTCCAGGTAGTGCTTCAGCCTCTCAGGCTCATTCTCTGCCTCCCACTTCCTCTTGGTGATTAGCGCAGCAGCATACGCCATGACGAATGTCAGCGTGTCCTTGTCAAAGGCGATGAAATCCTTCCCGTCGTAGGCATCCCGCAGAAACCCCCAGATCCCACCGTCCTCCAGGAGGTCACAGCCGTACGTGCGCTGCACTGTGTGATACCCTGAGACACAAGCAGGGAGACGGGGGCTCAGGGGCAGCCCCGGCCCCGCACAGGGGCTTGGACACGGCACCCAGCGCAGGGCTGGGGGCACCCCAGACCCGCAGCCCCCAGCGCTGACAGCGAGCAGCTGCCGCTGGGAGCCCCGGCCCGCGCTCACCCCCGCTCTGGTTGTAGCGCTTCTGCAGTGTGTCCAGCTCCACTCAGTAAGACTAATGATTGCCATATGCGTTCTGGGGCTGCCTGTCCCAGTGGTCCTGACCCTCCTGCTCCATCCAGGCCGCACCCGGCACCGCCCTCTGCGTCTCGCTGTCGTAGCCATCGATGAGCTCTCCGTCCACGTAGCCCACGGACACGAAGGCGGGCAGCCCCGGGCTGGGCTCCGTCACGGCGGTGTGGAAGTAGCGCAGGGAGTGGGGGCCTGCGGGGACACGGGGGGTGGTGAGGGGCCGGGGGGGGCACGTTGGGGGGCATCCGGGGGATCAAGATGTCCCGGGGGGAGAAGTCGGGGGGGTCGGGGGGGGCAGCACGTCCCGGGGGGCAGGTCAGGGGGGCAGCACGACACAGGGGGGGCACGTCGGGGGGGCAGCACATTCCGGGAGGGCAGGTCGGGGGGCTCCGGGGGGGCAGCACGTCCCGGGGGGAAGATCGGGGGGGCAGCACCTCCCGGGGGCGGTTGCAGGCCGGTCCGTGGGGCCGCTGACGGGGAGCCCGGCGCCGGGGGAGGGGCAGAGGGGGGCCCGGGGGCCCCGCCCGCACTCACCGCTCGCCACCGCCGCCGCCGCCGCCCAGCAGCAGCAGCCCCGGCCCCAGCGCCCGCCCCGCTACCGCCTCCTCGCTGCCAGCGCCCTCGCCCTCACCCGGCGCCGAAGCCCACGGCGGCCACGCCCCCGCGCCACCATTGGCTCCGCTGCGGCGCACCGCCATTGGCTGCCCCGCCCGCCAATAGCGGCTCTTGTCGGCTGAGGCGTCCCCAGGCGCTGGGCTGATCCCGGCGCGGCAGGTTGGGAGAAGCGACAGCGAGGGCGCTTGCGGAGGGCGCTGCGCAGCGCCGAGCCGCGGCTCCCGCTCCGCCTTGTCGCACGGCCATTGGCCCCGCCGGCGGCCGCCCGCCAATGGCGAGGCGCGGCAGCGGTGACGCCCCCGGGCGCCGGGCGGATCTCCGCGGAGCGCGTGGTGGGCGGGAGCGCGGAGGCGATGTGGGAGGCCGAGGCCGATGTGGGGACGGAGACGACGTGGGGATGGGGATGCCATGGGGATGGGGCCACTGGGGGGATGGGACGCCGTGGGGCTGGAGACGATGTGGGGATGGGGACACCGTGGGGCTGGAGATGGAGTTGGCTCTGTCACAGGGACAGGGGGACACTGTGGGGATGGGGATGATGGGGGGATGGGGACGATGTGGGGACGGGGACGCCATGGAGATGGGGACGATGTGGGGACGGGGACACCATTGGGATGGGGATGGAGTTGGCTCTGTCACAGGGGGGGACGCGGAGCCAGCAGTGGGAGCTCAGGGAGTGGCGCCCATCGAAGGCCGAGTGCTGGTAGGTGGTCCCCGGCCCACCCCGGCACCCATAGGTCTACTGGAAGATGTGGAAACCTGCCCAAGGTGGCACCCATGGGTGAGGAGCTGCCCAGGGCCCCAGGCGTCTAGCCCCGTTGCACCCCTGGAGCCAGGCATCCAATCCCATCAGCACCCACACCCATCCATGTGTTGTCCGAAAAGCGGATTCGTTGCCCGGTGTGCAATAAGCCAATAATTACACACTCAGGAGAGACATTTGTTTATTTATTTCAGAGTTGCGCAAGCCTGGGTGCTCGGTGGTTTCCCACAAATCGAGCACACACACCCCAACTTTTCAAGTAGCATTTATACAAACAAATTGCCAGATTTGCGACTTTCCCTTTTACACTGATTGGTTAGTGATTTCTTCATTCCCTGGGTCCCACCCCTGCTTCTCAAGGTCCTGATCAATTAACACTGCCCCAGCTAGGTCAGTAGATGTTATCTCCCAAGGTCCTGAGGAAGAGGACATAATCCAGACCCCTTAATTAACACAGTTTCAACAGTGAGAGGAGGCTTTGCTTCCCAAGGTCCTGGCGCCCAAACAGGCCTTATTTCACAGCCTTGACATCCTCCCTTTCGGAGAGTGGGGCACAGGAATGCAGACTGCTTGTAACTCCCTTATCTTTCCAGCCTGCACCAGCTCTGGGGCCCTTTCTTACCGAACTAGGAGCGTGGCCTAAGGCTTCAGCAAATTTAGCTACTCATGCTAAGCAAGTGTGTGGCTACTCATGCTAAGCAAATTCTGTCTAAGATAGAAGTTATCCAAATCTACCTACTTCAAACATTCTTTCTGAGCTTCTCAGGGTTGTCTTGTAACAATTGCACCCATGTTATCACCCATGGGCCCAGGTGGCCACCCATCAGCACCTGTGACCACCCATGGACCCAGGTGTCCAGCCCCATTGCACCCGTGTTATCACACATGGGCCCAGGTGGCGGCCCCATCAGCACCCACCACCACCCATGGACCCAGGTGTCGACCCCCTTTGCACCCATGGACTCAGGCGTGAGGTCACATCACCACCCCTGAACCCAGGCCCCCCACCCCATTGCACCCATGGTCCCAGCCCCCTGGCCCATTGCACCTGTGTCCCCAGCCCCCCACCCCATTGCACCCACGTCCCCAGGCCCCTGCCCCTGCCCCATTACGCCCATATCCGGAGCTTCCCCGACTCATTGCACCCATATCCCCAGCCCCCTGCCCCTTTGCGCCCATGTCCCCAGGCCCCTGCCAATTGCAACCACCTCCCCAGGCCCCCTGCCCCATTGCACCCACATCCCCAGGCCCCCGCCCTATTGCACCCATATCCCAGGCCCCCACCCCATTGCACCCATATCCCCAGCCCCCTGGCCCACGCAGATGGGGCCACACTGCAGCAAGCCCAGCGCAGGCCCCCAAGCTGCCTGGCAGCTGCAGCACAGCACACAGGAGCAGAGACCAAGGGTGCTGGCTTGGTGCAGCCGGCAGAAGAGAAGGCGTAGGGGGATCTCACTGCTGCCTGCAAGTGCCTAACGGGAGCGTGCAGAGAGCATGGAGCCAGAGACGTCCTGAGGGGCCTGGGGACAGGTTGAGGGCAACGGCACGGCTTGTGGCAGGGAAAAGTCCCCTCAGAGACTGCAAATGGCCTTGGAAGCCGAATGGTGGTGCAACACTGGAGCAGGGTGCCAGGGCCGTGCGGGAATCCATCGCCAGAGACAGTCAGAGCTCGACCCTGACAGGCCCTGCGAAACCTCCTCTGCTTGCCTCCACTTGCAGCAGGAGGTTGCAGCAGACACCTCCGGAAGACCCTTCCCACCCCAGCTGCTCTCTCACTCTGCGACTGCTTGTAGGGCTTTCTCTGCAGCCCTGACTGCCTTCCTTGGCAGCGCCTGCACTAGTCTTTCTCCTGACAGTTCCCTGACACCAAGTAACACAGCGGGAACAGCTGCCGAGGGTTTATTTGGAGCAGCACATGGGCTGTGGGACACGACGCAGTAGCATTGCTGTAGCAGCCAGGAGAGAGCCTCCGTCGCTCTGCCTCTTTGCTCTGCGCCATCTCCCATCTCGGGCCACCTGTCTGGCAGCTGCATCCTCGCGCTGTTCCTCTCACTGCCCTGAGTCACAGCGGCAGCTAAAAGCTCTGCGCAGAGCCCGAAGCGCTGCCCTGAGCCGCGATGGCCATCGCCTGGAAGGCGCAGCATGCGGGAGGGCGGTGATGCCTGTGGAGGAAGGAGAGCCGTGGGCGAGGGGCTGGGCAAGTGCAGGGCAAGCCTGAGGGTCTCTGGCTGCGGGGGAGGCCTCCGCCTTTGTTCCTGTGCTGGCTGATGGGGCCAGAGGCACACTGTCCCCCGCATCCTGGCAGCCTCCCGCCAGAGCAGATGCCGCTGCCTCGGCTCCTCGGGGCACTGCTGGGGCCAGAGGCGTGCTCTGCAGGTCACCAGCTGCCTCCCTGGCAGCATCTCTGCCCTTCACAACGGGTGAGCAGGGCACCTCCTCAGGACACGGCTGTGGGTCTGCCAAGAGGCTCCTGAGGCTCGGTCTGACCCAGCTCATGACCAAGGCCATGTTTTCCTCCAGCTCCTCCCATTCCAAAGGCTCTTCATCAACATCCTCTTCCTCATCGCTCCACTCCACGCCAGCATCCTCTGGCACTTCCCAGACTCTCTTCCCAGCTCCCAGCTCCCGCGCCCTCCCGCAGGGCCGGAGGGAAGACGATGACTTGTGCTCCTCTTTGGGCTCACAGGCAACCTGCATGGGGAGAGCAGGAACACAGCCCTGTGTGATATCAGCTGGCCATGCTCAGCATCCTGGTGCCCTGGGATATAGGAGGGGGCAAAGGGTTTGGGGTGGGGGGATGCTGTGAGTGGCCGCGAGCCCCAAGGGGAGGCATATGCAGCTGGCTGGGCAATGGCACAAGGCTTGTCTTGGGGCCGTAGCAGCAGGGCTGGGCCGGGGGCCACGACGGGCAGCGGGGGATGGAGGTGGCCGGGTACGTGGCACAAGGGGGCTGGCTCGCTGGCTGTGGGAGGCGGCTGCTGCTGGGGCTGCCCCTGCCCTCCTTGCTCAGCATCCATGCCCCAGGGCTGGATGCTGTGCAGGCCGGGGAGGGCACGTCAGCCCTGGGCCTCTGGCACTTGGAAACACAGAGCACCAGGCATCTTCCCCAGGACAGAGAGTGCAGAGCGCAAAGGGCTGGGGGGACAGCTTCTCACCACGGCCGCGGGGGACCCATGCAATGGGGCAGCTCTTCTCACCCACCCTGCACACCCCAGACGCTGCTCCCACCGCACCTCCCTTTGGTGGTGGGTGCCGACGCCATGCTCCTTGCTCACCTGGTGAGGAAGGCCTGCGGCCAGGGCAGAGCCTTCTGCTGCGCTTTCTTCGGGCAATGGTGGTTGGAGAGGCAGGCTGTTGCTCTCCCCACAAGGGCCTCCGCACAACTGGGAGGCCTTTGGCGCAGCCTCTGCGGGAAGCGATGGAGGCAGAGGAGCATTTTCCCCTGCATCCTCAGGGCCTCTGGCTGCAGGGGAGGCCTCTGCCTTTGCTCCTGTGCTGGCCAGTGGAGCCAGAGGCACACTGTCCCCCGCGTCCTGGCAGCCTCCTGCCAAAGGAGATGCCGCTGCCACGGCTCCTCGGGGCACTGCTGGGGCCAGAGGCGTGCTCTGCAGGTCACCAGCTGCCTCCCTGGCAGCATCTCTGCCCTTCACAACGGGTGAGCAGGGCACCTCCTCAGGACACGGCTGTGGGTCTGCCAAGAGGCTCCTGAGGCTCGGTCTGACCCAGCTCATGACCAAGGCTGTGTTTTTCTCCAGCTCCTCCCATTCCAAAGGTTCTTCTTCAACGTCCTCTTCCTCATCGCTCCACTCCACGCCAGCATCCTCTGGTGCTCCCCGGACTCTCTTCCCAGCTCCCATCTTGCGCTCCCTCCTGGGCGCATGGGCGTACAGCCGCTCCAGCACCTCCCACTTGGACCTCGCATCCTTCAGGAGCTCCACTCGCGTCACCTCCGGTTGCCACAGGTTATAGAAGGAGTTTCTGGCACAGAGCTGAAGCCAGAGAGGGAGATTTGTGAAGGCAGCTGCTTTTCCCACCAGCAATGCCCCCCGTGGCCCTGCCAGCACTGCCACCATCACACTGTTGCAGCAGGGCGCAGCGGCTGGCCCCAGCACACGGAGGGTCACCATCTGCCCTGGCCCACCCTTTGCACTCACCTCCTTGGGGCGAACATTGAGGCATCCCGATGCTGTCAGGGAGAAACGTTTCCCCTTGCCCTCCTCTTCCTCGACCTCCCTCTCCTTTGGCCTCGGCTCCTTCCTCTCCAGAAAGGCTTCTCGCAGCTGAGCCAAGCTCTGCCCGGTGCGCGTCACGCAGCTCCTGTCGAGCTCCTCCAGCGTCTCTGTTTTGATTGAGAGCACGGCGAGATACTGCGAGGGGTTGTCGGGGTGTATGCGCAGTGGCGTGCCTTGAAGGCGACAGATGATGCCCAGAGGCTGCTGTTTGGGCCTCTGCACTGCAAGTTGCCATCCTAGTGTGACCAGTCCATGGCCCCTGCCCGGGGAAGCTGGTGCACCGGCCCCCATGACCTTCCTTTTGCCCCCACGCCTGTTGCAATCTGGCCCTTGCAGAGCTGTGGCAGCTGTGTTTTTGCCACGCTCCCTGCTCTCCTTCTGCAATGCGCTTGCCAGGCCTGCTAGAGCAATGGTGTATGCCAAGGTCCTTTGTGGCCCGGCTGCCCTGAGCTCCCGGCCATGTCCCGCACTCACATCATCAGGACGGCTCAAGGCTGCAGACGCGAGCGCCAGCAGTGCGTGCATCAGAGGTGCGGCAGGCAGTGCGGGGCTGTGTGCAGCAGGTCTCTGGTCCTCAGCCCTCATTTCCATGCACACATCTGCAAGGATGTTCTCAACAGCTTGCAGCATCCTTGCTTTTCCCAGCGCGGAAGACCCAGGCCTGGCCTCAGGCAAATAGGAGACAGGAGCTTGAATTGCTCGGGGGAGAGCGCCAGCTTCCTGCTTAGCTTTTGGAGAGGCAGGCACTCTCCTTGCCACATCCTCCAGAGCCTCAGCAGTGGCCGTGCATCTCAAAGAAGATCTGCAGGATTTTTCTGGAGGTCGACATGCGGATGCCGCTCTTTGACCTGTAGAGGCCTCCAGGCCTCCACGTGCCTGCCTAGCTGCCTTGGTTGCATGAGGCGCTAAGCCGGGCCGATGCGGTGTCTCTGCTCTTGCACAAGGCCTGCTGTGCAGTGTCTCCCGGCGCCCCGGAGGAGCCTTCTTCACAAGGCTGCTGGAGGCATGAAGAGCTTGCACCGAGTCGAGAACCTCCCTCACAGTGTCCTCCGCCATCTGCAATCAAAGCCCATGAGGAAGGCCAAGTTACTGCTGCCCTTTACCCCTCCCCCCCAGCCTTCCCACATGCACACTCCCTGTGGCCCCTGAAACCCTCCACAACAGCAGCACTCTCCCACGCAGCTGGCTCCCAAAGGCTGCGTGGGGAGAAGGCTGGTCACCACTGGGCAAGAGATGGGCAAAGGCAGCTCCCTCGGAAACCTCGAGCCATGTCCTTGCCGACTGCCATGCAGAGCAGGCGCTCCTCCTGCTCCCTCCCACCACTTCCCGCCTGCTGCTTGGCAGCTATGCACAGTCAGGCAGAGGCTTTGCCACCATCGCTGCTCAGCTCGCTACCTTCGCGATGACGTCTTCAGGGTCTTGCCAGCTCTGTGGGCCGGGCAGCAACGGCCGCCTGTCCCTTTGCTGCGATGAAGTCGGGGTCGGGATGCGTTGCGTCACTGCATGCGGCTCCCGCTGGCCCCCCTGCAGGGAGAAGGAAGCACATGATGGAGGCGGTTGCGTTCGTACAAGCGGCCCCTCAGGCACAGGAAAGCCCGGCCCCATGGCAAAGGGAAGCTCATGGCCTAGCACGACCCAGCTGTGCTAAGCCTGGAGATGCTCTCTGACCCTCAGCACAGCTCACAGGCTCCATTTGGGCCTTGCAGCACCCCAGTCGGTGTGCTTTGTGCACCAGAAAATCCCCAGCACCAGCAAGAAATACCCCCTGGCCAGAGAAGATCAGGCCTGGCTCGCTTGCCCCACCTCCTCTTCCCCACCGTCCTCATGCTTTCCGTGCGGCTCCCAGCCCTGCTGCCTGCCTCTCCCTCCAGCCCCACCGCTCACCTTGCTTCTGCGCTTCGGCCTCACAGAAAGCCCATCCACGGGCTGGGAGCCGGCATTCGCCTGCCGCCCCTTGTCCATCAGCAGGAGCTTCTCCTGCGCACCTGCCACTCTGGCACTCAAGAGAGCTGCTCCCTCCTCAGCGAGCTGCTCTCCTCAGAGGGCACAGCCAGGGGCTCTGCTCCCAGCATGGACTCGGTCACCACGGGCACTGCCCCATCACAATGGCCTTGGGGGCATGATGCCACCCCCATCACAAAGCCCTGCACGTTGCCATGGGGACCCCCGTGACCACCTCCTGCTGGCCACCAGGGGCACCCGCATCACAAGGCCTTGCTGGTGACCGTGCTAGCACCGACATCACAAGGCCTTGCTGCTCACCGGGGGCACCTCCAGCACCAGGGCTTTGCCTCCCAGCCTCTGGTGCCAGCTTCTGAGCCCAGCTCCGAGCTGCCATCTGTGCCGCAGCAGGAATTTGCCTCTCCCCACCTCTCTGCCTCCTACACCGTGCAGATGCTGCCCTTCTTCAGGCCCTCTAGAGCACACAGCCAGCCACTGCAAGACCACTCCTCTTGCTCGGGCCACTAAGCCTCACCCATATGCCTCACCGTCCAGCCCTAGGCAGAGCGTCCTGCATTCCCGCTGCTTTCTCACAGAAAGGCCAACTGCCCCTCCGCACCTTCCCAGACGGGCCTTCCCAAAGAGGCTGCAGCCATCCACCGCAGCGCTCCAGGCATGCCACGCTGCAGGCCCGCAGCTGCACACAGACTGCAAAGTGCTCCTGTCTGGTCCCCAGGCTGCAGGCATTAGCGGACGGACCCCTGAGACAGGTGCCCGCCTCTGCAGATTTCCCACAAAAGCTGTCAGAGATTCATTTCTCCAGACTGTTGCTCTCTAAGCACTTCCCTATTGGCGTGCACGCACTGCGCTGGGCCCCTCCAGGCTTTCTTTGCTCCACATCACCCTGCACCTTTGCCTTGCCCTCCCACACCATCGCTTCCTCACTCTTCCATGCATCCTCCTCTCCCCTCAGGGGCACCGACTTTTGGGCTCTCCTCACCACCTTGGCCACCGGCTTGAGCCTCACGGCAGCACACGGGCACACTCTCCTCCTGATGAAGCGTGACACCCCCCAGCCTTGGTGCCTCGCTGCTGGCTCGCCTTCGGGACGTCCAGCTGCTGGACCGCCAGGCCACCTGGGCAAGCAGGCCCTGCCCTCACCTGTGCACCTCTTCCTACTCACGGGGCTTGTGCTTTTCTTGCTTTTGCCCCCAGGGGGCACGTGGGGACCATCTCTCCACGCCAGCCTTCATGCACAAAGAGGGGCCCACGCTCATGAAAACAAAGCCCTGCTGCCAGCACCAGCTGCACACCCAGGGGCTGACCTGCTGGATCCAAGCACTGCTGCTCAAGCCCATTCCCCTCACTGGCAGCATGCAGGAAAAACCCCACCTGCCCTGCCAGGCCTACAGCCATGTCATCACACTTGGTACTTTCCAGGCAGGATCCTTGTGTTAAGGAAGAGCAAACTGAAACTGCCTACAGGCAGCCGCTTAGCACAACTTCTCTAAAACTTGCCTGGCATGAGGAGCTAAATTTGCTGAAGCCTTAGGCCGCACTTATCGAAAATAATGAACTTTTACTTAGTCCAGTAAGAAAAGGGCCTCAGAGCTGGTTCCAGCTGGGAAGATAAGGCAGTTACAAGCAGTCTGCATTCCTTGCAATTACTGTTTTTATAGATCAAGCAGCCCCTGATACACAAAAGTATTTTAAAGAGCATATGCCAGGCTGGCAAGGGGAGGGGGCGCGGAAGAACCAGGGGAGATAGATGGAGTCAAAGTGAAGGTGGTGTACAATTAAGAGTTAATGATGTTTGTCATTCTTGGGGGGAACAAGGACACTGGAAGCAGGAATGCCCAGTGAGGCCCTGTGCACTTGGGAATAGAGGGGCCAGCATGAGGCAATCAAATCAGTCCACAATGACAGGAGATAGGAGACTCAGAAAATACTGTGGAAATGGGGGTAAATTCATGGGATGTAGATTTGGATTTGAAGGGCAGGTAATGGCAAATATAGAAGGCTTAGAAGTTCCCTTTCTAGTGGATACTGGAGCCACCCTTTCCCTTTTAAAGTTTGAGCCTAAAGGATGCAAGTCACCAGATAAAATAATGATGCAAGGAGTAGCGGGAAAAGGCAAACGAATGTTATCTAAGCCCTTAGTACTCACTATTGGGGGTAAAACAGTGTGGGGATGTATTATAATTTCCACAGACGCGCCCATGTGCCTTTTAGGGAGAGATCTCCTGCAAGCCTTGGATACTCAGATCTGCTTACAGCCAGAAGAGGTGGAATTAATAATTATGGGCTCATGTGTTCTGGCTAAGACACCAGAACCAGAGTCGACTAATCTGCAAATTCCAACAGGTTTAGAACCAGTTTCTAAAAAGTTATGGAGCTCTTCAGGAATGGATGTGGGACTACTGAAATCAGCTAGTCCAGTCTCGATAAAAACAAAGGGGGGATTGCCTCCTGCAGTTAAGCAATACCCTATCCCAAAGGAAGCAGAGAAGAGCATCCAAAAACAAATCAATCATTATTTGAAACTGGGTATCCTTAGAGTCTGTGAATCCCCGTACAACACCCCAATTCTGCCAGTTAAAAAGAACAGACAAGACTCTGATGGTGATCCAGAGTATCAGTTTGTACAAGACTTAAGGGCTATAAACCAACAGGTAGTTGCTCCACATCCAGTAGTCCCCGACCTATCAACCATTTTACTACAGATACCCCTTTGGGCAACTTATTTTACTGTGATCGACCTAACGGCAGCCTTTTTTAGTATACCGATAGCTGAAGATAGCCAAGATCTCTTGGCTTTCACTTGGAAGGGACAACAATTAACTTGGACGAGGCTGCCACAGGGATTTACTGGGTCTCCGACTATTTTTTCGCGTATACTCAAGAATGACCTCTCAGATATCAAACTTCCAGGACATTCTGTAGCAATACAATATGTAGATGATTTGTTATTAGCAAGTAAAGATTAACACTCTTGCAGAAAAAGGGCATCGAGCATCTCTGTCTAAACTCCAGCTGTGTCAAAGAGAGGTAAAATATTTGGGTTTTATCTTAAAAGAAGGACACAGGTTAGTTGATCCAGAACGAGTAAAGACAACTCTTGATATGCCTCGTCCTGTAACAAAAAAAACAACACGGGATTTTTAGGAGCTGTAGGATTTTGCCAACCGTGGATTCCTGGGTTAGCAGAACTTACTAAGCCTTTAGTGCAGGCAACAAAAAAGGAGGAGATGGAGCCTGTGGCCTGGGGCCCAGAAAGGGAGAAAGCTTTTACATCTGTGAAAAAAGCGTTGGTTTCAGCCCCTGCTCTAGGGTGACCAGATTATAGCAAACCATTCGAATTGTTTGTCCATGAGTGACAGGGAGTAGCAAGTGGGGTACTCACCCAAAAACTAGGCCCTCACCACAGACCAGTGGCCTATTATTCCACGCAGCTAGATGAGGTAGCTAAAGGCACTCCAGGATGCATCAGAGCAATAGCAGCTACGGCAGCTCTTACTGAAAAAAACATGACCTGTAGTTTTGGGTCACTCATTGACTGTGTATGTGCCACATGAAGTAGAACTGTTAATGAAACAATACGCGACTCAAGCACTATCCCCACAGAGAGCTCACCGCTATGAACTGATAATATTAAGGTCACATTATCTGCATGTAAAGAGATGCAACATCTTAAATCCAGCAACACTATTGCCTCTACCTGAGGATGGAGAACCACATCATTCCTGTGAGCAGCTGATCGTCAGCTCGAGCAAGCCCCGGGAGGACCTTAAAGACAAACCTTTGGAAAACCCAGACTTAGTTCCGTTTACAGATGGATCATCCTATTATTTGGACGGAAGGCACCACTCCGGCTATGCTGTCACTAACCTCTTTGAGGTACTTGAGGCCAATCCTTTGTCTCTGTCTGTAAGTGCTCAAGGAGCAGAATTAATAGCATTGACCCAAGCAGCAAAAATCGGTAAGAACCTGCAGGTAAATATCTATACCGAGTCTAAATATGCATTTGGAGTATGTCATGTAACAGGGATGTTATGGAAAGAGCGAGGATTCTTTTCGTCATCAGGAAAGAAATTAGCTAATGGAGAAGAAATACGTAATTTGCTGGAAGCAGTCCAACTGCCCAAAGAAATTGCTGTAATACACTGCCCAGCCCATACTAAAGACACTACAGAAATTAGCAGAGGAAATGCTTTAGCCGACGCTGCTGCAAAAGCTGCAGCTCGACAACCTCTGAAAGAATGTATGGGGGCGGTTCCAAGGATGGACCAGAGTGAGTGGCCAAATTTAATAGACCCCAAAACTCTGTATGAAAAAGACTGCTCAGTGGAAGAGAAAAAACAATGGGAGCAGTGGGAAGCAAAACAAAGTGATGATGGAATATGGACAATTGGAGGAAAACCAATTCTACCAAAAAAAATAGTTAATTACTATAGCTAGGTGGTTTCATGATAAAGCTCATGGGGGAGCGGAGGCAATAGCTAAGCAGGTACAGAAAGTATGGGCTGCTCCAGGAATTTATGCAGCTGCTAAAAGAATAACAAACAGCTGCCTGACCTGCCAGAAGTTTTCAAATAACAAGCCAAGCTCAGAGTTCGGGTTGGGGGGCGCAACCATGGGCCTACTTCCCTTTCCAAAAGCTACAAATAGATTATGCGGATATGCCATCTGCCAATGGCTACAAACACTTGTTAGTGATAGTAGATCAGTTATCAGGCTGGGTAGAAGCTTTCCCAACAAGAAAGGCCGACACAGGGGGAGTGGTAAAAGCCTTACTGAAGGAAATCATACCCAGGTATGGGGTCCCAGAAGCCACTGATTCAGATAGGGGTGCCCATTTTACGGCAAGCATAATCACTCAGTTATAGAAATCATGAGGAATAAAAAGAAACCTATTACCCCTTATCACCCACAATCTTCAGGACAAGTAGAAAGAATGAATAGAACACTAAAAGAAAAAACAGCAAGAATATGCACATGTCCTGGCCTAAAACGGCCAGAAACATTTAACTTAGCTCTATGGGATGTTTGAAATGTCCCATGGCAACCCATAGGACTAACACCAGCAGAAATTCTCTTTGGGAAACATTTAGCTGTACTAGGGACTTATTATTCCAGCTAAGACCAGCCTGTTAGACAGAGATGGACGACTAACCCAGTATGTTCTAAGTATGCAAAAAAGGTTTGAAAATCTTAAAAAATATATATATATGCGCTCAGTGATATCAATCCACACCACCTGAAATACAAGTGCTTGGTATACAGCCTGGGGATGAAGTTTTAGTTAAAGTATTTTCACAAAAATCCAAGTTAAAACCTAACTGCAACAGGCCATATACTGTCATACTATGTTCTTATTTTGCTGTTCAAGTTGAACTGTACTTGTATATGTTGCAAAAGAATGTGTATGTGTAAGAACACTTTGTAATCTTATATTCATAGATAACATTGGTGTAGATACAAGTAATCACTCAAATATTTGTATTTGTAACTTTACCAAAGATTATGGGATGCGACTTTAATTATTCAGCTCCTATTAGATCTTATCAATTGTTACAATCTAATTATACATTAATTCAAAATTTACTACCTAACCCCATTGGGATGAATCTCACCCTGGTATGGAAACTACTACAACATGATGATTTGAGTCGACTGCTAGAACGCATCCGAAACAATGGACAGAAAACTCTTAATCACCATTCATCATGAAGCGGGAGAGATGCACCACGTCTCAGAAAGGATAAAAAGGGATGGAGAACATCATGGCTGGGAAACTCTTCTAGGGTGGTCACCAACTACAACAGCGATTTATAATCACGTGTTGCACCCACTAGTAGTTGTGTTAACTTTAACTGTGTTATGCCTATTGCTTACGATCATATTATGCATAAGATTATGGAACGTGATAGCACGCCTTGAAAGGCTTCGAGAACTCTGTTTCAAGTATTAGCAGGGATGCTTCATAAAAACAAAGCGGGGAACTGTTAAAGAATAGCGAACTGAAACTGTCTAGAGGTAGCCGCTTAGCACAACTTCTCTAAAACTTGCTTAGCATGAGGAGCTAAATTTGCTGAAGCCTTAGGCCGCACTTAGCGAAAACAATGAACTTTTACTTAGTCCAGTAAGAAAAGGGCCTCAGAGCTGGTTCCAGCTGGGAAGATAAGGAAGTTACAAGCAGTCTGCATTCCTGCGTCTCACACTCCCAAAGGGAGGGTGTCAAGGCTTTGAAGTAAGACCAGTGCAGGGCATTAGGACCTTGAGGGGCAAAGCCTTAGCTCACTGCTGGGGCAGTGTTCATTGTTATGATTTAGAATCACCTCCTCCTCAGGACCTTGAGACACAACAGTAAGACCCCACAAAAACAGAGGTACAACCGTCAGCAGAGACTGCAAAAAACAAAAATAAGGAGAAAAACAGCTTACCTCAGAATGACAATGAGACACAATGAGGACCAAAAAATTACTATTGGTCTAACTACCGCGTGAAGGGTGGGAAATGTACGTTGAAAAAACTATAATTGCCCAGGATTTGTTTATGTTAGGGTCCCTCTTCGGAGGCACCCAGCTCGAGCTGTAATTACTGCACGCGCGTCATTAATATTTAATTCTTTAATTTGTTTTGATTTGGCTCTGAATTTTTCTGCGGAAACCTAGCGTCGAGCCCTCTTATGGTGGCCAACAAGCCTAATTTCCATATAATTTCCATAACAATAACTGGGCATGGGCGCGGGAGCATTTGAGCCAGGAGGGAGGGAGGAAAGAAACCTGCCGAACGTAACACTTGTGCTAGCAGATACTAGTACCCCGGACTGTGCTCCAAAAGTTTCTGCTCCACCTGATATACCTGATGATCTCTCTGTCATTACTTCTCCTTCTCCTCCTCCTTCTCCCTCTACTCCATTGGCTGCCGGACTCTATCCTATGATCCCCAACGTGCTGACTAACCCTGCCGCTTTACAGCCGGGGGGAAAGGGAGGGGCCAGTCCTCCACCTCCTGTGCTGCGGGTATTTACTAATCAGCCCTGGGACCCTGGCCATCTCGCCTTATGGGGGGGGAAAATGCAGAGATTAAGAAAAGATGCAGGGCGATGTGTCCAGTTATTTTCTAATATCTGCACTGGGCACAACCCAAACTGGAGTGATACCCAAATTCTTTTGAGGGAATTATTTCAACCAAATGAAGGGGATAAGATAATTAAAGATGCGGAAGAAGCGCAGCAAGCCGGGGGAAATAGAAACCTCTGGCTAGCAAATGATCCAAATTGGGATTATAATAATGCAGGAGATAGAGCTGTGTGTCCAACAGGACTTTGAAATTTAGTAGAAGTAATTAGAGCATGCAGAGAGTTAGGAGTAAATTGGACTAGAGTGCAAGAATGCAGACAGTGATTAGATGAACACCCCCATGACTTCTGGGGACTTTTGCGGTAAGCCCCGCTAAAATAGGGAGGAATGACCCCACAAAACTTCAATGATGCTCTCGCAATTAGTGTTTTTATAGATCAAGCAGCCCCTGATACACAAAAGTATTTTAAAGAGCATATGGCAGGCTGGCAAGGGGAGGGGCGCGGAAGAACCAGGGGAGATAGATGGAATCAAAGTGAAGGGGGTGTACAATTAAAGAGTTAATGATGTTTGTCATTCTTGGGGGGAACAAGGACACTGGAAGCAGGAATGCCCAGTGAGGCCCTGTGCACTTGGGAATAGAGGGGCCAGCATGAGGCAATCAAATATTGAGAAGGAGACCAGGCAATTCCCAGGCAGTCCACAATGACAGGAGATAGGAGACTCAGAAAATACTGTGGAAATGGGGGTAAATTTATGGGATGTAGATTTGGATTTGAAGGGCAGGTAATGGCAAATATAGAAGGCTTAGAAGTTCCCTTTCTAGTGGATACTGGAGCCACCCTTTCCCTTTTAAAGTTTGAGCCTAAAGGATGCAAGTCACCAGATAAAATAATGATGCAAGGAGTAGCGGGAAAAGGCAAACGAATGTTATCTAAGCCCTTATTGCTTACTATTGGAGGTAAAAGAGCGTGGGGATGTATTATAATTTCCACAGACGCGCCCATGTGCCTTTTAGGGAGAGATCTCCTGCAAGCCTTGGATACTCAGATCTGTTTACAGCCAGAAGAGGTGGAATTAATAATTATGGGCTCATGTGTTCTGGCTAAGACACCAGAACCAGAGTCGACTAATCTGCAAATTCCAACAAGGTTAGAATCAGTTCCTAAACGGTTATGGAGCTCTTCAGGAATGGATGTGGGACTACTGAAATCAGCTAGTCCAGTCTCGATAAAAACAAAGGGGGGATTGCCTCCTGCAGTTAAGCAATACCCTATCCCAAAGGAAGCAGAGAAGAGCATCCAAAAACACACCAATCATTACCTGAAACTGGGTATCCTTAGAGTCTGTGAATCCCCATATAACACCCCAATTCTGCCAGTTAAAAAGAACAGGCAAGACTCTGATGGTGATCCAGAGTATCGCTTTGTACAAGACTTGAGGGCTATAAACCAACAGGTAGTTGCTCCACGTCCAGTAGTCCCCGACCCATCAACCATTTTACTACAGATACCCCTTTGGGCAACTTATTTTACTGTGATCGACCTAACAGCAGCCTTTTTTAGTATACCGATAGCTGAAGATAGCCAAGATCTCCTGGCTTTCACTTGGAAGGGACAACAATTAACTTGGACGAGGCTGCCACAGGGATTTACTGGGTCTCCGACTATTCTTTCGCGCAAACTCAAAAATGACCTCTCAGATATCGAACTTCCAGGACATTCTGTAGCAATACAATATGTAGATGATTTGTTATTAGCAAGTAAAGATTAACACTCTTGCAGAAAAAGGGCATCGAGCATCTCTGTCTAAACTCCAGCTGTGTCAAAGAGAGGTAAAATATTTGGGTTTTATCTGAAAAGAAGGACACAGGTTAGTTGATCCAGAACGAGTAAAGACAATTCTTGATATGCCTCGTCCTGTAACAAAAAAACAACACGGGATTTTTAGGAGCTGTAGGATTTTGCCAACCGTGGATTCCTGGGTTAGCAGAACTTACTAAGCCTTTAGTGCAGGCAACAAAAAAGGAGGAGATAGAGCCTGTGGCCTGGGGCCCAGAAAGGGAGAAAGCTTTTACATCTGTGAAAAAAGCGTTGGTTTCAGCCCCTGCTCTAGGGTTACCAGATTATAGCAAACCATTGGAATTGTTTGTCCATGAACGACAGGGAATAGCAAGTGGGGTACTCACCCAAAAACTAGGCCCTCACCACAGACCAGTGGCCTATTACTCCACGCAGCTAGATGAGGGAGCTAAAGGCACTCCAGGATGCATCAGAGCAATAGCAGCTACGGCAGCTCTTACTGAAAAAAACATGACCTGTAGTTTTGGGTCACTCATTGACTGTGTATGTGCCACATGAAGTAGAACTGTCAATGAAACAATACGTGACTCAAGCACTATCCCCACAGAGAGCTCACCGCTATGAACTGATAATACTGCATGCAGATAATGGGACCTTAAAGAGATGCAACATCTTAAATCCAGCAACACTATTGCCTCTACCTGAGGATGGAGAGCCACATCATTCCTGTGAGCAGCTGATCGTCAGCTCGAGCAAGCCCCGGGAGGACCTTAAAGACAAACCTTTGGGAAACCCAGACTTAGTTCTGTTTACAGATGGATCATCCTAGTATTTGGACGGAAGGCACCACTCCGGCTATGCTGTCACTAACCTCTTTGAGGTACTTGAGGCCAATCCTTTGTCTCCGTCTGTAAGTGCTCAAGGAGCAGAATTAATAGCATTGACCCAAGCAGCAAAAATCGGTAAGAACCTGCAGGTAAATATCTATACCGATTCTAAATATGCATTTGGAGTATGTCATGTAACAGGGATGTTATGGAAAGAGCGAGGATTCTTTTCGTCATCAGGAAAGAAATTAGCTAATGGAGAAGAAATACGTAATTTGCTGGAAGCAGTCCAACTGCCCAAAGAAATTGCTGTAATACACTGCCCAGCCCATACTAAAGACACTACAGAAATTAGCAGAGGAAATGCTTTAGCCGACGCTGCTGCGAAGGCTGCAGCTCGACAGCCTCTGAGAGAATGTATGGGTGTAGTTCCAAGGATGGACCAGAGTGAATGGCCAATTTTAATAGACCCCAAAACCATGTATGAAAAAGACTGCTCAGTGGAAGAGAAAAAACAATGGGAGCAGTGGGAAGCAAAACAAAGTGATGATGGAATATGGACACTTGGAAGAAAACCAATTCTACCAAAAAAAAAAATAGTTAATTACTATAGCTAGGTGGTTTCACGATAAAGCTCTTGGGGGAGCGGAGGCAATAGCTAAGCAGGTACAGAAAGTATGGGCCGCTTCAGGAATCTACGCGGCTGCAAAAAGAATAACAAATAGCTGCCCGACCTGCCAGAAGTTTTCAAATAACAAGCCAAGCTCAGAGTTAGGGGGACGGTCATGGGCCTACTTCCCTTTCCAGAAGCTACAAATAGATTATGCGGATATGCCATCTGCCAATGGCTACAAACACTTGTTAGTGATAGTAGATCAGTTATCAGGCTGGGTAGAAGCTTTCCCAACAAGAAAGGCCGACACACGGGGAGTGGTAAAAGCCTTACTGAAAGAAATCATACCCAGGTATGGGGTCCCAGAAGCCACTGATTCAGACAGGGGTGCCCATTTTACGGCAAGCATAATCACTCAGTTATAGAAATCATTAGGCATAAAAAGAAACCTACAACCCCTTATCACCCACAATCTTCAGGACAAGTAGAAAGAATGAATAGAACACTAAAAGGAAAAATAGCAAGAATATGCGCACATGCTAGCCTAAAATGGCTGGGTAGGACTTTTCCCAACAAGAACGGCTGACGCAGGGCGGGTAGTAAAAGCCTTACTGAAAGAAATCATACCCAGGTATAGAGTCCCAGAAGCCATGGATTCAGACAGGGGTGTCCATTTTATGGCAAGCATAATCAGTCAGTTATATAAATCAGGAGGAATAATGAACTTTTACCTAGTTCAGTAAGAAAAGGGACTGAGAGCTGGTTCAAGCTGGAATGATAAGGGAGTTGCAAGCAGTTCGCATTCCTGTGCTTCACGCTCTGGGAGGGAGGATGTCAAGGCTTTGAAATAAGGCCTACTTGGGCACCAGGACCCTGGGAAACAAAGCCTCCTCTCACTGCTGAAACAGTGTTAATTAGGGGATCTGGACTATCTTGGGGTCTGGATTATATCCCCTTCGTCAGGACCTTGGCAGATAACACCTATTGTCACTGCTGGGGCAGTGCTAATTGCTGGAACAACACCTCTTTGTCAGAGCCTGGAGAGACAAGGGCGGGACCCGAGGAATCAAGACACATCTGTCAACAAAAACCGTAACAATAAAGATAAACAGCCTGCCTAGGCACAGGGATGAGACCCAATAAGGAGCAGGAGACCCCAGACCTAAATATTACTATTGGTCCAAACTACTGCCTGAGGGGTGGAGAGCTTACATTGGAAGGTATAATTGCCCAGGCATTTCTTTGTTTGGGGTCCCTCTTCGGAGACACCCAGCTCGAGCTGTAATTACTGCACGCGTGTCATTAAAATTTAATTATTTCATTTGCCTTGATTTGGCGCCAAACTTTTCTGCGGGAACCTAGGGTCGGGCCCTGTTATGGTGGCTGACAAGCCTCATTTCCATAACACCGAGCCCGGGGCCCGTCCCCGTGTCCGGGGGGTCCCGCCTCGCCCTCACCTCTCCTCTCCAGCGCAGCCCTCCTGTACTCCATGTATCTCCACTGCCACTCCATGCAGCTCTTCTCCAGGTAGTGCTTCAGCCTCTCAGGCTCATTCTCTGCCTCCCACTTCCTCTTGGTGATTAGCGCAGCAGCATACGCCATGACGAATGTCAGCGTGTCCTTGTCAAAGGCGATGAAATCCTTCCCGTCGTAGGCATCCCGCAGAAACCCCCAGATCCCGCCGTCCTCCAGGAGCTCACAGCCGTACGTGCGCTGCACTGTGTGATACCCTGAGACACAAGCAGGGAGACGGGGGCTCAGGGGCAGCCCCGGCCCCGCACAGGGGCTTGGACACGGCACCCAGCACAGGGCCGGGGGCACCCCAGACCCGCAGCCCCCAGCGCTGACAGCGAGCAGCTGCCGCTGGGAGCCCCGGCCCGCGCTCACCCCCGCTCTGGTTGTAGCGCTTCTGCAGTGTGTCCAGCTCCACTCTGGAAGACTAATGATTGCCATATGCGTTCTGGGGCTGCCTGTCCCAGTAGTCCTGACCCTCCTGCTCCATCCAGGCCGCGCCCGGCACCGCCCTCTGCGTCTCACTGTCGTAGCCATCGATGAGCTCTCCGTCCACGTAGCCCACGGAGACGAAGGCGGGCAGCCCCGGGCTGGGCTCCGTCACGGCGGTGTGGAAGTAGCGCAGGGAGTGGGGGCCTGCGGGGACACGGGGGGTGGTGAGGGGCCGGGGGGGGCACGTTGGGGGGCATCCGGGGGATCAAGATGTCCCGGGGGGAGAAGTCGGGGGGGTCGGGGGGGGCAGCACGTCCCGGGGGGCAGGTCAGGGGGGCAGCACGACACAGGGGGGGCACGTCGGGGGGGCAGCACATTCCGGGAGGGCAGGTCGGGGGGCTCCGGGGGGGCAGCACGTCCCGGGGGGAAGATCGGGGGGGCAGCACCTCCCGGGGGCGGTTGCAGGCCGGTCCGTGGGGCCGCTGACGGGGAGCCCGGCGCCGGGGGAGGGGCAGAGGGGGGCCCGGGGGCCCCGCCCGCACTCACCGCTCGCCGCCACCGCCCAGCAGCAGCAGCCCCGGCCCCAGCGCCCGCCCCGCTACCGCCTCCTCGCTGCCAGCGCCCTCGCCCTCACCCGGCGCCGAAGCCCACGGCGGCCACGCCCCCGCGCCGCCATTGGCTCCGCTGCGGCACACCGCCATTGGCTGCGCTCTGTCCCGCCCGCCAATAGCGGCTCTCGTCGGCTGAGGCGTCCCCAGGTGCTGGGCAGATCCCGGCGCGGCAGGTTGGGAGAAGCGACAG
Source organism: Dromaius novaehollandiae (assembly GCF_036370855.1). NCBI lineage: Eukaryota > Metazoa > Chordata > Aves > Casuariiformes > Dromaiidae > Dromaius > Dromaius novaehollandiae. The sequence continues at coordinate 2,201,248 of NW_026991331.1, forward strand.
CGAGGGCGCTTGCGGAGGGCGCTGCGCAGCGCCGAGCCGCGGCTCCCGCCCCGCCTTGTCGCACGGCCATTGGCCCCGCCGGCGGCCGCCCGCCAATGGCGAGGCGCGGCAGCGGTGACGCCCCCGGGCGCCGGGCGGATCCCCGCGGAGCGCGTGGTGGGCGGGAGGGTGGAGGCGATGTGGGAGGCCGAGGCCGATGTGGGGACGGAGACGACGTGGGGATGGGGATGCCATGGGGATGGGGACACTGGGGGGATGGGACGCCGTGGGACTGGAGACGATGTGGGGATGGGGACACCGTGGGGCTGGAGATGGAGTTGGCTCTGTCACAGGGACAGGGGGACACTGTGGGGATGGGGATGATGGGGGGATGGGGACACCATTGGGATGGGGATGGAGTTGGCTCTGTCACAGGGGCAGGGGGACGTGATGGGGACAGGGACACCGTGGGGACAGGGACACTGTGGTGCTGGAGATGGAGCTGACTCTGTCACAGGGGCAGGGGGATGTGGTGGGGACAGGGACACCGTGGGGACAGGGACACTGTGGGGCTGGAGATGGAGTTGGCTCTGTCACAGGGGCAGGGGGACGTGGTGGGGACAGGGACACTGTGGGGAAAGAGATGGAGTTGGCTCTGTCACAGGGATGGGGGGACGTGGTGGGGACAGGGACACCGTGGGGACAGGGACACCGTGGGGAAAGAGATGGAGTTGGCTCTGTCACAGGGATGGGGGGACGTGGTGGGGACAGGGGTCAGCTCCGGGGATGGAGTTTGGCTCGGCCAAGGGACGGGGACCCGGCGGTGGAGATGGGGACCCGAGGATGCAGGGCTGGGGGCAGGGATAGGGACAGGAGACCACGGGGACATGGCGATGGGGACACGGAGCCAGCAGTGGGAGCTCAGGGAGTGGCGCCCATCGAAGGCCGAGTGCTGGTAGGTGGCCCCCGGCCCACCCCCGGCACCCATAGGTCTACTGGAAGATGTGGAAACCTGCCCAAGGTGGCACCCATGGGTGAGGAGCTGCCTAGGGCCCCAGGCGTCTAGCCCCGTTGCACCCCTGGAGCCAGGCATCCAGTCCCATCAGCACCCACACCCATCCATGTGTTGTCCGAAAAGCGGGTTCGTTGCCTGGTGTGCGATAAGCCAATAATTACACACTCAGGAGAGACATTTGTTTATTTATTTCAGAGTTGCGCAAGCCTGGGTGCTCGGTGGTTTCCCACAAATCGAGCACACACACCCCAACTTTTCAAGTAGCATTTATACAAACAAATTGCCAGATTTGCGACTTTCCCTTTTACACTGATTGGTTAGTGATTTCTTCATTCCCTGGGTCCCACCCCTGCTTCTCAAGGTCCTGATCAATTAACACTGCCCCAGCTAGGTCAGTAGATGTTATCTCCCAAGGTCCTGAGGAAGAGGACATAATCCAGACCCCTTAATTAACACAGTTTCAACAGTGAGAGGAGGCTTTGCTTCCCAAGGTCCTGGCGCCCAAACAGGCCTTATTTCACAGCCTTGACATCCTCCCTTTCGGAGAGTGGGGCACAGGAATGCAGACTGCTTGTAACTCCCTTATCTTTCCAGCCTGCACCAGCTCTGGGGCCCTTTCTTACCGAACTAGGAGCGTGGCCTAAGGCTTCAGCAAATTTAGCTACTCATGCTAAGCAAGTGTGCGGCTACTCATGCTAAGCAAATTCTGTCTAAGATAGAAGTTATCCAAATCTACCTACTTCAAACATTCTTTCTGAGCTTCTCAGGGTTGTCTTGTAACAATTGCACCCGTGTTATCACCCATGGGCCCAGGTGGCCACCCATCAGCACCTGTGACCACCCATGGACCCAGGTGTCCAGCCCCATTGCACCCGTGTTAGCACACATGGGCCCAGGTGGCGGCCCCATCAGCACCCACCATCACCCATGGACCCAGGTGTCGACCCCCTTTGCACCCATGGACTCAGGCGTGAGGTCACATCAACACCCATGGACCCAGGCATTAGGTCCCATCAGCACCCATCAGCGCCCATGGACCCAGGTGTCCACCCCCGTTGCACCCATGGACTCAGGCGTGAGGTCACATCACCACCCCTGAACCCAGGCCCCCCACCCCATTGCACCCATGGTCCCAGCCCCCTGGCCCATTGCACCTGTGTCCCCAGCCCCCCACCCCATTGCACCCACGTCCCCAGGCCCCTGCCCCATTACGCCCATATCCGGAGCTTCCCCGACTCATTGCACACATATCCCCAGCCCCCTGCCCCATTGCGCCCATGTCCCCAGGCCCCTGCCCAATTGCACCCACCTTCCCAGCCCCCCGCCCCAATGCACCCATATTCCCAGCCCCCTGCCCCATTGCACCCACATCCCCAGGCCCCCGCCCTATTGCACCCATATCCCAGGCCCCCACCCCATTGCACCCTATCCCCAGCCCCCTGGCCCACGCAGATGGGGCCACACTGCAGCAAGCCCAGCGCAGGCCCCCAAGCTGCCTGGCAGCTGCAGCACAGCACACAGGAGCAGAGACCAAGGGTGCTGGCTTGGTGCAGCCGGCGGAAGAGAAGGCGTAGGGGGATCTCACTGCTGCCTGCAAGTGCCTAACGGGAGCGTGCAGAGAGCATGGAGCCAGAGACGTCCTGAGGGGCCTGGGGACAGGTTGAGGGCAACGGCACGGCTTGTGGCAGGGAAAAGTCCCCTCAGAGACTGCAAATGACCTTGGAAGCCGAATGGTGGTGCAACACTGGAGCAGGGTGCCAGGGCCGTGCGGGAATCCATCGCCAGAGACAGTCAGAGCTCGACCCTGACAGGCCCTGCGAAACCTCCTCTGCTTGCCTCCACTTGCAGCAGGAGGTTGCAGCAGACACCTCCGGAAGACCCTTCCCACCCCAGCTGCTCTCTCACTCTGCGACTGCTTGTAGGGCTTTCTCTGCAGCCCTGACTGCCTTCCTTGGCAGCGCCTGCACTAGTCTTTCTCCTGACAGTTCCCTGACACCAAGTAACACGGCGGGAACAGCTGCCGAGGGTTTATTTGGAGCAGCACATGGGCTGTGGGACACGACGCGGTAGCATTGCTGTAGCAGCCAGGAGAGAGCCTCCGTCGCTCTGCCTCTTTGCTCTGCGCCATGCCCCATCTCGGGCCACCTGTCTGGCAGCTGCATCCTCGCGCTGTTCCTCACTCCCCTGAGACACAGCGGCAGCTAAAAGCTCTGCGCAGAGCCCGAAGCGCTGCCCTGAGCCGTGATGGCCATCGCCTGGAAGGCGCAGCATGCGGGAGGGCGGTGATGCCTGTGGAGGAAGGAGAGCCGTGGGCGAGGGGCTGGGCAAGTGCAGGGCAAGCCTGAGGGTCTCTGGCTGCGGGGGAGGCCTCCGCCTTTGTTCCTGTGCTGGCTGCTGGGGCCAGAGGCACACTGTCCCCCGCGTCCTGGCAGCCTCCCGCCAGAGCAGATGCCGCTGCCTCAGCTCCTCGGGGCACTGCTGGGGCCAGAGGCGTGCTCTGCAGGTCACCAGCTGCCTCCCTGGCAGCATCTCTGCCCTTCACAACGGGTGAGCAGGGCACCTCCTCAGGACACAGCTGTGGGTCTGCCAAGAGGCTCCTGAGGCTCGGTCTGACCCAGCTCATGACCAAGGCTGTGTTTTTCTCCAGCTCCTCCCATTGCAAAGGCTCTTCTTCAACGTCCTCTTCCTCATCACTCCACTCCACGCCAGCATCCTCTGGTGCTCCCCGGACTCTCTTCCCAGCTCCCATCTTGTGCTCCCTCCTGGGCGCATGGGCATACAGCCGCTCCTGCACCTCCCACTTGGACCTCGCGTCCTTCAGGAGCTCCACTCGCGTCACCTCCGGTTGCCACAGGTTATAGAAGGAGTTTCTGGCACAGAGCTGAAGCCAGACAGGGAGATTTGTGAAGGCAGCTGCTTTTCCCACCAGCAATGCCCCCCGTGGCCCTGCCAGCACTGCCACCATCACACTGTTGCAGCAGGACGCAGCGGCTGGCCCCAGCACACGGAGGGTCACCATCTGCCCCGGCCCACCCTTTGCACTCACCTCCTTGGGGCGAACATTGAGGCATCCCGATGCTGTCAGGGAGAAACGTTTCCCCTTGCCCTCCTCTTCCTCGACCTCCCTCTCCTTTGGCCTCGGCTCCTTCCTCTCCAGAAAGGCTTCTCGCAGCTGAGCCAAGCTCTGCCCGGTGCGCGTCACGCAGCTCCTGTCGAGCTCCTCCAGCGTCTCTGTTTTGATTGAGAGCACGGCGAGATACTGCGAGGGGTTGTCGGGGTGTATGCGCAGTGGCGTGCCTTGAAGGCGACAGATGATGCCCAGAGGCTGCTGTTTGGGCCTCTGCACTGCAAGTTGCCATCCTAGTGTGACCAGTCCATGGCCCCTGCCCGGGGAAGCTGGTGCACCGGCCCCCATGACCTTCCTTTTGCCCCCACGCCTGTTGCAATCTGGCCCTTGCAGAGCTGTGGCAGCTGTGTTTTTGCCACGCTCCCTGCTCTCCTTCTGCAATGCGCTTGCCAGGTTTGCTAGAGCAATGGTGTATGCCAAGGTCCTTTGTGGCCCGGCTGCCCTGAGCTCCTGGCCATGTCCCGCACTCGCGTCATCAGGACGGCTCAAGGCTGCAGACGCGAGCGCCAGCAGTGCGTGCATCAGAGGTGCGGCAGGCAGTGCGGGGCTGTGTGGAGCAGGTCTCTGGTCCTCAGCCTTCATTTCCATGCACGCATCTGCAAGGATGTTCTCAACAAAGCCAGCAGGCTCAGGCCAGGAAGGGGACATGGACTCTGGTGCGGCCATTTCACTGGGGCAGCTGCCAGCAACGGCTTTGGCAGAGCTGGGTGGCACCTCTGCGACGCGGGGGCTGCCGAGCCAAACCTGCTGTGAAACACCTTTCGCCATTGTCTCCCACTGCGGGACCTCCCCCACGCCAGAAGAGGCTGATTCTCCTTGGGGATTCTCAGCGGGGGAAACTTGTCCTTCTGCAGGCTGCACCTCAACACCTTGGGACGCTGAGGCCTTGCTCCGCACCAAGTCCTGGCTGTGCGCCATCATGTCCAACTGTTGTGCCTTGGTCTCCTGCGCACAGGCATCTCTGGGAGCTGCCAGCACCTTGCCACCTAGCTCCTGGCACAGTCCTTCAAGAGTTCTTGAAAAAGCCACCCTCAACGGCAATGGTGGCAGCCTTGGCTCTGTCAGGCAGCCTGGCCATGGCTCATCCTGCTCCTTGCATGCTGGCATGCCTCGCATCTGCCTTTGAGGAATGCTCTCTGCTCCCATGACAAAGGAGGTGCCTCCTGGCAGCTGCCGGCTTTGCACAGGAAGACTTGTCCTGGCACCATCAGCTCGCAGCAGCCTTGTTTTTCCCAGCGCGGAAGACCCAGTCCTGGCCTCAGGCAAGCAGCGGACAGGAGCTTGAATTGCCCGGGGCAGAGCCCCAGCTTCCCGCTTGCCTTCTTGAAGGGCAGGCAAAGGAAGATGCACTGCCTTTACATCTTCCTCTGCCAGGCTCTTCCCGCACTCCAGACACATCACAGCAGCACTAAGAGGTGGCAGCTGCTCCCTGGCTTTGGCCCTGCCTCTTGCAGAAGATCTGCAGGATGTCTCCAGAGCAGGCAGCTTGGTTCCACGGGCAGATCCTGCTGTTTTAGCTGCAGAGGCCTCCAGGCCTCCAAGGAGCTGCCTAGCTGCCTTGGGTGCACGAGGTGCTAAGCTGGGCAGATGGAGTGTTTCGGTTTCTCCCTTGAACGCTGCGATGAGAACATCTCTGGCAGTGTTCTTCACAGTCTGCAATCCAAGCCCAGGAGATAGGAAAGTGATTGCAGCCCTTTCCTCCCCTCCCGCCCCCACTCTCCATCCTTCCCACAGGTCAATTTCCAGCACCTCTGATGCCCTCAACAGCGGCAGCGCTCTGCCACGCAGGCAGCTCCCACCCTGCTCCCAAAGGCTGCATGGGGACAGGGCTCATCAGCACTGCGCAAGACAGGGGCAAAGGCAGTTGCCCTGAGGACCCTGAGGCATGGCCTTGCAGGCTGCCATGCAGAGCAGGCAGTCAGCCTGCTGGGGGACAGAGACCTCCTGGTCTCCCCACCGCTTCCTGCCTGCTTCTCCGCAGCTGCAGCCAGGCAGGCAGAGGCTTTGCCACCATCGCTGCTCAGCTCTGTACCTCTGCAATGAGGCGTTCAAGGCCTTGCCAGCTCTGTCGGCTGGGCAGCAACGGCCGCCTGTCCCTTTGCTGCGATGAAGTCGGGGTCGGGATGCGTTGCGTCACTGCATGCGGCTCCCGCTGGCCCCCCTGCAGGGAGAAGGAAGCACATGATGGAGGTGGTTGCGTTCGTACAAGCAGCCCCTCAGGCACAGGAAAGCCCGGCCCCATGTCGAAGGGAAGCTCATGGCCTAGCATAACCCAGCTGTGCTAAGCCTGGAGATGCTCTCTGACCCTCAGCACAGCTCACAGGCTCCATTTGGGCCTTGCAGCACCCCAGTCGGTGTGCTTTGTGCACCAGAAAATCCCCAGCACCAGCAAGAAATACCCCCTGGCCAGAGAAGATCAGGCCTGGCTCGCTTGCCCCACCTCCTCTTCCCCACCGTCCTCATGCTTTCCGTGCGGCTCCCAGCCCTGCTGCCTGCCTCTCCCTCCAGCCCCACCGCTCACCTGGCTCCTGCGCTTCGGCCTCACAGAAAGCCCATGCACGGGCTGGGAGCCGGCATTCGCCTGCCGCCCCTTGTCCATCTGCAGGAGCTTCTCCTGCGCACCTGCCACTCTGGCACTCAAGAGAGCTGCTCCCTCCTCAGCGAGCTGCTCTCCTCAGAGGGCACAGCCAGGGGCTCTGCTCCCAGCATGGACTCGGTCACCACGGGCACCGCCCCATCACAATGGCCTTGGGGGCATGATGCCACCCCCATCACAAAGCCCTGCACGTTGCCATGGGGACCCCCGTGACCACCTCCTGCTGGCCACCAGGGGCACCCGCATCACAAGGCCTTGCTGGTGACCGTGCTAGCACCGACATCACGAGGCCTTGCTGCTCACCGGGGGCACCTCCAGCACCAGGGCTTTGCCTCCAAGCCTCTGGTGCCAGCTTCTGAGCCCAGCTCCGAGCTGCCATCTGTGCCGCAGCAGGAATTTTCCTCTCCCCACCTCTCTGCCTCCTACACCGTGCAGATGCTGCCCTTCTTCAGGCCCTCTAGAGCACACAGCCAGCCACTGCAAGACCACTCCTCTTGCTCGGGCCACTAAGCCTCACCCATATGCCTCACCGTCCAGCCCTGGCAGAGCTTCCTGCATTCCCGCTGCTTTCTCACAGAAAGGCCAACTGCCCCTCCGCACCTTCCCAGACGGGCCTTCCCAAAGAGGCTGCAGCCATCCACCGCAGCGCTCCAGGCATGCCACGCTGCAGGCCCGCAGCTGCACACAGACTGCAAAGTGCTCCTGTCTGGTCCCCAGGCTGCAGGCATTAGCGGACGGACCCCTGAGACAGGTGCCCGCCTCTGCAGATTTCCCACAAAAGCTGTCAGAGATTCATTTCTCCAGACTGTTGCTCTCTAAGCACTTCCCTATTGGCGTGCACGCACTGCGCTGGGCCCCTCCAGGCTTTCTTTGCTCCACATCACCCTGCACCTTTGCCTTGCCCTCCCACACCATCGCTTCCTCACTCTTCCATGCATCCTCCTCTCCCCTCAGGGGCACCGACTTTTGGGCTCTCCTCACCACCTTGGCCACCGGCTTGAGCCTCACGGCAGCACACGGGCACACTCTCCTCCTGATGAAGCCTGACACCCCCCAGCCTTGGTGCCTCGCTGCTGGCTCGCCTTCGGGACGTCCAGCTGCTGGACCGCCAGGCCACCTGGGCAAGCAGCCCTGCCCTCACCTGTGCACCTCTTCCTACTCACGGGGCTTGTGCTTTTCTTGCTTTTGCCCCCAGGGGGCACGTGGGGACCATCTCTCCACGCCAGCCTTCATGCACAAAGAGGGGCCCACGCTCATGAAACCAAAGCCCTGCTGCCAGCACCAGCTGCACACCCAGGGGCTGACCTGCTGGATCCAAGCACTGCTGCTCAAGCCCATTCCCCTCACTGGCAGCATGCAGGAAAAACCCCACCTGCCCTGCCAGGCCTACAGCCATGTCATCACACTTGGTACTTTCCAGGCAGGATCCTTGTGTTAAGGAAGAGCAAACTGAAACTAATGAGCTTTTCCTTAGTCCAGTAAGAAAAGGGCCTCAGAGCTGGTTCCAGCTGGGAAGATAAGGCAGTTACAAGCAGTCTGCATTCCTTGCAATTACTGTTTTTATAGATCAAGCAGCCCCTGATACACAAAAGTATTTTAAAGAGCATATGCCAGGCTGGCAAGGGGAGGGGGCGCGGAAGAACCAGGGGAGATAGATGGAGTCAAAGTGAAGGTGGTGTACAATTAAGAGTTAATGATGTTTGTCATTATTGCGGGGAACAAGGGCACTGGAAGCAGGAAAGCCCAGTGAGGCCCTGTGCACTTGGGAATAGAGGGGCCAGCATGAGGCAATCAAATCAGGCCACAATGACAGGAGATAGGAGACTCAGAAAATACTGTGGAAATGGGGGTAAATTTATGGGATGTAGATTTGGATTTGAAGGGCAGGTAATGGCAAATATAGAAGGCTTAGAAGTTCCCTTTCTAGTGGATACTGGAGCCACCCTTTCCCTTTTAAAGTTTGAGCCTAAAGGATGCAAGTCACCAGATAAAATAATGATGCAAGGAATAGCGGGAAAAGGCGAACGAATGTTATCTAAGCCCTTATTGCTTACTATTGGAGGTAAAAGAGCGTGGGGATGTATTATAATTTCCACAGACGCGCCCATGTGCCTTTTAGGGAGAGATCTCCTGCAAGCCTTGGATACTCAGATCTGTTTACAGCCAGAAGAGGTGGAATTAATAATTATGGGCTCATGTGTTCTGGCTAAGACACCAGAACCAGAGTCGACTAATCTGCAAATTCCAACAAGGTTAGAATCAGTTCCTAAACGGTTATGGAGCTCTTCAGGAATGGATGTGGGACTACTGAAATCAGCTAGTCCAGTCTCGATAAAAACAAAGGGGGGATTGCCTCCTGCAGTTAAGCAATACCCTATCCCAAAGGAAGCAGAGAAGAGCATCCAAAAACACACCAATCATTACCTGAAACTGGGTATCCTTAGAGTCTGTGAATCCCCATATAACACCCCAATTCTGCCAGTTAAAAAGAACAGGCAAGACTCTGATGGTGATCCAGAGTATCGCTTTGTACAAGACTTGAGGGCTATAAACCAACAGGTAGTTGCTCCACGTCCAGTAGTCCCCGACCCATCAACCATTTTACTACAGATACCCCTTTGGGCAACTTATTTTACTGTGATCGACCTAACAGCAGCCTTTTTTAGTATACCGATAGCTGAAGATAGCCAAGATCTCCTGGCTTTCACTTGGAAGGGACAACAATTAACTTGGACGAGGCTGCCACAGGGATTTACTGGGTCTCCGACTATTCTTTCGCGCAAACTCAAAAATGACCTCTCAGATATCGAACTTCCAGGACATTCTGTAGCAATACAATATGTAGATGATTTGTTATTAGCAAGTAAAGATTAACACTCTTGCAGAAAAAGGGCATCGAGCATCTCTGTCTAAACTCCAGCTGTGTCAAAGAGAGGTAAAATATTTGGGTTTTATCTGAAAAGAAGGACACAGGTTAGTTGATCCAGAACGAGTAAAGACAATTCTTGATATGCCTCGTCCTGTAACAAAAAAACAACACGGGATTTTTAGGAGCTGTAGGATTTTGCCAACCGTGGATTCCTGGGTTAGCAGAACTTACTAAGCCTTTAGTGCAGGCAACAAAAAAGGAGGAGATGGAGCCTGTGGCCTGGGGCCCAGAAAGGGAGAAAGCTTTTACATCTGTGAAAAAAGCATTGGTTTCAGCCCCTGCTCTAGGGTTACCAGATTATAGCAAACCATTCGAATTGTTTGTCCATGAACGACAGGGAGTAGCAAGTGGGGTACTCACCCAAAAACTAGGCCCTCACCACAGACCAGTGGCCTATTACTCCACGCAGCTAGATGAGGGAGCTAAAGGCACTCCAGGATGCATCAGAGCAATAGCAGCTACGGCAGCTCTTACTGAAAAAAACATGACCTGTAGTTTTGGGTCACTCATTGACTGTGTATGTGCCACATGAAGTAGAACTGTCAATGAAACAATACGTGACTCAAGCACTATCCCCACAGAGAGCTCACCGCTATGAACTGATAATACTGCATGCAGATAATGGGACCTTAAAGAGATGCAACATCTTAAATCCAGCAACACTACTGCCTCTACCTGAGGATGGAGAGCCACATCATTCCTGTGAGCAGCTGATCGTCAGCTCGAGCAAGCCCCGGGAGGACCTTAAAGACGAACCTTTGGGAAACCCAGACTTAGTTCCGTTTACAGATGGATCATCCTAGTATTTGGACGGAAGGCACCACTCCGGCTATGCTGTCACTAACCTCTTTGAGGTACTTGAGGCCAATCCTTTGTCTCCGTCTGTAAGTGCTCAAGGAGCAGAATTAATAGCATTGACCCAAGCAGCAAAAATCGGTAAGAACCTGCAGGTAAATATCTATACCGATTCTAAAGATGCATTTGGAGTAGGTCATGTAACAGGGATGTTATGGAAAGAGCGAGGATTCTTTTCGTCATCAGGAAAGAAATTAGCTAATGGAGAAGAAATACGTAATTTGCTGGAAGCAGTCCAACTGCCCAAAGAAATTGCTGTAATACACTGCCCAGCCCATACTAAAGACACTACAGAAATTAGCAGAGGAAATGCTTTAGCCGACGCTGCTGCGAAGGCTGCAGCTCGACAGCCTCTGAGAGAATGTATGGGTGTAGTTCCAAGGATGGACCAGAGTGAATGGCCAATTTTAATAGACCCCAAAACCATGTATGAAAAAGACTGCTCAGTGGAAGAGAAAAAACAATGGGAGCAGTGGGAAGCAAAACAAAGTGATGATGGAATATGGACACTTGGAAGAAAACCAATTCTACCAAAAAAAAAAATAGTTAATTACTATAGCTAGGTGGTTTCACGATAAAGCTCATGGGGGAGCCGAGGCAATAGCTAAGCAGGTACAGAAAGTATGGGCCGCTTCAGGAATCTACGCGGCTGCAAAAAGAATAACAAATAGCTGCCCGACCTGCCAGAAGTTTTCAAATAACAAGCCAAGCTCAGAGTTAGGGGGACGGTCATGGGCCTACTTCCCTTTCCAGAAGCTACAAATAGATTATGCGGATATGCCATCTGCCAATGGCTACAAACACTTGTTAGTGATAGTAGATCAGTTATCAGGCTGGGTAGAAGCTTTCCCAACAAGAAAGGCCGACACACGGGGAGTGGTAAAAGCCTTACTGAAAGAAATCATACCCAGGTATGGGGTCCCAGAAGCCACTGATTCAGACAGGGGTGCCCATTTTACGGCAAGCATAATCACTCAGTTATAGAAATCATTAGGCATAAAAAGAAACCTACAACCCCTTATCACCCACAATCTTCAGGACAAGTAGAAAGAATGAATAGAACACTAAAAGGAAAAATAGCAAGAATATGCGCACATGCTAGCCTAAAATGGCTGGGTAGGACTTTTCCCAACAAGAACGGCTGACACAGGGCGGGTAGTAAAAGCCTTACTGAAAGAAATCATACCCAGGTATAGAGTCCCAGAAGCCATGGATTCAGACAGGGGTGTCCATTTTATGGCAAGCATAATCAGTCAGTTATATAAATCATGAGGAATAATGAACTTTTACCTAGTTCAGTAAGAAAAGGGACTGAGAGCTGGTTCAAGCTGGAATGATAAGGGAGTTGCAAGCAGTTCGCATTCCTGTGCTTCACGCTCTGGGAAGGAGGATATCAAGGCTTTGAAATAAGGCCTACTTGGGCACCAGGACCCTGGGAAACAAAGCCTCCTCTCACTGCTGAAACAGTGTTAATTAGGGGATCTGGACTATCTTGGGGTCTGGATTATATCCCCTTCGTCAGGACCTTGGCAGATAACACCTATTGTCACTGCTGGGGCAGTGCTAATTGCTGGAACAACACCTCTTTGTCAGAGCCTGGAGAGACAAGGGCGGGACCCGAGGAATCAAGACACATCTGTCAACAAAAACCGTAACAATAAAGATAAACAGCCTGCCTAGGCACAGGGATGAGACCCAATAAGGAGCAGGAGACCCCAGGCCCAAATATTACTATTGGTCCAAACTACTGCCTGAGGGGTGGAGAGCTTACATTGGAAGGTATAATTGCCCAGGCATTTCTTTGTTTGGGGTCCCTCTTCGGAGACACCCAGCTCGAGCTGTAATTACTGCACGCGTGTCATTAAAATTTAATTATTTCATTTGCCTTGATTTGGCGCCAAACTTTTCTGCGGGAACCTAGGGTCGGGCCCTGTTATGGTGGCTGACAAGCCTCATTTCCATAACACCGAGCCCGGGGCCCGTCCCCGTGTCCGGGGGGTCCCGCCTCGCCCTCACCTCTCCTCTCCAGCGCAGCCCTCCTGTACTCCATGTATCTCCACTGCCACTCCATGCAGCTCTTCTCCAGGTAGTGCTTCAGCCTCTCAGGCTCATTCTCTGCCTCCCACTTCCTCTTGGTGATTAGCGCAGCAGCATACGCCATGACGAATGTCAGCGTGTCCTTGTCAAAGGCGATGAAATCCTTCCCGTCGTAAGCATCCCGCAGAAACCCCCAGATCCCGCCGTCCTCCAGGAGCTCACAGCCGTACGTGCGCTGCACTGTGTGATACCCTGAGACACAAGCAGGGAGACGGGGGCTCAGGGGCAGCCCCGGCCCCGCACAGGGGCTTGGACACGGCATCCAGCACAGGGCTGGGGGCACCCCAGACCCGCAGCCCCCAGCGCTGACAGCGAGCAGCTGCCGCTGGGAGCCCCGGCCCGCGCTCACCCCCGCTCTGGTTGTAGCGCTTCTGCAGTGTGTCCAGCTCCACTCAGTAAGACTAATGATTGCCATATGCGTTCTGGGGCTGCCTGTCCCAGTGGTCCTGACCCTCCTGCTCCATCCAGGCCGCGCCCGGCACCGCCCTCTGCGTCTCGCTGTCGTAGCCATCGATGAGCTCTCCGTCCACGTAGCCCACGGAGACGAAGGCGGGCAGCCCCGGGCTGGGCTCCGTCACGGCGGTGTGGAAGTAGCGCAGGGAGTGGGGGCCTGCGGGGACACGGGGGGTGGTGAGGGGCCGGGGGGGGCACGTTGGGGGGCATCCGGGGGATCAAGATGTCCCGGGGGGAGAAGTCGGGGGGGTCGGGGGGGGCAGCACGTCCCGGGGGGCAGGTCAGGGGGGCAGCACGACACAGGGGGGGCACGTCGGGGGGGCAGCACATTCCGGGAGGGCAGGTCGGGGGGCTCCGGGGGGGCAGCACGTCCCGGGGCGCAGATCGGGGGGGCAGCACCTCCCGGGGGCGGTTGCAGGCCGGTCCGTGGGGCCGCTGACGGGGAGCCCGGCGCCGGGGGAGGGGCAGAGGGGGGCCCGGGGGCCCCGCCCGCACTCACCGCTCGCCGCCACCGCCCAGCAGCAGCAGCCCCGGCCCCAGCGCCCGCCCCGCTACCGCCTCCTCGCTGCCAGCGCCCTCGCCCTCACCCGGCGCCGACGCCCACGGCGGCCACGCCCCCGCGCCGCCATTGGCTCCGCTGCGGCGCACCGCCATTGGCTGCGCTCTGTCCCGCCCGCCAATAGCGGCTCTCGTCGGCTGAGGCGTCCCCAGGCGCTGGGCAGATCCCGGCGCGGCAGGTTGGGAGAAGCGACAGCGAGGGCGCTTGCGGAGGGCGCTGCGCAGCGCCGAGCCGCGGCTCCCGCCCCGCCTTGTCGCACGGCCATTGGCCCCGCCGGCGGCCGCCCGCCAATGGCGAGGCGCGGCAGCGGTGACGCCCCCGGGCGCCGGGCGGATCCCCGCGGAGCGCGTGGTGGGCGGGAGGGTGGAGGCGATGTGGGAGGCCGAGGCCGATGTGGGGACGGAGACGACGTGGGGATGGGGATGCCATGGGGATGGGGCCACTGGGGGGATGGGACGCCGTGGGGCTGGAGACGATGTGGGGATGGGGACACCGTGGGGCTGGAGATGGAGTTGGCTCTGTCACAGGGACAGGGGGACACTGTGGGGATGGGGATGATGGGGGGATGGGGACGATGTGGGGATGGGGACACCATTGGGATGGGGATGGAGTTGGCTCTGTCACAGGGGCAGGGGGACGTGATGGGGACAGGGACACCGTGGGGACAGGGACACTGTGGTGCTGGAGATGGAGCTGACTCTGTCACAGGGGCAGGGGGATGTGGTGGGGACAGGGACACCGTGGGGACAGGGACACTGTGGGGCTGGAGATGGAGTTGGCTCTGTCACAGGGGCAGGGGGACGTGGTGGGGACAGGGACACCGTGGGGAAAGAGATGGAGTTGGCTCTGTCACAGGGATGGGGGGACGTGGTGGGGACAGGGGTCAGCTCCGGGGATGGAGTTTGGCTCGGCCAAGGGACGGGGACCCGGCGGTGGAGATGGGGACCCGAGGATGCAGGGCCGGGGGCAGGGATAGGGACAGGAGACCACGGGGACATGGCGATGGGGACGCGGAGCCAGCAGTGGGAGCTCAGGGAGTGGCGCCCATCGAAGGCCGAGTGCTGGTAGGTGGCCCCCGGCCCACCCCCGGCACCCATAGGTCTACTGGAAGATGTGGAAACCTGCCCAAGATGGCACCCATGGGTGAGGAGCTGCCTAGGGCCCCAGGCGTCTAGCCCCGTTGCACCCCTGGAGCCAGGCATCCAGTCCCATCAGCACCCACACCCATCCATGTGTTGTCCGAAAAGCGGATTCGTTGCCTGGTGTGCGATAAGCCAATAATTACACACTCAGGAGAGACATTTGTTTATTTATTTCAGAGTTGCGCAAGCCTGGGTGCTCGGTGGTTTCCCACAAATCGAGCACCCCCCCCCCCAACTTTTCAAGTAGCATTTATACAAACAAATTGCCAGATTTGCGACTTTCCCTTTTACACTGATTGGTTAGTGATTTCTTCATTCCCTGGGTCCCACCCCTGCTTCTCAAGGTCCTGATCAATTAACACTGCCCCAGCTAGGTCAGTAGATGTTATCTCCCAAGGTCCTGACAAAGAGGACATAATCCAGACCCCTTAATTAACACTGTTTCAACAGTGAGAGGAGGCTTTGCTTCCCAAGGTCCTGGCGCCCAAACAGGCCTTATTTCACAGCCTTGACATCCTCCCTTTCGGAGAGTGGGGCACAGGAATGCAGACTGCTTGTAACTCCCTTATCTTTCCAGCCTGCACCAGCTCTGGGGCCCTTTCTTACCGAACTAGGAGCGTGGCCTAAGGCTTCAGCAAATTTAGCTACTCATGCTAAGCAAGTGTGCGGCTACTCATGCTAAGCAAATTCTGTCTAAGATAGAAGTTATCCAAATCTACCTACTTCAAACATTCTTTCTGAGCTTCTCAGGGTTGTCTTGTAACAATTGCACCCGTGTTATCACCCATGGGCCCAGGTGGCCACCCATCAGCACCTGTGACCACCCATGGACCCAGGTGTCCAGCCCCATTGCACCCGTGTTAGCACACATGGGCCCAGGTGGCGGCCCCATCAGCACCCACCATCACCCATGGACCCAGGTGTCGACCCCCTTTGCACCCATGGACTCAGGCGTGAGGTCACATCAACACCCATGGACCCAGGCATTAGGTCCCATCAGCACCCATCAGCGCCCATGGACCCAGGTGTCCACCCCCGTTGCACCCATGGACTCAGGCGTGAGGTCACATCACCACCCCTGAACCCAGGCCCCCCACCCCATTGCACCCATGGTCCCAGCCCCCTGGCCCATTGCACCTGTGTCCCCAGCCCCCCACCCCATTGCACCCACGTCCCCAGGCCCCTGCCCCTGCCCCATTACGCCCATATCCGGAGCTTCCCCGACTCATTGCACCCATATCCCCAGCCCCCTGCCCCTTTGCGCCCATGTCCCCAGGCCCCTGCCAATTGCAACCACCTCCCCAGGCCCCCTGCCCCATTGCACCCACATCCCCAGGCCCCCGCCCTATTGCACCCATATCCCAGGCCCCCACCCCATTGCACCCATATCCCCAGCCCCCTGGCCCACGCAGATGGGGCCACACTGCAGCAAGCCCAGCGCAGGCCCCCAAGCTGCCTGGCAGCTGCAGCACAGCACACAGGAGCAGAGACCAAGGGTGCTGGCTTGGTGCAGCCGGCAGAAGAGAAGGCGTAGGGGGATCTCACTGCTGCCTGCAAGTGCCTAACGGGAGCGTGCAGAGAGCATGGAGCCAGAGACGTCCTGAGGGGCCTGGGGACAGGTTGAGGGCAACGGCACGGCTTGTGGCAGGGAAAAGTCCCCTCAGAGACTGCAAATGACCTTGGAAGCCGAATGGTGGTGCAACACTGGAGCAGGGTGCCAGGGCCGTGCGGGAATCCATCGCCAGAGACAGTCAGAGCTCGACCCTGACAGGCCCTGCGAAACCTCCTCTGCTTGCCTCCACTTGCAGCAGGAGGTTGCAGCAGACACCTCCAGAAGACCCTTCCCACCCCAGCTGCTCTCTCACTCTGCGACTGCTTGTAGGGCTTTCTCTGCAGCCCTGACTGCCTTCCTTGGCAGCGCCTGCACTAGTCTTTCTCCTGACAGTTCCCTGACACCAAGTAACACGGCGGGAACAGCTGCCGAGGGTTTATTTGGAGCAGCACATGGGCTGTGGGACACGACGCGGTAGCATTGCTGTAGCAGCCAGGAGAGAGCCTCCGTCGCTCTGCCTCTTTGCTCTGCGCCATGCCCCATCTCGGGCCACCTGTCTGGCAGCTGCATCCTCGCGCTGTTCCTCACTCCCCTGAGACACAGCGGCAGCTAAAAGCTCTGCGCAGAGCCCGAAGCGCTGCCCTGAGCCGTGATGGCCATCGCCTGGAAGGCGCAGCATGCGGGAGGGCGGTGATGCCTGTGGAGGAAGGAGAGCCGTGGGCGAGGGGCTGGGCAAGTGCAGGGCAAGCCTGAGGGTCTCTGGCTGCGGGGGAGGCCTCCGCCTTTGTTCCTGTGCTGGCTGCTGGGGCCAGAGGCACACTGTCCCCCGCATCCTGGCAGCCTCCCGCCAGAGCAGATGCCGCTGCCTCGGCTCCTCGGGGCACTGCTGGGGCCAGAGGCGTGCTCTGCAGGTCACCAGCTGCCTCCCTGGCAGCATCTCTGCCCTTCACAACGGGTGAGCAGGGCACCTCCTCAGGACACGGCTCTGGGTCTGCCAAGAGGCTCCTGAGGCTCGGTCTGACCCAGCTCATGACCAAGGCCATGTTTTCCTCCAGCTCCTCCCATTCCAAAGGCTCTTCTTCAACATCCTCTTCCTCATCACTCCACTCCACACCAGCATCCTCTGGCACTTCCCGGACTCTCTTCCCAGCTCCCAGCTCCCGCGCCCTCCCGCGGGGCCGGAGGGAAGACGATGACTTGTGCTCCTCTTGGGGCTCACAGGCAACCTGCATGGGGAGAGCAGGAACACACCCCTGTGTGATATCAGCTGGCCATGCTCAGCATCCTTGTGCCCTGGGATATAGGAGGGGGCAAAGGGTTTGGGGTGGGGGGATGCTGTGAGTGGCCGCGAGCCCCAAGGGGAGGCACATGCAGCTGGCTGGGCAATGGCACAAGGCTTGTCTTGGGGCCGTAGCAGCAGGGCTGGGCCGGGGGCCACGACGGGCAGCGGGGGATGGAGGTGGCCGGGTGCGTGGCACAAGGGGGCTGGCTCGCTGGCTGTGGGAGGCGGCTGCTGCTGGGGCTGCCCCTGCCCTCCTTGCTCAGCATCCATGCCCCAGGGCTGGATGCTGTGCAGGCCGGGGAGGGCACGTCAGCCCTGGGCCTCTGGCACTTGGAAACGCAGAGCACCAGGCATCTTCCCCAGGGCAGAGAGTGCAGAGCGCAAAGGGCTGGGGGGACAGCTTCTCACCACGGCCGCGGGGGACCCATGCGATGGGGCAGCTCTTCTCACCCACCCTGCACACCCCAGACGCTGCTCACACCGCACCTCCCTTTGGTGGTGGGTGCCGACGCCATGCTCCTTGCTCACCTGGTGAGGAAGGCCTGCGGCCAGGGCAGAGCCTTCTGCTGCGCTTTCTTCGGGCAATGGTGGTTGGAGAGGCAGGCTGTTGCTCTCCCCACAAGGGCCTCCGCACAACTGGGAGGCCTCTGGCGCAGCCTCTGCGGGAAGCGATATAAGCAGAGGAGCATTTTCCCCTGCATCCTCAGGGCCTCTGGCTGCAGGGGAGGCCTCTGCCTTTGCTCCTGTGCTGGCCAGTGGAGCCAGAGGCACACTGTCCCCCGCGTCCTGGCAGCCTCCTGCCAAAGGAGATGCCGCTGCCACGGCTCCTCGGGGCACTGCTGGGGCCAGAGGCGTGCTCTGCAGGTCACCAGCTGCCTCCCTGGCAGCATCTCTGCCCTTCACAACGGGTGAGCAGGGCACCTCCTCAGGACACGGCTGTGGGTCTGCCAAGAGGCTCCTGAGGCTCGGTCTGACCCAGCTCATGACCAAGGCTGTGTTTTTCTCCAGCTCCTCCCATTGCAAAGGCTCTTCTTCAACGTCCTCTTCCTCATCACTCCACTCCACGCCAGCATCCTCTGGTGCTCCCCGGACTCTCTTCCCAGCTCCCATCTTGTGCTCCCTCCTGGGCGCATGGGCATACAGCCGCTCCTGCACCTCCCACTTGGACCTCGCGTCCTTCAGGAGCTCCACTCGCGTCACCTCCGGTTGCCACAGGTTATAGAAGGAGTTTCTGGCACAGAGCTGAAGCCAGACAGGGAGATTTGTGAAGGCAGCTGCTTTTCCCACCAGCAATGCCCCCCGTGGCCCTGCCAGCACTGCCACCATCACACTGTTGCAGCAGGACGCAGCGGCTGGCCCCAGCACACGGAGGGTCACCATCTGCCCCGGCCCACCCTTTGCACTCACCTCCTTGGGGCGAACATTGAGGCATCCCGATGCTGTCAGGGAGAAACGTTTCCCCTTGCCCTCCTCTTCCTCGACCTCCCTCTCCTTTGGCCTCGGCTCCTTCCTCTCCAGAAAGGCTTCTCGCAGCTGAGCCAAGCTCTGCCCGGTGCGCGCCACGCAGCTCCTGTCGAGCTCCTCCAGCGTCTCTGTTTTGATTGAGAGCACGGCGAGATACTGCGAGGGGTTGTCGGGGTGTATGCGCAGCGGCGTGCCTTGAAGGCGACAGATGATGCCCAGAGGCTGCTGTTTGGGCCTCTGCACTGCAAGTTGCCATCCTAGTGTGACCAGTCCATGGCCCCTGCACGGGGAAGCTGGTGCACCGGCCCTCATGACCTTCCTTTTGCCCCCACGCCTGTTGCAATCTGGCCCTTGCAGAGCTGTGGCAGCTGTGTTTTTGCCATGCTCCCTGCTCTCCTTCTGCAATGCGCTTGCCAGGTTTGCTAGAGCAATGGTGTATGCCAAGGTCCTTTGTGGCCCGGCTGCCCTGAGCTCCTGGCCATGTCCCGCACTCGCGTCATCAGGACGGCTCAAGGCTGCAGACGCGAGCGCCAGCAGTGCGTGCATCAGAGGTGCGGCAGGCAGTGCGGGGCTGTGTGGAGCAGGTCTCTGGTCCTCAGCCTTCATTTCCATGCACGCATCTGCAAGGATGTTCTCAACAAAGCCAGCAGGCTCAGGCCAGGAAGGGGACATGGACTCTGGTGCGGCCATTTCACTGGGGCAGCTGCCAGCAACGGCTTTGGCAGAGCTGGGTGGCACCTCTGCGAAGCGGGGGCTGCCGAGCCAAACCTGCTGTGAAACACCTTTCGCCATTGTCTCCCACTGCGGGACCTCCCCCACGCCAGAAGAGGCTGATTCTCCTTGGGGATTCTCAGCGGGGGAAACTTGTCCTTCTGCAGGCTGCACCTCAACACCTTGGGACGCTGAGGCCTTGCTCCGCACCAAGTCCTGGCTGTGCGCCATCATGTCCAACTGTTGTGCCTTGGTCTCCTGCGCACAGGCATCTCTGGGAGCTGCCAGCACCTTGCCACCTAGCTCCTGGCACAGTCCTTCAAGAGTTCTTGAAAAAGCCACCCTCAACGGCAATGGTGGCAGCCTTGGCTCTGTCAGGCAGCCTGGCCATGGCTCATCCTGCTCCTTGCATGCTGGCATGCCTCGCATCTGCCTTTGAGGAATGCTCTCTGCTCCCATGACAAAGGAGGTGCCTCCTGGCAGCTGCCGGCTTTGCACAGGAAGACTTGTCCTGGCACCATCAGCTCGCAGCAGCCTTGTTTTTCCCAGCGCGGAAGACCCAGTCCTGGCCTCAGGCAAGCAGCGGACAGGAGCTTGAATTGCCCGGGGCAGAGCCCCAGCTTCCCGCTTGCCTTCTTGAAGGGCAGGCAAAGGAAGATGCACTGCCTTTACATCTTCCTCTGCCAGGCTCTTCCCGCACTCCAGACACATCACAGCAGCACTAAGAGGTGGCAGCTGCTCCCTGGCTTTGGCCCTGCCTCTTGCAGAAGATCTGCAGGATGTCTCCAGAGCAGGCAGCTTGGTTCCACGGGCAGATCCTGCTGTTTTAGCTGCAGAGGCCTCCAGGCCTCCAAGGAGCTGCCTAGCTGCCTTGGGTGCACGAGGTGCTAAGCTGGGCAGATGGAGTGTTTCGGTTTCTCCCTTGAACGCTGCGATGAGAACATCTCTGGCAGTGTTCTTCACAGTCTGCAATCCAAGCCCAGGAGATAGGAAAGTGATTGCAGCCCTTTCCTCCCCTCCCGCCCCCACTCTCCATCCTTCCCACAGGTCAATTTCCAGCACCTCTGATGCCCTCAACAGCGGCAGCGCTCTGCCACGCAGGCAGCTCCCACCCTGCTCCCAAAGGCTGCATGGGGACAGGGCTCATCAGCACTGCGCAAGACAGGGGCAAAGGCAGTTCCCCTGAGGACCCTGAGGCATGGCCTTGCAGGCTGCCATGCAGAGCAGGCAGTCAGCCTGCTGGGGGACAGAGACCTCCTGGTCTCCCCACCGCTTCCTGCCTGCTTCTCCACAGCTGCAGCCAGGCAGGCAGAGGCTTTGCCACCATCGCTGCTCAGCTCGGTACCTTCGCGATGACGTCTTCACGGTCTTGCCAGCTCTGTGGGCCGGGCAGCAACGGCCGCCTGTCCCTTTGCTGCGATGAAGTCGGGGTCGGGATGCGTTGCGTCACTGCATGCGGCTCCCGCTGGCCCCCCTGCAGGGAGAAGGAAGCACATGATGGAGGTGGTTGCGTTCGTACAAGCAG
Source organism: Dromaius novaehollandiae (assembly GCF_036370855.1). Lineage (NCBI taxonomy): Eukaryota > Metazoa > Chordata > Aves > Casuariiformes > Dromaiidae > Dromaius > Dromaius novaehollandiae. The sequence goes on from NW_026991331.1 coordinate 2,222,534, forward strand.
CCCCTCAGGCACAGGAAACCCCGGCCCCATGGCGAAGGGAAGCTCATGGCCTAGCATAACCCAGCTGTGCTAAGCCTGGAGATGCTCTCTGACCCTCAGCACAGCTCACAGGCTCCATTTGGGCCTTGCAGCACCCCAGTCGGTGTGCTTTGTGCACCAGAAAATCCCCAGCACCAGCAAGAAATACCCCCTGGCCAGAGAAGATCAGGCCTGGCTCGCTTGCCCCACCTCCTCTTCCCCACCGTCCTCATGCTTTCTGTGCGGCTCCCAGCCCTGCTGCCTGCCTCTCCCTCCAGCCCCACCGCTCACCTTGCTTCTGCGCTTCGGCCTCACAGAAAGCCCATCCACGGGCTGGGAGCCGGCATTCGCCTGCCGCCCCTTGTCCATCTGCAGGAGCTTCTCCTGCGCACCTGCCACTCTGGCACTCAAGAGAGCTGCTCCCTCCTCAGCGAGCTGCTCTCCTCAGAGGGCACAGCCAGGGGCTCTGCTCCCAGCATGGACTCGGTCACCACGGGCACTGCCCCATCACAATGGCCTTGGGGGCATGATGCCACCCCCATCACAAAGCCCTGCACGTTGCCATGGGGACCCCCGTGACCACCTCCTGCTGGCCACCAGGGGCACCCGCATCACAAGGCCTTGCTGGTGACCGTGCTAGCACCGACATCACAAGGCCTTGCTGCTCACCGGGGGCACCTCCAGCACCAGGGCTTTGCCTCCAAGCCTCTGGTGCCAGCTTCTGAGCCCAGCTCCGAGCTGCCATCTGTGCCGCAGCAGGAATTTTCCTCTCCCCACCTCTCTGCCTCCTACACCGTGCAGATGCTGCCCTTCTTCAGGCCCTCTAGAGCACACAGCCAGCCACTGCAAGACCACTCCTCTTGCTCGGGCCACTAAGCCTCACCCATATGCCTCACCGTCCAGCCCTAGGCAGAGCGTCCTGCATTCCCGCTGCTTTCTCACAGAAAGGCCAACTGCCCCTCCGCACCTTCCCAGACGGGCCTTCCCAAAGAGGCTGCAGCCATCCACCGCAGCGCTCCAGGCATGCCACGCTGCAGGCCCGCAGCTGCACACAGACTGCAAAGTGCTCCTGTCTGGTCCCCAGGCTGCAGGCATTAGCGGACGGACCCCTGAGACAGGTGCCCGCCTCTGCAGATTTCCCACAAAAGCTGTCAGAGATTCATTTCTCCAGACTGTTGCTCTCTAAGCACTTCCCTATTGGCGTGCACGCACTGCGCTGGGCCCCTCCAGGCTTTCTTTGCTCCACATCACCCTGCACCTTTGCCTTGCCCTCCCACACCATCGCTTCCTCACTCTTCCATGCATCCTCCTCTCCCCTCAGGGGCACCGACTTTTGGGCTCTCCTCACCACCTTGGCCACCGGCTTGAGCCTCACGGCAGCACACGGGCACACTCTCCTCCTGATGAAGCGTGACACCCCCCAGCCTTGGTGCCTCGCTGCTGGCTCGCCTTCGGGACGTCCAGCTGCTGGACCGCCAGGCCACCTGGGCAAGCAGGCCCTGCCCTCACCTGTGCACCTCTTCCTACTCACGGGGCTTGTGCTTTTCTTGCTTTTGCCCCCAGGGGGCACGTGGGGACCATCTCTCCACGCCAGCCTTCATGCACAAAGAGGGGCCCACGCTCATGAAAACAAAGCCCTGCTGCCAGCACCAGCTGCACACCCAGGGGCTGACCTGCTGGATCCAAGCACTGCTGCTCAAGCCCATTCCCCTCACTGGCAGCATGCAGGAAAAACCCCACCTGCCCTGCCAGGCCTACAGCCATGTCATCACACTTGGTACTTTCCAGGCAGGATCCTTGTGTTAAGGAAGAGCAAACTGAAACTGCCTACAGGCAGCCGCTTAGCACAACTTCTCTAAAACTTGCCTGGCATGAGGAGCTAAATTTGCTGAAGCCTTAGGCCGCACTTATCGAAAATAATGAACTTTTACTTAGTCCAGTAAGAAAAGGGCCTCAGAGCTGGTTCCAGCTGGGAAGATAAGGCAGTTACAAGCAGTCTGCATTCCTTGCAATTACTGTTTTTATAGATCAAGCAGCCCCTGATACACAAAAGTATTTTAAAGAGCATATGCCAGGCTGGCAAGGGGAGGGGGCACGGAAGAACCAGGGGAGATAGATGGAGTCAAAGTGAAGGTGGTGTACAATTAAGAGTTAATGATGTTTGTCATTCTTGGGGGGAACAAGGACACTGGAAGCAGGAATGCCCAGTGAGGCCCTGTGCACTTGGGAATAGAGGGGCCAGCATGAGGCAATCAAATCAGTCCACAATGACAGGAGATAGGAGACTCAGAAAATACTGTGGAAATGGGGGTAAATTCATGGGATGTAGATTTGGATTTGAAGGGCAGGTAATGGCAAATACAGAAGGCTTAGAAGTTCCCTTTCTAGTGGATACTGGAGCCACCCTTTCCCTTTTAAAGTTTGAGCCTAAAGGATGCAAGTCACCAGATAAAATAATGATGCAAGGAGTAGCGGGAAAAGGCAAACGAATGTTATCTAAGCCCTTAGTACTCACTATTGGGGGTAAAACAGTGTGGGGATGTATTATAATTTCCACAGACGCGCCCATGTGCCTTTTAGGGAGAGATCTCCTGCAAGCCTTGGATACTCAGATCTGCTTACAGCCAGAAGAGGTGGAATTAATAATTATGGGCTCATGTGTTCTGGCTAAGACACCAGAACCAGAGTCAACTAATCTGCAAATTCCAACAGGTTTAGAACCAGTTTCTAAAAAGTTATGGAGCTCTTCAGGAATGGATGTGGGACTACTGAAATCAGCTAGTCCAGTCTCGATAAAAACAAAGGGGGGATTGCCTCCTGCAGTTAAGCAATACCCTATCCCAAAGGAAGCAGAGAAGAGCATCCAAAAACAAATCAATCATTATTTGAAACTGGGTATCCTTAGAGTCTGTGAATCCCCGTACAACACCCCAATTCTGCCAGTTAAAAAGAACAGACAAGACTCTGATGGTGATCCAGAGTATCAGTTTGTACAAGACTTAAGGGCTATAAACCAACAGGTAGTTGCTCCACATCCAGTAGTCCCCGACCTATCAACCATTTTACTACAGATACCCCTTTGGGCAACTTATTTTACTGTGATCGACCTAACGGCAGCCTTTTTTAGTATACCGATAGCTGAAGATAGCCAAGATCTCCTGGCTTTCACTTGGAAGGGACAACAATTAACTTGGACGAGGCTGCCACAGGGATTTACTGGGTCTCCGACTATTTTTTCGCGTATACTCAAAAATGACCTCTCAGATATCGAACTTCCAGGACATTCTGTATTAATACAATATGTAGATGATTTGTTATTAGCAAGTAAAGATTAACACTCTTGCAGAAAAAGGGCATCGAGCATCTCTGTCTAAACTCCAGCTGTGTCAAAGAGAGGTAAAATATTTGGGTTTTATCTTAAAAGAAGGACACAGGTTAGTTGATCCAGAACGAGTAAAGACAACTCTTGATATGCCTCGTCCTGTAACAAAAAAACAACACGGGATTTTTAGGAGCTGTAGGATTTTGCCAACCGTGGATTCCTGGGTTAGCAGAACTTACTAAGCCTTTAGTGCAGGCAACAAAAAAGGAGGAGATGGAGCCTGTGGCCTGGGGCCCAGAAAGGGAGAAAGCTTTTACATCTGTGAAAAAAGCGTTGGTTTCAGCCCCTGCTCTAGGGTGACCAGATTATAGCAAACCATTCGAATTGTTTGTCCATGAGTGACAGGGAGTAGCAAGTGGGGTACTCACCCAAAAACTAGGCCCTCACCACAGACCAGTGGCCTATTACTCCACGCAGCTAGATGAGGTAGCTAAAGGCACTCCAGGATGCATCAGAGCAATAGCAGCTACGGCAGCTCTTACTGAAAAAAACATGACCTGTAGTTTTGGGTCACTCATTGACTGTGTATGTGCCACATGAAGTAGAACTGTTAATGAAACAATACGCGACTCAAGCACTATCCCCACAGAGAGCTCACCGCTATGAACTGATAATATTAAGGTCACATTATCTGCATGTAAAGAGATGCAACATCTTAAATCCAGCAACACTATTGCCTCTACCTGAGGATGGAGAACCACATCATTCCTGTGAGCAGGTGATCGTCAGCTCGAGCAAGCCCCGGGAGGACCTTAAAGACAAACCTTTGGAAAACCCAGACTTAGTTCCGTTTACAGATGGATCATCCTAGTATTTGGACGGAAGGCACCACTCCGGCTATGCTGTCACTAACCTCTTTGAGGTACTTGAGGCCAATCCTTTGTCTCCGTCTGTAAGTGCTCAAGCAGCAGAATTAATAGCATTGACCCAAGCAGCAAAAATCGGTAAGAACCTGCAGGTAAATATCTATACCGATTCTAAATATGCATTTGGAGTAGGTCATGTAACAGGGATGTTATGGAAAGAGCGAGGATTCTTTTCGTCATCAGGAAAGAAATTAGCTAATGGAGAAGAAATACGTAATTTGCTGGAAGCAGTCCAACTGCCCAAAGAAATTGCTGTAATACACTGCCCAGCCCATACTAAAGACACTACAGAAATTAGCAGAGGAAATGCTTTAGCCGACGCTGCTGCGAAGGCTGCAGCTCGACAACCTCTGAGAGAATGTATGGGGGCAGTTCCAAGGATGGACCAGAGTGAACGGCCAATTTTAATAGACCCCAAAACCATGTATGAAAAAGACTGCTCAGTGGAAGAGAAAAAACAATGGGAGCAGTGGGAAGCAAAACAAAGTGATGATGGAATATGGACACTTGGAAGAAAACCAATTCTACCAAAAAAAAATATTTAATTACTATAGCTAGGTGGTTTCACGATAAAGCTCTTGGGGGAGCGGAGGCAATAGCTAAGCAGGTACAGAAAGTATGGGCCGCTCCAGGAATCTACGCGGCTGCTAAAAGAATAACAAATAGCTGCCCGACCTGCCAGAAGTTTTCAAATAACAAGCCAAGCTCAGAGTTAGGGGGACGGTCATGGGCCTACTTCCCTTTCCAGAAGCTACAAATAGATTATGCGGATATGCCATCTGCCAATGGCTACAAACACTTGTTAGTGATAGTAGATCAGTTATCAGGCTGGGTAGAAGCTTTCCCAACAAGAAAGGCCGACACACGGGGAGTGGTAAAAGCCTTACTGAAAGAAATCATACCCAGGTATGGGGTCCCAGAAGCCACTGATTCAGACAGGGGTGCCCATTTTACAGCAAGCATAATCACTCAGTTATAGAAATCATTAGGCATAAAAAGAAACCTACAACCCCTTATCACCCACAATCTTCAGGACAAGTAGAAAGAATGAATAGAACACTAAAAGGAAAAATAGCAAGAATATGCGCACATGCTAGCCTAAAATGGCTGGGTAGGACCTTTCCCAACAAGAACGGCTGACGCAGGGCGGGTAGTAAAAGCCTTACTGAAAGAAATCATACCCAGGTATAGAGTCCCAGAAGCCATGGATTCAGACAGGGGTGCCCATTTTATGGCAAGCATAATCAGTCAGTTCTATAAATCATGAGGAATAAAAGGAAATCTATGTACCCCTTATCACCCACAATCTTCAGGACAAGTAGAAAGAATGAACAGCACATTAAAAGAAAAAATAGCAAGAAATGCACACATGCTAGCCTCAAATGGCCAGAAGCATTAAACTTAGCTCTATGGGATGTTTGAAATGTCCCATGGCAACCCATAGGACTAACACCAGCAGAAATTCTCTTTGGGAAACATTTAGCTGTACTAGGGACTTGTTATGCCAGCTAAGACTAGCCTGTTAGACGGGGATGAATGACTAACCCAGTATGTTCTAAGTATGCAAAAAAGGTTTGAAAATCTTTGAAATAAATAAATATATGCTCAATGATATCAATCCACACCACCTGAAATACAAGTGCCTGGTATACAGCCTGGGGATGAAGTTTTAGTTAAAGTATTTTCACAAAAAATCCAGGTTAAAACCTAAATGGAACGGGCCATATACTATCATACTGTGTTCTTATTTTGCTGTTCAAGTTGAACTGTACTTGTACATGTTAAAAAAAGAATGTGTATGTGTAAGAACACTTTGTAATCTTACATTCATAGATGGCATTGGTGTAGATACAAGTAATTAATTACTCAAATATTTGTATTTGTAACATTACCCAAAATTATGGGATGCGACTTTAATCATTCAGCTCCTATTAGATCTTATCAATTGTTACAATCTAATTATACACTAATTCAAAATTTACTACCTAACCCCATTGGAAAGAATCTCACACTAGTGAAGAAACTACTACAACATGACAACCTGCGTCGACTGCTAGAACGTACCCGAAACAATGGACAAAAAACCCTCTAATCACCATTCATCATGAAGCAGAAGAGATGCACCACGTCTTGGAAAGGATAAAAAGGGATGGAGAACATCATGGCTGGGAAACTCTTCTAGGGTGGTCACCAACTACAACAGCGATTTATAATCACGTGTTGCACCCACTAGTAGTTGTGTTAACTTTAACTGTGTTATGCCTATTGCTTACGATCATATTATGCATAAGATTATGGAACGTGATAGCACGCCTTGAAAGGCTTCGAGAACTCTGTTTCAAGTATTAGCAGGGATGCTTCATAAAAACAAAGCGGGGAACTGTTAAAGAATAGCGAACTGAAACTGTCTAGAGGTAGCCGCTTAGCACAACTTCTCTAAAACTTGCTTAGCATGAGGAGCTAAATTTGCTGAAGCCTTAGGCCGCACTTAGCGAAAACAATGAACTTTTACTTAGTCCAGTAAGAAAAGGGCCTCAGAGCTGGTTCCAGCTGGGAAGATAAGGAAGTTACAAGCAGTCTGCATTCCTGCATCTCACACTCCCAAAGGGAGGGTGTCTGCAGGAATGCGTCTCACACTCCCAAAGGGAGGGTGTCAAGGCTTTGAAGTAAGACCAGTGCAGGGCATTAGGACCTTGAGGGGCAAAGCCTTAGCTCACTGCTGGGGCAGTGTTCATTGTTATGATTTAGAATCACCTCCTCCTCAGGACCTTGAGACACAACAGTAAGACCCCACAAAAACAGAGGTACAACCGTCAGCAGAGACTGCAAAAAACAAAAATAAGGAGAAAAACAGCTTACCTCAGAATGACAATGAGACACAATGAGGAGCAGGAGACCCCAGACCAAAAAATTACTATTGGTCTAACTACCACGTGAAGGGTGGGAAATGTACGTTGAAAAAACTATAATTGCCCAGGATTTGTTTATGTTAGGGTCCCTCTTCGGAGGCACCCAGCTCGAGCTGTAATTACTGCACGCGCGTCATTAATATTTAATTCTTTAATTTGTTTTGATTTGGCTCTGAATTTTTCTGCGGAAACCTAGCGTCGAGCCCTCTTATGGTGGCCAACAAGCCTAATTTCCATATAATTTCCATAACAATAACTGGGCATGGGCGCGGGAGCATTTGAGCCAGGAGGGAGGGAGGAAAGAAACCTGCCGAACGTAACACTTGTGCTAGCAGATACTAGTACCCCGGACTGTGCTCCAAAAGTTTCTGCTCCACCTGATATACCTGATGATCTCTCTGTCATTACTTCTCCTTCTCCTCCTCCTTCTCCCTCTACTCCATTGGCTGCCGGACTCTATCCTATGATCCCCAACGTGCTGACTAACCCTGCCGCTTTACAGCCAGGGGGAAAGGGAGGGGCCAGTCCCCCTCCTCCTGTGCTGCGGGTATTTACTAATCAGCCCTGGCACCCTGGCCATCTCGCCTTATGGGGGGGTAAAATGCAGAGATTAAGAAAAGATGCAGGGCGATGTGTCCAATTATTTTCTAATATCTGCACTGGGCACAACCCAAACTGGAGTGATACCCAAATTCTTTTGAGGGAATTATTTCAACCAAATGAAGGGGATAAGATAATTAAAGATGCAGAAGAAGCGCAGCAAGCCGGGGGAAATAGAAACCTCTGGCTAGCAAATGGTCCAAATTGGGATTGTAATAATGCAGGAGATAGAGCTGTGTGTCCAACAGGACTTTGAAATTTAGCAGAAGTAATTAGAGCATGCAGAGAGTTAGGAGTAAATTGGACTAGAGTGCAAGAATGCAGACAGTGATTAGATGAACACCCCCAAGACTTCTGGGGACTTTTGCGGTAAGCCCCGCTAAAATAGGGAGGAATGACCCCACAAAACTTCAATGATGCTCTCGCAATTAGTGTTTTTATAGATCAAGCAGCCCCTGATACACAAAAGTATTTTAAAGAGCATATGGCAGGCTGGCAAGGGGAGGGGCGCGGAAGAACCAGGGGAGATAGATGGAATCAAAGTGAAGGGGGTGTACAATTAAGAGTTAATGATGTTTGTCATTCTTGGGGGGAACAAGGACACTGGAAGCAGGAATGCCCAGTGAGGCCCTGTGCACTTGGGAATAGAGGGGCCAGCATGAGGCAATCAAATATTGAGAAGGAGACCAGGCAATTCCCAGGCAGTCCACAATGACAGGAGATAGGAGACTCAGAAAATACTGTGGAAATGGGGGTAAATTTATGGGATGTAGATTTGGATTTGAAGGGCAGGTAATGGCAAATATAGAAGGCTTAGAAGTTCCCTTTCTAGTGGATACTGGAGCCACCCTTTCCCTTTTAAAGTTTGAGCCTAAAGGATGCAAGTCACCAGATAAAATAATGATGCAAGGAATAGCGGGAAAAGGCGAACGAATGTTATCTAAGCCCTTATTGCTTACTATTGGAGGTAAAAGAGCGTGGGGATGTATTATAATTTCCACAGACGCGCCCATGTGCCTTTTAGGGAGAGATCTCCTGCAAGCCTTGGATACTCAGATCTGCTTACAGCCAGAAGAGGTGGAATTAATAATTATGGGCTCATGTGTTCTGGCTAAGACACCAGAACCAGAGTCGACTAATCTGCAAATTCCAACAAGGTTAGAATCAGTTCCTAAACGGTTATGGAGCTCTTCAGGAATGGATGTGGGACTACTGAAATCAGCTAGTCCAGTCTCGATAAAAACAAAGGGGGGATTGCCTCCTGCAGTTAAGCAATACCCTATCCCAAAGGAAGCAGAGAAGAGCATCCAAAAACAAATCAATCATTATTTGAAACTGGGTATCCTTAGAGTCTGTGAATCCCCGTACAACACCCCAATTCTGCCAGTTAAAAAGAACAGGCAAGATTCTGATGGTGATCCAGAGTATCAGTTTATACAAGACTTAGGGGCTATAAACCAACAGGTAGTTGCTCCACATCCAGTAGTCCCTAACCCATCAACCATTTTACTACAGATACCCCTTTGGGCAACTTATTTTACTGTGATTGACCTAACGGCAGCTTTTTTTAGTATACCGATAGCTGAAGATAGCCAAGATCTCTTGGCTTTCACTTGGAAGGGACAACAATTAACTTGGACAAGGCTGCCACAGGGATTTACTGGGTCTCTGACTATTCTTTTGCGTATACTCAAAAATGACCTCTCAGATATCGAACTTCCAGGACATTCTGTAGTAATACAATATGTAGATGATATGTTATTAGCAAGTAAAGATTATGAGACATTTTTAAAAGACACTGTTTCTCCATGTAACGCTCTTGCAGAAAAAGGGCATCAGGCATCTCTGTCTAAACTCCAGCTGTGTCAAAGAGAGGTAAAATATTTGGGTTTTATCTTAAAAGAAGGACACAGGTTAGTTGATCCAGAACGAGTAAAGACAACTCTTGATATGCCTCGTCCTGTAACAAAAAAACAACACGGGATTTTTAGGAGCTGTAGGATTTTGCCAACCGTGGATTCCTGGGTTAGCAGAACTTACTAAGCCTTTAGTGCAGGCAACAAAAAAGGAGGAGATAGAGCCTGTGGCCTGGGGCCCAGAAAGGGAGAAAGCTTTTACATCTGTGAAAAAAGCGTTGGTTTCAGCCCCTGCTCTAGGGTGACCAGATTATAGCAAACCATTGGAATTATTTGTCCATGAACGACAGGGAGTAGCAAGTGGGGTACTCACCCAAAAACTAGGCCCTCACCACAGACCAGTGGCCTATTATTCCACGCAGCTAGATGAGGTAGCTAAAGGCACTCCAGGATGCATCAGAGCAATAGCAGCTATGGCAGCTCTTACTGAAAAAAACATGACCTGTAGTTTTGGGTCACTCATTGACTGTGTATGTGCCACATGAAGTAGAACTGTCAATGAAACAATACGTGACTCAAGCACTATCCCCACAGAGAGCTCACCGCTATGAACTGATAATACTGCATGCAGATAATGGGACCTTAAAGAGATGCAACATCTTAAATCCAGCAACACTATTGCCTCTACCTGAGGATGGAGAACCACATCATTCCTGTGAGCAGGTGATCGTCAGCTCGAGCAAGCCCCGGGAGGACCTTAAAGACGAACCTTTGGGAAACCCAGACTTAGTTCCGTTTACAGATGGATCATCCTAGTATTTGGACGGAAGGCACCACTCCGGCTATGCTGTCACTAACCTCTTTGAGGTACTTGAGGCCAATCCTTTGTCTCCGTCTGTAAGTGCTCAAGGAGCAGAATTAATAGCATTGACCCAAGCAGTAAAAATTGGTAAGAACCTGCAGGTAAATATCTATACCGATTCTAAATATGCATTTGGAGTAGGTCATGTAACAGGGATGTTATGGAAAGAGCGAGGATTCTTTTCGTCATCAGGAAAGAAATTAGCTAATGGAGAAGAAATACGTAATTTGCTGGAAGCAGTCCAACTGCCCAAAGAAATTGCTGTAATACACTGCCCAGCCCATACTAAAGACACTACAGAAATTAGCAGAGGAAATGCTTTAGCCGACGCTGCTGCGAAGGCTGCAGCTCGACAACCTCTGAGAGAATGTATGGGGGCAGTTCCAAGGATGGACCAGAGTGAATGGCCAATTTTAATAGACCCCAAAACCACGTATGAAAAAGACTGCTCAGTGGAAGAGAAAAAACAATGGGAGCAGTGGGAAGCAAAACAAAGTGATGATGGAATATGGACACTTGGAAGAAAACCAATTCTACCAAAAAAAAAAATTTAATTACTATAGCTAGGTGGTTTCACGATAAAGCTCATGGGGGAGCGGAGGCGGTGGCTAACCAGGTACAGAAAGTATGGGCCGCTCCAGGAATCTACGCGGCTGCTAAAAGAATAACAAATAGCTGCCCGACCTGCCAGAAGTTTTCAAATAACAAGCCAAGCTCAGAGTTAGGGGGACGGTCATGGGCCTACTTCCCTTTCCAAAAGCTACAAATAGATTATGCGGATATGCCATCTGCCAATGGCTACAAACACTTGTTAGTGACAGTAGATCAGTTATCAGGCTGGGTAGAAGCTTTCCCAACAAGAAAGGCCGACACACGGGGAGTGGTAAAAGCCTTACTGAAGGAAATCATATCCAGGTATGGGGTCCCAGAAGCCACTGATTCAGACAGGGGTGCCCATTTTACGGCAAGCATAATCACTCAGTTATAGAAATCATTAGGCATAAAAAGAAACCTACAACCCCTTATCACCCACAATCTTCAGGACAAGTAGAAAGAATGAATAGAACACTAAAAGGAAAAATAGCAAGAATATGCGCACATGCTAGCCTAAAATGGCTGGGTAGGACTTTTCCCAACAAGAACGGCTGACACAGGGCGGGTAGTAAAAGCCTTACTGAAAGAAATCATACCCAGGTACAGAGTCCCAGAAGCCACTGATTCAGACAGGGGTGTCCATTTTATGGCAAGCATAATCAGTCAGTTTTATAAATCATGAGGAATAATGAACTTTTACCTAGTTCAGTAAGAAAAGGGACTGAGAGCTGGTTCAAGCTGGAATGATAAGGGAGTTGCAAGCAGTTCGCATTCCTGTGCTTCACGCTCTGGGAGGGAGGATGTCAAGGCTTTGAAATAAGGCCTACTTGGGCACCAGGACCCTGGGAAACAAAGCCTCCTCTCATTGCTGAAACAGTGTTAATTAGGGGGTCTGGACTATCTCGGGGTCTGGATTATATCCCTTCATCAGGACCTTGGCAGATAACACCTATTGTCACTGCTGGGGCAGTGCTAATTGCTGGAACAACACCTCTTTGTCAGAGCCTGGAGAGACAAGGGCGGGACCCGAGGAACCAAGACACATCTGTCAACAAAAACCATAACAGTAAAGATAAACAGCCTGCCTAGGCACAGGGATGAGACCCAATAAGGAGCAGGAGACTCCAGGCCCAAATATTACTATTGGTCCAAACTACTGCCTGAGGGGTGGAGAGCTTACATTGGAAGGTATAATTGCCCAGGCATTTCTTTGTTTGGGGTCCCTCTTCGGAGACACCCAGCTCGAGCTGTAATTACCGCACGCGTGTCATTAAAATTTCATTATTTCATTTGCTTTGATTTGGCGCCAAACTTTTCTGCGGGAACCTAGGGTCGGGCCCTGTTATGGTGGCTGACAAGCCTCATTTCCATAACACCGAGCCCGGGGCCCGTCCCCGTGTCCGGGGGGTCCCGCCTCGCCCTCACCTCTCCTCTCCAGCGCAGCCCTCCTGTACTCCATGTATCTCCACTGCCACTCCATGCAGCTCTTCTCCAGGTAGTGCTTCAGCCTCTCAGGCTCATTCTCTGCCTCCCACTTCCTCTTGGTGATTAGCGCAGCAGCATACGCCATGACGAATGTCAGCGTGTCCTTGTCAAAGGCGATGAAATCCTTCCCGTCGTAGGCATCCCGCAGAAACCCCCAGATCCCACCGTCCTCCAGGAGGTCACAGCCGTACGTGCGCTGCACTGTGTGATACCCTGAGACACAAGCAGGGAGACGGGGGCTCAGGGGCAGCCCCGGCCCCGCACAGGGGCTTGGACACGGCACCCAGCGCAGGGCCGGGGGCACCCCAGACCCGCAGCCCCCAGCGCTGACAGCGAGCAGCTGCCGCTGGGAGCCCCGGCCCGCGCTCACCCCCGCTCTGGTTGTAGCGCTTCTGCAGTGTGTCCAGCTCCACTCAGTAAGACTAATGATTGCCATATGCGTTCTGGGGCTGCCTGTCCCAGTGGTCCTGACCCTCCTGCTCCATCCAGGCCGCACCCGGCACCGCCCTCTGCGTCTCGCTGTCGTAGCCATCGATGAGCTCTCCGTCCACGTAGCCCACGGAGACGAAGGCGGGCAGCCCCGGGCTGGGCTCCGTCACGGCGGTGTGGAAGTAGCGCAGGGAGTGGGGGCCTGCGGGGACACGGGAGGTGGTGAGGGGCCGGGGGGGGCACGTTGGGGGGCATCCGGGGGATCAAGATGTCCCGGGGGGAGAAGTCGGGGGGGTCGGGGGGGGCAGCACGTCCCGGGGGGCAGGTCAGGGGGGCAGCACGACACAGGGGGGGCACGTCGGGGGGGCAGCACATTCCGGGAGGGCAGGTTGGGGGGCTCCGGGGGGGCAGCACGTCCCGGGGGGAAGATCGGGGGGGCAGCACCTCCCGGGGGCGGTTGCAGGCCGGTCCGTGGGGCCGCTGACGGGGAGCCCGGCGCCGGGGGAGGGGCAGAGGGGGGCCCGGGGGCCCCGCCCGCACTCACCGCTCGCCACCGCCGCCGCCGCCGCCCAGCAGCAGCAGCCCCGGCCCCAGCGCCCGCCCCGCTACCGCCTCCTCGCTGCCAGCGCCCTCGCCCTCACCCGGCGCCGAAGCCCACGGCGGCCACGCCCCCGCGCCACCATTGGCTCCGCTGCGGCGCACCGCCATTGGCTGCCCCGCCCGCCAATAGCGGCTCTTGTCGGCTGAGGCGTCCCCAGGCGCTGGGCTGATCCCGGCGCGGCGGGTTGGGAGAAGCGACAGCGAGGGCGCTTGCGGAGGGCGCTGCGCAGCGCCGAGCCGCGGCTCCCGCTCCGCCTTGTCGCACGGCCATTGGCCCCGCCGGCGGCCGCCCGCCAATGGCGAGGCGCGGCAGCGGTGACGCCCCCGGGCGCCGGGCGGATCTCCGCGGAGCGCGTGGTGGGCGGGAGCGCGGAGGCGATGTGGGAGGCCGAGGCCGATGTGGGGACGGAGACGATGTGGGGATGGGGATGCCATGGGGATGGGGCCACTGGGGGGATGGGACGCCGTGGGGCTGGAGACGATGTGGGGATGGGGACACCGTGGGGCTGGAGATGGAGTTGGCTCTGTCACAGGGACAGGGGGACACTGTGGGGATGGGGATGATGGGGGGATGGGGACGATGTGGGGACGGGGACGCCATGGAGATGGGGACGATGTGGGGACGGGGACACCATTGGGATGGGGATGGAGTTGGCTCTGTCACAGGGGGGGACGCGGAGCCAGCAGTGGGAGCTCAGGGAGTGGCGCCCATCGAAGGCCGAGTGCTGGTAGGTGGTCCCCGGCCCACCCCGGCACCCATAGGTCTACTGGAAGATGTGGAAACCTGCCCAAGGTGGCACCCATGGGTGAGGAGCTGCCCAGGGCCCCAGGCGTCTAGCCCCGTTGCACCCCTGGAGCCAGGCATCCAGTCCCATCAGCACCCACACCCATCCATGTGTTGTCCGAAAAGCGGATTCGTTGCCCGGTGTGCAATAAGCCAATAATTACACACTCAGGAGAGACATTTGTTTATTTATTTCAGAGTTGCGCAAGCCTGGGTGCTCGGTGGTTTCCCACAAATCGAGCACACACACCCCAACTTTTCAAGTAGCATTTATACAAACAAATTGCCAGATTTGCGACTTTCCCTTTTACACTGATTGGTTAGTGATTTCTTCATTCCCTGGGTCCCACCCCTGCTTCTCAAGGTCCTGATCAATTAACACTGCCCCAGCTAGGTCAGTAGATGTTATCTCCCAAGGTCCTGAGGAAGAGGACATAATCCAGACCCCTTAATTAACACAGTTTCAACAGTGAGAGGAGGCTTTGCTTCCCAAGGTCCTGGCGCCCAAACAGGCCTTATTTCACAGCCTTGACATCCTCCCTTTCGGAGAGTGGGGCACAGGAATGCAGACTGCTTGTAACTCCCTTATCTTTCCAGCCTGCACCAGCTCTGGGGCCCTTTCTTACCGAACTAGGAGCGTGGCCTAAGGCTTCAGCAAATTTAGCTACTCATGCTAAGCAAGTGTGTGGCTACTCATGCTAAGCAAATTCTGTCTAAGATAGAAGTTATCCAAATCTACCTACTTCAAACATTCTTTCTGAGCTTCTCAGGGTTGTCTTGTAACAATTGCACCCATGTTATCACCCATGGGCCCAGGTGGCCACCCATCAGCACCTGTGACCACCCATGGACCCAGGTGTCCAGCCCCATTGCACCCGTGTTATCACACATGGGCCCAGGTGGCGGCCCCATCAGCACCCACCACCACCCATGGACCCAGGTGTCGACCCCCTTTGCACCCATGGACTCAGGCGTGAGGTCACATCACCACCCCTGAACCCAGGCCCCCCACCCCATTGCACCCATGGTCCCAGCCCCCTGGCCCATTGCACCTGTGTCCCCAGCCCCCCACCCCATTGCACCCACGTCCCCAGGCCCCTGCCCCTGCCCCATTACGCCCATATCCGGAGCTTCCCCGACTCATTGCACCCATATCCCCAGCCCCCTGCCCCTTTGCGCCCATGTCCCCAGGCCCCTGCCAATTGCAACCACCTCCCCAGGCCCCCTGCCCCATTGCACCCACATCCCCAGGCCCCCGCCCTATTGCACCCATATCCCAGGCCCCCACCCCATTGCACCCATATCCCCAGCCCCCTGGCCCACGCAGATGGGGCCACACTGCAGCAAGCCCAGCGCAGGCCCCCAAGCTGCCTGGCAGCTGCAGCACAGCACACAGGAGCAGAGACCAAGGGTGCTGGCTTGGTGCAGCCGGCAGAAGAGAAGGCGTAGGGGGATCTCACTGCTGCCTGCAAGTGCCTAACGGGAGCGTGCAGAGAGCATGGAGCCAGAGACGTCCTGAGGGGCCTGGGGACAGGTTGAGGGCAACGGCACGGCTTGTGGCAGGGAAAAGTCCCCTCAGAGACTGCAAATGGCCTTGGAAGCCGAATGGTGGTGCAACACCGGAGCAGGGTGCCAGGGCCGTGCGGGAATCCATCGCCAGAGACAGTCAGAGCTCGACCCTGACAGGCCCTGCGAAACCTCCTCTGCTTGCCTCCACTTGCAGCAGGAGGTTGCAGCAGACACCTCCGGAAGACCCTTCCCACCCCAGCTGCTCTCTCACTCTGCGACTGCTTGTAGGGCTTTCTCTGCAGCCCTGACTGCCTTCCTTGGCAGCGCCTGCACTAGTCTTTCTCCTGACAGTTCCCTGACACCAAGTAACACGGCGGGAACAGCTGCCGAGGGTTTATTTGGAGCAGCACATGGGCTGTGGGACACGACGCAGTAGCATTGCTGTAGCAGCCAGGAGAGAGCCTCCGTCGCTCTGCCTCTTTGCTCTGCGCCATCTCCCATCTCGGGCCACCTGTCTGGCAGCTGCATCCTCGCGCTGTTCCTCTCACTGCCCTGAGTCACAGCGGCAGCTAAAAGCTCTGCGCAGAGCCCGAAGCGCTGCCCTGAGCCGCAATGGCCATCGCCTGGAAGGCGCAGCATGCGGGAGGGCGGTGATGCCTGTGGAGGAAGGAGAGCCGTGGGCGAGGGGCTGGGCAAGTGCAGGGCAAGCCTGAGGGTCTCTGGCTGCGGGGGAGGCCTCCGCCTTTGTTCCTGTGCTGGCTGATGGGGCCAGAGGCACACTGTCCCCCGCATCCTGGCAGCCTCCCGCCAGAGCAGATGCCGCTGCCTCGGCTCCTCGGGGCACTGCTGGGGCCAGAGGCGTGCTCTGCAGGTCACCAGCTGCCTCCCTGGCAGCATCTCTGCCCTTCACAACGGGTGAGCAGGGCACCTCCTCAGGACACGGCTGTGGGTCTGCCAAGAGGCTCCTGAGGCTCGGTCTGACCCAGCTCATGACCAAGGCCATGTTTTCCTCCAGCTCCTCCCATTCCAAAGGCTCTTCATCAACATCCTCTTCCTCATCGCTCCACTCCACGCCAGCATCCTCTGGCACTTCCCAGACTCTCTTCCCAGCTCCCAGCTCCCGCGCCCTCCCGCAGGGCCGGAGGGAAGACGATGACTTGTGCTCCTCTTTGGGCTCACAGGCAACCTGCATGGGGAGAGCAGGAACACAGCCCTGTGTGATATCAGCTGGCCATGCTCAGCATCCTGGTGCCCTGGGATATAGGAGGGGGCAAAGGGTTTGGGGTGGGGGGATGCTGTGAGTGGCCGCGAGCCCCAAGGGGAGGCACATGCAGCTGGCTGGGCAATGGCACAAGGCTTGTCTTGGGGCCGTAGCAGCAGGGCTGGGCCGGGGGCCACGACGGGCAGCGGGGGATGGAGGTGGCCGGGTACGTGGCACAAGGGGGCTGGCTCGCTGGCTGTGGGAGGCGGCTGCTGCTGGGGCTGCCCCTGCCCTCCTTGCTCAGCATCCATGCCCCAGGGCTGGATGCTGTGCAGGCCGGGGAGGGCACGTCAGCCCTGGGCCTCTGGCACTTGGAAACACAGAGCACCAGGCATCTTCCCCAGGACAGAGAGTGCAGAGCGCAAAGGGCTGGGGGGACAGCTTCTCACCATGGCCGCGGGGGACCCATGCGATGGGGCAGCTCTTCTCACCCACCCTGCACACCCCAGACGCTGCTCACACCGCACCTCCCTTTGGTGGTGGGTGCCGACGCCATGCTCCTTGCTCACCTGGTGAGGAAGGCCTGCGGCCAGGGCAGAGCCTTCTGCTGCGCTTTCTTCGGGCAATGGTGGTTGGAGAGGCAGGCTGTTGCTCTCCCCACAAGGGCCTCCGCACAACTGGGAGGCCTTTGGCGCAGCCTCTGCGGGAAGCGATGGAGGCAGAGGAGCATTTTCCCCTGCATCCTCAGGGCCTCTGGCTGCAGGGGAGGCCTCTGCCTTTGCTCCTGTGCTGGCCAGTGGAGCCAGAGGCACACTGTCCCCCGCGTCCTGGCAGCCTCCTGCCAAAGGAGATGCTGCTGCCACGGCTCCTCGGGGCACTGCTGGGGCCAGAGGCGTGCTCTGCAGGTCACCAGCTGCCTCCCTGGCAGCATCTCTGCCCTTCACAACGGGTGAGCACGGCACCTCCTCAGGACACGGCTGTGGGTCTGCCAAGAGGCTCCTGAGGCTCGGTCTGACCCAGCTCATGACCAAGGCTGTGTTTTTCTCCAGCTCCTCCCATTCCAAAGGTTCTTCTTCAACGTCCTCTTCCTCATCGCTCCACTCCACGCCAGCATCCTCTGGTGCTCCCCGGACTCTCTTCCCAGCTCCCATCTTGCGCTCCCTCCTGGGCGCATGGGCGTACAGCCGCTCCAGCACCTCCCACTTGGACCTCGCATCCTTCAGGAGCTCCACTCGCGTCACCTCCGGTTGCCACAGGTTATAGAAGGAGTTTCTGGCACAGAGCTGAAGCCAGAGAGGGAGATTTGTGAAGGCAGCTGCTTTTCCCACCAGCAATGCCCCCCGTGGCCCTGCCAGCACTGCCACCATCACACTGTTGCAGCAGGGCGCAGCGGCTGGCCCCAGCACACGGAGGGTCACCATCTGCCCTGGCCCACCCTTTGCACTCACCTCCTTGGGGCGAACATTGAGGCATCCCGATGCTGTCAGGGAGAAACGTTTCCCCTTGCCCTCCTCTTCCTCGACCTCCCTCTCCTTTGGCCTCGGCTCCTTCCTCTCCAGAAAGGCTTCTCGCAGCTGAGCCAAGCTCTGCCCGGTGCGCGCCACGCAGCTCCTGTCGAGCTCCTCCAGCGTCTCTGTTTTGATTGAGAGCACGGCGAGATACTGCGAGGGGTTGTCGGGGTGTATGCGCAGTGGCGTGCCTTGAAGGCGACAGATGATGCCCAGAGGCTGCTGTTTGGGCCTCTGCACTGCAAGTTGCCATCCTAGTGTGACCAGTCCATGGCCCCTGCACGGGGAAGCTGGTGCACCGGCCCCCATGACCTTCCTTTTGCCCCCACGCCTGTTGCAATCTGGCCCTTGCAGAGCTGTGGCAGCTGTGTTTTTGCCACGCTCCCTGCTCTCCTTCTGCAATGCGCTTGCCAGGCCTGCTAGAGCAATGGTGTATGCCAAGGTCCTTTGTGGCCCGGCTGCCCTGAGCTCCCGGCCATGTCCCGCACTCACATCATCAGGACGGCTCAAGGCTGCAGACGCGAGCGCCAGCAGTGCGTGCATCAGAGGTGCGGCAGGCAGTGCGGGGCTGTGTGCAGCAGGTCTCTGGTCCTCAGCCCTCATTTCCATGCACACATCTGCAAGGATGTTCTCAACAGCTTGCAGCATCCTTGCTTTTCCCAGCGCGGAAGACCCAGGCCTGGCCTCAGGCAAATAGGAGACAGGAGCTTGAATTGCTCGGGGGAGAGCGCCAGCTTCCTGCTTAGCTTTTGGAGAGGCAGGCACTCTCCTTGCCACATCCTCCAGAGCCTCAGCAGTGGCCGTGCATCTCAAAGAAGATCTGCAGGATTTTTCTGGAGGTCGACGTGCGGATGCCGCTCTTTGACCTGTAGAGGCCTCCAGGCCTCCACGTGCCTGCCTAGCTGCCTTGGTTGCGTGAGGCGCTAAGCCGGGCCGATGCGGTGTCTCTGCTCTTGCACAAGGCCTGCTGTGCAGTGTCTCCCGGCGCCCCGGAGGAGCCTTCTTCACAAGGCTGCTGGAGGCATGAAGAGCTTGCACCGAGTCGAGAACCTCCCTCACAGTGTCCTCCGCCATCTGCAATCAAAGCCCATGAGGAAGGCCAAGTTACTGCTGCCCTTTACCCCTCCCCCCCAGCCTTCCCACATGCACACTCCCTGTGGCCCCTGAAACCCTCCACAACAGCAGCACTCTCCCACGCAGCTGGCTCCCAAAGGCTGCGTGGGGAGAAGGCTGGTCACCACTGGGCAAGAGATGGGCAAAGGCAGCTCCCTCGGAAACCTCGAGCCATGTCCTTGCCGACTGCCATGCAGAGCAGGCGCTCCTCCTGCTCCCTCCCACCACTTCCCGCCTGCTGCTTGGCAGCTATGCACAGTCAGGCAGAGGCTTTGCCACCATCGCTGCTCAGCTCGCTACCTTCGCGATGACGTCTTCAGGGTCTTGCCAGCTCTGTGGGCCGGGCAGCAACGGCCGCCTGTCCCTTTGCTGCGATGAAGTCGGGGTCGGGATGCGTTGCGTCACTGCATGCGGCTCCCGCTGGCCCCCCTGCAGGGAGAAGGAAGCACATGATGGAGGCGGTTGCGTTCGTACAAGCGGCCCCTCAGGCACAGGAAAGCCCGGCCCCATGGCAAAGGGAAGCTCATGGCCTAGCACGACCCAGCTGTGCTAAGCCTGGAGATGCTCTCTGACCCTCAGCACAGCTCACAGGCTCCATTTGGGCCTTGCAGCACCCCAGTCGGTGTGCTTTGTGCACCAGAAAATCCCCAGCACCAGCAAGAAATACCCCCTGGCCAGAGAAGATCAGGCCTGGCTCGCTTGCCCCACCTCCTCTTCCCCACCGTCCTCATGCTTTCCGTGCGGCTCCCAGCCCTGCTGCCTGCCTCTCCCTCCAGCCCCACCGCTCACCTTGCTTCTGCGCTTCGGCCTCACAGAAAGCCCATCCACGGGCTGGGAGCCGGCATTCGCCTGCCGCCCCTTGTCCATCTGCAGGAGCTTCTCCTGCGCACCTGCCACTCTGGCACTCAAGAGAGCTGCTCCCTCCTCAGCGAGCTGCTCTCCTCAGAGGGCACAGCCAGGGGCTCTGCTCCCAGCATGGACTCGGTCACCACGGGCACCGCCCCATCACAATGGCCTTGGGGGCATGATGCCACCCCCATCACAAAGCCCTGCACGTTGCCATGGGGACCCCCGTGACCACCTCCTGCTGGCCACCAGGGGCACCCGCATCACAAGGCCTTGCTGGTGACCGTGCTAGCACCGACATCACAAGGCCTTGCTGCTCACCGGGGGCACCTCCAGCACCAGGGCTTTGCCTCCCAGCCTCTGGTGCCAGCTTCTGAGCCCAGCTCCGAGCTGCCATCTGTGCCGCAGCAGGAATTTTCCTCTCCCCACCTCTCTGCCTCCTACACCGTGCAGATGCTGCCCTTCTTCAGGCCCTCTAGAGCACACAGCCAGCCACTGCAAGACCACTCCTCTTGCTCGGGCCACTAAGCCTCACCCATATGCCTCACCGTCCAGCCCTAGGCAGAGCGTCCTGCATTCCCGCTGCTTTCTCACAGAAAGGCCAACTGCCCCTCCGCACCTTCCCAGACGGGCCTTCCCAAAGAGGCTGCAGCCATCCACCGCAGCGCTCCAGGCATGCCACGCTGCAGGCCCGCAGCTGCACACAGACTGCAAAGTGCTCCTGTCTGGTCCCCAGGCTGCAGGCATTAGCGGACGGACCCCTGAGACAGGTGCCCGCCTCTGCAGATTTCCCACAAAAGCTGTCAGAGATTCATTTCTCCAGACTGTTGCTCTCTAAGCACTTCCCTATTGGCGTGCACGCACTGCGCTGGGCCCCTCCAGGCTTTCTTTGCTCCACATCACCCTGCACCTTTGCCTTGCCCTCCCACACCATCGCTTCCTCACTCTTCCATGCATCCTCCTCTCCCCTCAGGGGCACCGACTTTTGGGCTCTCCTCACCACCTTGGCCACCGGCTTGAGCCTCACGGCAGCACACGGGCACACTCTCCTCCTGATGAAGCGTGACACCCCCCAGCCTTGGTGCCTCGCTGCTGGCTCGCCTTCGGGACGTCCAGCTGCTGGACCGCCAGGCCACCTGGGCAAGCAGGCCCTGCCCTCACCTGTGCACCTCTTCCTACTCACGGGGCTTGTGCTTTTCTTGCTTTTGCCCCCAGGGGGCACGTGGGGACCATCTCTCCACGCCAGCCTTCATGCACAAAGAGGGGCCCACGCTCATGAAAACAAAGCCCTGCTGCCAGCACCAGCTGCACACCCAGGGGCTGACCTGCTGGATCCAAGCACTGCTGCTCAAGCCCATTCCCCTCACTGGCAGCATGCAGGAAAAACCCCACCTGCCCTGCCAGGCCTACAGCCATGTCATCACACTTGGTACTTTCCAGGCAGGATCCTTGTGTTAAGGAAGAGCAAACTGAAACTGCCTACAGGCAGCCGCTTAGCACAACTTCTCTAAAACTTGCCTGGCATGAGGAGCTAAATTTGCTGAAGCCTTAGGCCGCACTTATCGAAAATAATGAACTTTTACTTAGTCCAGTAAGAAAAGGGCCTCAGAGCTGGTTCCAGCTGGGAAGATAAGGCAGTTACAAGCAGTCTGCATTCCTTGCAATTACTGTTTTTATAGATCAAGCAGCCCCTGATACACAAAAGTATTTTAAAGAGCATATGCCAGGCTGGCAAGGGGAGGGGGCGCGGAAGAACCAGGGGAGATAGATGGAGTCAAAGTGAAGGTGGTGTACAATTAAGAGTTAATGATGTTTGTCATTCTTGGGGGGAACAAGGACACTGGAAGCAGGAATGCCCAGTGAGGCCCTGTGCACTTGGGAATAGAGGGGCCAGCATGAGGCAATCAAATCAGTCCACAATGACAGGAGATAGGAGACTCAGAAAATACTGTGGAAATGGGGGTAAATTCATGGGATGTAGATTTGGATTTGAAGGGCAGGTAATGGCAAATATAGAAGGCTTAGAAGTTCCCTTTCTAGTGGATACTGGAGCCACCCTTTCCCTTTTAAAGTTTGAGCCTAAAGGATGCAAGTCACCAGATAAAATAATGATGCAAGGAGTAGCGGGAAAAGGCAAACGAATGTTATCTAAGCCCTTAGTACTCACTATTGGGGGTAAAACAGTGTGGGGATGTATTATAATTTCCACAGATGCGCCCATGTGCCTTTTAGGGAGAGATCTCCTGCAAGCCTTGGATACTCAGATCTGCTTACAGCCAGAAGAGGTGGAATTAATAATTATGGGCTCATGTGTTCTGGCTAAGACACCAGAACCAGAGTCAACTAATCTGCAAATTCCAACAGGTTTAGAACCAGTTTCTAAAAAGTTATGGAGCTCTTCAGGAATGGATGTGGGACTACTGAAATCAGCTAGTCCAGTCTCGATAAAAACAAAGGGGGGATTGCCTCCTGCAGTTAAGCAATACCCTATCCCAAAGGAAGCAGAGAAGAGCATCCAAAAACAAATCAATCATTATTTGAAACTGGGTATCCTTAGAGTCTGTGAATCCCCGTACAACACCCCAATTCTGCCAGTTAAAAAGAACAGACAAGACTCTGATGGTGATCCAGAGTATCAGTTTGTACAAGACTTAAGGGCTATAAACCAACAGGTAGTTGCTCCACATCCAGTAGTCCCCGACCTATCAACCATTTTACTACAGATACCCCTTTGGGCAACTTATTTTACTGTGATCGACCTAACGGCAGCCTTTTTTAGTATACCGATAGCTGAAGATAGCCAAGATCTCTTGGCTTTCACTTGGAAGGGACAACAATTAACTTGGACGAGGCTGCCACAGGGATTTACTGGGTCTCCGACTATTTTTTCGCGTATACTCAAAAATGACCTCTCAGATATCGAACTTCCAGGACATTCTGTAGTAATACAATATGTAGATGATTTGTTATTAGCAAGTAAAGATTAACACTCTTGCAGAAAAAGGGCATCGAGCATCTCTGTCTAAACTCCAGCTGTGTCAAAGAGAGGTAAAATATTTGGGTTTTATCTTAAAAGAAGGACACAGGTTAGTTGATCCAGAACGAGTAAAGACAACTCTTGATATGCCTCGTCCTGTAACAAAAAAACAACACGGGATTTTTAGGAGCTGTAGGATTTTGCCAACCGTGGATTCCTGGGTTAGCAGAACTTACTAAGCCTTTAGTGCAGGCAACAAAAAAGGAGGAGATGGAGCCTGTGGCCTGGGGCCCAGAAAGGGAGAAAGCTTTTACATCTGTGAAAAAAGCGTTGGTTTCAGCCCCTGCTCTAGGGTGACCAGATTATAGCAAACCATTCGAATTGTTTGTCCATGAGTGACAGGGAGTAGCAAGTGGGGTACTCACCCAAAAACTAGGCCCTCACCACAGACCAGTGGCCTATTATTCCACGCAGCTAGATGAGGTAGCTAAAGGCACTCCAGGATGCATCAGAGCAATAGCAGCTACGGCAGCTCTTACTGAAAAAAACATGACCTGTAGTTTTGGGTCACTCATTGACTGTGTATGTGCCACATGAAGTAGAACTGTCAATGAAACAATACGCGACTCAAGCACTATCCCCACAGAGAGCTCACCGCTATGAACTGATAATATTAAGGTCACATTACCTGCATGTAAAGAGATGCAACATCTTAAATCCAGCAACACTATTGCCTCTACCTGAGGATGGAGAACCACATCATTCCTGTGAGCAGGTGATCGTCAGCTCGAGCAAGCCCCGGGAGGACCTTAAAGACAAACCTTTGGAAAACCCAGACTTAGTTCCGTTTACAGATGGATCATCCTAGTATTTGGACGGAAGGCACCACTCCGGCTATGCTGTCACTAACCTCTTTGAGGTACTTGAGGCCAATCCTTTGTCTCCGTCTGTAAGTGCTCAAGCAGCAGAATTAATAGCATTGACCCAAGCAGCAAAAATCGGTAAGAACCTGCAGGTAAATATCTATACCGAGTCTAAATATGCATTTGGAGTAGGTCATGTAACAGGGATGTTACGGAAAGAGCGAGGATTCTTTTCGTCATCAGGAAAGAAATTAGCTAATGGAGAAGAAATACGTAATTTGCTGGAAGCAGTCCAACTGCCCAAAGAAATTGCTGTAATACACTGCCCAGCCCATACTAAAGACACTACAGAAATTAGCAGAGGAAATGCTTTAGCCGACGCTGCTGCAAAAGCTGCAGCTCGACAACCTCTGAAAGAATGTATGGGGGCGGTTCCAAGGATGGACCAGAGTGAGTGGCCAAATTTAATAGACCCCAAAACTCTGTATGAAAAAGACTGCTCAGTGGAAGAGAAAAAACAATGGGAGCAGTGGGAAGCAAAACAAAGTGATGATGGAATATGGACAATTGGAGGAAAACCAATTCTACCAAAAAAAATAGTTAATTACTATAGCTAGGTGGTTTCATGATAAAGCTCATGGGGGAGCGGAGGCAATAGCTAAGCAGGTACAGAAAGTATGGGCTGCTCCAGGAATTTATGCAGCTGCTAAAAGAATAACAAACAGCTGCCTGACCTGCCAGAAGTTTTCAAATAACAAGCCAAGCTCAGAGTTCGGGTTGGGGGGCGCAACCATGGGCCTACTTCCCTTTCCAAAAGCTACAAATAGATTATGCGGATATGCCATCTGCCAATGGCTACAAACACTTGTTAGTGATAGTAGATCAGTTATCAGGCTGGGTAGAAGCTTTCCCAACAAGAAAGGCCGACACACGGGGAGTGGTAAAAGCCTTACTGAAGGAAATCATATCCAGGTATGGGGTCCCAGAAGCCACTGATTCAGACAGGGGTGCCCATTTTACGGCAAGCATAATCACTCAGTTATAGAAATCATTAGGCATAAAAAGAAACCTACAACCCCTTATCACCCACAATCTTCAGGACAAGTAGAAAGAATGAATAGAACACTAAAAGGAAAAATAGCAAGAATATGCGCACATGCTAGCCTAAAATGGCTGGGTAGGACTTTTCCCAACAAGAACGGCTGACACAGGGCGGGTAGTAAAAGCCTTACTGAAAGAAATCATACCCAGGTACAGAGTCCCAGAAGCCACTGATTCAGACAGGGGTGTCCATTTTATGGCAAGCATAATCAGTCAGTTTTATAAATCATGAGGAATAATGAACTTTTACCTAGTTCAGTAAGAAAAGGGACTGAGAGCTGGTTCAAGCTGGAATGATAAGGGAGTTGCAAGCAGTTCGCATTCCTGTGCTTCACGCTCTGGGAGGGAGGATGTCAAGGCTTTGAAATAAGGCCTACTTGGGCACCAGGACCCTGGGAAACAAAGCCTCCTCTCATTGCTGAAACAGTGTTAATTAGGGGGTCTGGACTATCTCGGGGTCTGGATTATATCCCTTCATCAGGACCTTGGCAGATAACACCTATTGTCACTGCTGGGGCAGTGCTAATTGCTGGAACAACACCTCTTTGTCAGAGCCTGGAGAGACAAGGGCGGGACCCGAGGAACCAAGACACATCTGTCAACAAAAACCATAACAGTAAAGATAAACAGCCTGCCTAGGCACAGGGATGAGACCCAATAAGGAGCAGGAGACTCCAGGCCCAAATATTACTATTGGTCCAAACTACTGCCTGAGGGGTGGAGAGCTTACATTGGAAGGTATAATTGCCCAGGCATTTCTTTGTTTGGGGTCCCTCTTCGGAGACACCCAGCTCGAGCTGTAATTACCGCACGCGTGTCATTAAAATTTCATTATTTCATTTGCTTTGATTTGGCGCCAAACTTTTCTGCGGGAACCTAGGGTCGGGCCCTGTTATGGTGGCTGACAAGCCTCATTTCCATAACACCGAGCCCGGGGCCCGTCCCCGTGTCCGGGGGGTCCCGCCTCGCCCTCACCTCTCCTCTCCAGCGCAGCCCTCCTGTACTCCATGTATCTCCACTGCCACTCCATGCAGCTCTTCTCCAGGTAGTGCTTCAGCCTCTCAGGCTCATTCTCTGCCTCCCACTTCCTCTTGGTGATTAGCGCAGCAGCATACGCCATGACGAATGTCAGCGTGTCCTTGTCAAAGGCGATGAAATCCTTCCCGTCGTAGGCATCCCGCAGAAACCCCCAGATCCCACCGTCCTCCAGGAGGTCACAGCCGTACGTGCGCTGCACTGTGTGATACCCTGAGACACAAGCAGGGAGACGGGGGCTCAGGGGCAGCCCCGGCCCCGCACAGGGGCTTGGACACGGCACCCAGCGCAGGGCCGGGGGCACCCCAGACCCGCAGCCCCCAGCGCTGACAGCGAGCAGCTGCCGCTGGGAGCCCCGGCCCGCGCTCACCCCCGCTCTGGTTGTAGCGCTTCTGCAGTGTGTCCAGCTCCACTCAGTAAGACTAATGATTGCCATATGCGTTCTGGGGCTGCCTGTCCCAGTGGTCCTGACCCTCCTGCTCCATCCAGGCCGCACCCGGCACCGCCCTCTGCGTCTCGCTGTCGTAGCCATCGATGAGCTCTCCGTCCACGTAGCCCACGGAGACGAAGGCGGGCAGCCCCGGGCTGGGCTCCGTCACGGCGGTGTGGAAGTAGCGCAGGGAGTGGGGGCCTGCGGGGACACGGGGGGTGGTGAGGGGCCAGGGGGGGCACGTTGGGGGGCATCCGGGGGATCAAGATGTCCCGGGGGGAGAAGTCGGGGGGGTCGGGGGGGGCAGCACGTCCCGGGGGGCAGGTCAGGGGGGCAGCACGACACAGGGGGGGCACGTCAGGGGGGCAGCACATTCCGGGAGGGCAGGTCGGGGGGCTCCGGGGGGGCAGCACGTCCCGGGGGGAAGATCGGGGGGGCAGCACCTCCCGGGGGCGGTTGCAGGCCGGTCCGTGGGGCCGCTGACGGGGAGCCCGGCGCCGGGGGAGGGGCAGAGGGGGGCCCGGGGGCCCCGCCCGCACTCACCGCTCGCCACCGCCGCCGCCGCCGCCCAGCAGCAGCAGCCCCGGCCCCAGCGCCCGCCCCGCTACCGCCTCCTCGCTGCCAGCGCCCTCGCCCTCACCCGGCGCCGAAGCCCACGGCGGCCACGCCCCCGCGCCACCATTGGCTCCGCTGCGGCGCACCGCCATTGGCTGCCCCGCCCGCCAATAGCGGCTCTTGTCGGCTGAGGCGTCCCCAGGCGCTGGGCTGATCCCGGCGCGGCGGGTTGGGAGAAGCGACAGCGAGGGCGCTTGCGGAGGGCGCTGCGCAGCGCCGAGCCGCGGCTCCCGCTCCGCCTTGTCGCACGGCCATTGGCCCCGCCGGCGGCCGCCCGCCAATGGCGAGGCGCGGCAGCGGTGACGCCCCCGGGCGCCGGGCGGATCTCCGCGGAGCGCGTGGTGGGCGGGAGCGCGGAGGCGATGTGGGAGGCCGAGGCCGATGTGGGGACGGAGACGACGTGGGGATGGGGATGCCATGGGGATGGGGCCACTGGGGGGATGGGACGCCGTGGGGCTGGAGACGATGTGGGGATGGGGACACCGTGGGGCTGGAGATGGAGTTGGCTCTGTCACAGGGACAGGGGGACACTGTGGGGATGGGGATGATGGGGGGATGGGGACGATGTGGGGACGGGGACGCCATGGAGATGGGGACGATGTGGGGACGGGGACACCATTGGGATGGGGATGGAGTTGGCTCTGTCACAGGGGGGGACGCGGAGCCAGCAGTGGGAGCTCAGGGAGTGGCGCCCATCGAAGGCCGAGTGCTGGTAGGTGGTCCCCGGCCCACCCCGGCACCCATAGGTCTACTGGAAGATGTGGAAACCTGCCCAAGGTGGCACCCATGGGTGAGGAGCTGCCCAGGGCCCCAGGCGTCTAGCCCCGTTGCACCCCTGGAGCCAGGCATCCAATCCCATCAGCACCCACACCCATCCATGTGTTGTCCGAAAAGCGGATTCGTTGCCCGGTGTGCAATAAGCCAATAATTACACACTCAGGAGAGACATTTGTTTATTTATTTCAGAGTTGCGCAAGCCTGGGTGCTCGGTGGTTTCCCACAAATCGAGCACACACACCCCAACTTTTCAAGTAGCATTTATACAAACAAATTGCCAGATTTGCGACTTTCCCTTTTACACTGATTGGTTAGTGATTTCTTCATTCCCTGGGTCCCACCCCTGCTTCTCAAGGTCCTGATCAATTAACACTGCCCCAGCTAGGTCAGTAGATGTTATCTCCCAAGGTCCTGAGGAAGAGGACATAATCCAGACCCCTTAATTAACACAGTTTCAACAGTGAGAGGAGGCTTTGCTTCCCAAGGTCCTGGCGCCCAAACAGGCCTTATTTCACAGCCTTGACATCCTCCCTTTCGGAGAGTGGGGCACAGGAATGCAGACTGCTTGTAACTCCCTTATCTTTCCAGCCTGCACCAGCTCTGGGGCCCTTTCTTACCGAACTAGGAGCGTGGCCTAAGGCTTCAGCAAATTTAGCTACTCATGCTAAGCAAGTGTGTGGCTACTCATGCTAAGCAAATTCTGTCTAAGATAGAAGTTATCCAAATCTACCTACTTCAAACATTCTTTCTGAGCTTCTCAGGGTTGTCTTGTAACAATTGCACCCATGTTATCACCCATGGGCCCAGGTGGCCACCCATCAGCACCTGTGACCACCCATGGACCCAGGTGTCCAGCCCCATTGCACCCGTGTTATCACACATGGGCCCAGGTGGCGGCCCCATCAGCACCCACCACCACCCATGGACCCAGGTGTCGACCCCCTTTGCACCCATGGACTCAGGCGTGAGGTCACATCACCACCCCTGAACCCAGGCCCCCCACCCCATTGCACCCATGGTCCCAGCCCCCTGGCCCATTGCACCTGTGTCCCCAGCCCCCCACCCCATTGCACCCACGTCCCCAGGCCCCTGCCCCTGCCCCATTACGCCCATATCCGGAGCTTCCCCGACTCATTGCACCCATATCCCCAGCCCCCTGCCCCTTTGCGCCCATGTCCCCAGGCCCCTGCCAATTGCAACCACCTCCCCAGGCCCCCTGCCCCATTGCACCCACATCCCCAGGCCCCCGCCCTATTGCACCCATATCCCAGGCCCCCACCCCATTGCACCCATATCCCCAGCCCCCTGGCCCACGCAGATGGGGCCACACTGCAGCAAGCCCAGCGCAGGCCCCCAAGCTGCCTGGCAGCTGCAGCACAGCACACAGGAGCAGAGACCAAGGGTGCTGGCTTGGTGCAGCCGGCAGAAGAGAAGGCGTAGGGGGATCTCACTGCTGCCTGCAAGTGCCTAACGGGAGCGTGCAGAGAGCATGGAGCCAGAGACGTCCTGAGGGGCCTGGGGACAGGTTGAGGGCAACGGCACGGCTTGTGGCAGGGAAAAGTCCCCTCAGAGACTGCAAATGGCCTTGGAAGCCGAATGGTGGTGCAACACCGGAGCAGGGTGCCAGGGCCGTGCGGGAATCCATCGCCAGAGACAGTCAGAGCTCGACCCTGACAGGCCCTGCGAAACCTCCTCTGCTTGCCTCCACTTGCAGCAGGAGGTTGCAGCAGACACCTCCGGAAGACCCTTCCCACCCCAGCTGCTCTCTCACTCTGCGACTGCTTGTAGGGCTTTCTCTGCAGCCCTGACTGCCTTCCTTGGCAGCGCCTGCACTAGTCTTTCTCCTGACAGTTCCCTGACACCAAGTAACACGGCGGGAACAGCTGCCGAGGGTTTATTTGGAGCAGCACATGGGCTGTGGGACACGACGCAGTAGCATTGCTGTAGCAGCCAGGAGAGAGCCTCCGTCGCTCTGCCTCTTTGCTCTGCGCCATCTCCCATCTCGGGCCACCTGTCTGGCAGCTGCATCCTCGCGCTGTTCCTCTCACTGCCCTGAGTCACAGCGGCAGCTAAAAGCTCTGCGCAGAGCCCGAAGCGCTGCCCTGAGCCGCAATGGCCATCGCCTGGAAGGCGCAGCATGCGGGAGGGCGGTGATGCCTGTGGAGGAAGGAGAGCCGTGGGCGAGGGGCTGGGCAAGTGCAGGGCAAGCCTGAGGGTCTCTGGCTGCGGGGGAGGCCTCCGCCTTTGTTCCTGTGCTGGCTGATGGGGCCAGAGGCACACTGTCCCCCGCATCCTGGCAGCCTCCCGCCAGAGCAGATGCCGCTGCCTCGGCTCCTCGGGGCACTGCTGGGGCCAGAGGCGTGCTCTGCAGGTCACCAGCTGCCTCCCTGGCAGCATCTCTGCCCTTCACAACGGGTGAGCAGGGCACCTCCTCAGGACACGGCTGTGGGTCTGCCAAGAGGCTCCTGAGGCTCGGTCTGACCCAGCTCATGACCAAGGCCATGTTTTCCTCCAGCTCCTCCCATTCCAAAGGCTCTTCATCAACATCCTCTTCCTCATCGCTCCACTCCACGCCAGCATCCTCTGGCACTTCCCAGACTCTCTTCCCAGCTCCCAGCTCCCGCGCCCTCCCGCAGGGCCGGAGGGAAGACGATGACTTGTGCTCCTCTTTGGGCTCACAGGCAACCTGCATGGGGAGAGCAGGAACACAGCCCTGTGTGATATCAGCTGGCCATGCTCAGCATCCTGGTGCCCTGGGATATAGGAGGGGGCAAAGGGTTTGGGGTGGGGGGATGCTGTGAGTGGCCGCGAGCCCCAAGGGGAGGCACATGCAGCTGGCTGGGCAATGGCACAAGGCTTGTCTTGGGGCCGTAGCAGCAGGGCTGGGCCGGGGGCCACGACGGGCAGCGGGGGATGGAGGTGGCCGGGTACGTGGCACAAGGGGGCTGGCTCGCTGGCTGTGGGAGGCGGCTGCTGCTGGGGCTGCCCCTGCCCTCCTTGCTCAGCATCCATGCCCCAGGGCTGGATGCTGTGCAGGCCGGGGAGGGCACGTCAGCCCTGGGCCTCTGGCACTTGGAAACACAGAGCACCAGCCATCTTCCCCAGGACAGAGAGTGCAGAGCGCAAAGGGCTGGGGGGACAGCTTCTCACCACGGCCGCGGGGGACCCATGCAATGGGGCAGCTCTTCTCACCCACCCTGCACACCCCAGACGCTGCTCACACCGCACCTCCCTTTGGTGGTGGGTGCCGACGCCATGCTCCTTGCTCACCTGGTGAGGAAGGCCTGCGGCCAGGGCAGAGCCTTCTGCTGCGCTTTCTTCGGGCAATGGTGGTTGGAGAGGCAGGCTGTTGCTCTCCCCACAAGGGCCTCCGCACAACTGGGAGGCCTTTGGCGCAGCCTCTGCGGGAAGCGATGGAGGCAGAGGAGCATTTTCCCCTGCATCCTCAGGGCCTCTGGCTGCAGGGGAGGCCTCTGCCTTTGCTCCTGTGCTGGCCAGTGGAGCCAGAGGCACACTGTCCCCCGCGTCCTGGCAGCCTCCTGCCAAAGGAGATGCCGCTGCCACGGCTCCTCGGGGCACTGCTGGGGCCAGAGGCGTGCTCTGCAGGTCACCAGCTGCCTCCCTGGCAGCATCTCTGCCCTTCACAACGGGTGAGCACGGCACCTCCTCAGGACACGGCTGTGGGTCTGCCAAGAGGCTCCTGAGGCTCGGTCTGACCCAGCTCATGACCAAGGCTGTGTTTTTCTCCAGCTCCTCCCATTCCAAAGGTTCTTCTTCAACGTCCTCTTCCTCATCGCTCCACTCCACGCCAGCATCCTCTGGTGCTCCCCGGACTCTCTTCCCAGCTCCCATCTTGCGCTCCCTCCTGGGCGCATGGGCGTACAGCCGCTCCAGCACCTCCCACTTGGACCTCGCATCCTTCAGGAGCTCCACTCGCGTCACCTCCGGTTGCCACAGGTTATAGAAGGAGTTTCTGGCACAGAGCTGAAGCCAGAGAGGGAGATTTGTGAAGGCAGCTGCTTTTCCCACCAGCAATGCCCCCCGTGGCCCTGCCAGCACTGCCACCATCACACTGTTGCAGCAGGGCGCAGCGGCTGGCCCCAGCACACGGAGGGTCACCATCTGCCCTGGCCCACCCTTTGCACTCACCTCCTTGGGGCGAACATTGAGGCATCCCGATGCTGTCAGGGAGAAACGTTTCCCCTTGCCCTCCTCTTCCTCGACCTCCCTCTCCTTTGGCCTCGGCTCCTTCCTCTCCAGAAAGGCTTCTCGCAGCTGAGCCAAGCTCTGCCCGGTGCGCGCCACGCAGCTCCTGTCGAGCTCCTCCAGCGTCTCTGTTTTGATTGAGAGCACGGCGAGATACTGCGAGGGGTTGTCGGGGTGTATGCGCAGTGGCGTGCCTTGAAGGCGACAGATGATGCCCAGAGGCTGCTGTTTGGGCCTCTGCACTGCAAGTTGCCATCCTAGTGTGACCAGTCCATGGCCCCTGCCCGGGGAAGCTGGTGCACCGGCCCCCATGACCTTCCTTTTGCCCCCACGCCTGTTGCAATCTGGCCCTTGCAGAGCTGTGGCAGCTGTGTTTTTGCCACGCTCCCTGCTCTCCTTCTGCAATGCGCTTGCCAGGCCTGCTAGAGCAATGGTGTATGCCAAGGTCCTTTGTGGCCCGGCTGCCCTGAGCTCCCGGCCATGTCCCGCACTCACATCATCAGGACGGCTCAAGGCTGCAGACGCGAGCGCCAGCAGTGCGTGCATCAGAGGTGCGGCAGGCAGTGCGGGGCTGTGTGCAGCAGGTCTCTGGTCCTCAGCCCTCATTTCCATGCACACATCTGCAAGGATGTTCTCAACAGCTTGCAGCATCCTTGCTTTTCCCAGCGCGGAAGACCCAGGCCTGGCCTCAGGCAAATAGGAGACAGGAGCTTGAATTGCTCGGGGGAGAGCGCCAGCTTCCTGCTTAGCTTTTGGAGAGGCAGGCACTCTCCTTGCCACATCCTCCAGAGCCTCAGCAGTGGCCGTGCATCTCAAAGAAGATCTGCAGGATTTTTCTGGAGGTCGACGTGCGGATGCCGCTCTTTGACCTGTAGAGGCCTCCAGGCCTCCACGTGCCTGCCTAGCTGCCTTGGTTGCGTGAGGCGCTAAGCCGGGCCGATGCGGTGTCTCTGCTCTTGCACAAGGCCTGCTGTGCAGTGTCTCCCGGCGCCCCGGAGGAGCCTTCTTCACAAGGCTGCTGGAGGCATGAAGAGCTTGCACCGAGTCGAGAACCTCCCTCACAGTGTCCTCCGCCATCTGCAATCAAAGCCCATGAGGAAGGCCAAGTTACTGCTGCCCTTTACCCCTCCCCCCCAGCCTTCCCACATGCACACTCCCTGTGGCCCCTGAAACCCTCCACAACAGCAGCACTCTCCCACGCAGCTGGCTCCCAAAGGCTGCGTGGGGAGAAGGCTGGTCACCACTGGGCAAGAGATGGGCAAAGGCAGCTCCCTCGGAAACCTCGAGCCATGTCCTTGCCGACTGCCATGCAGAGCAGGCGCTCCTCCTGCTCCCTCCCACCACTTCCCGCCTGCTGCTTGGCAGCTATGCACAGTCAGGCAGAGGCTTTGCCACCATCGCTGCTCAGCTCGCTACCTTCGCGATGACGTCTTCAGGGTCTTGCCAGCTCTGTGGGCCGGGCAGCAACGGCCGCCTGTCCCTTTGCTGCGATGAAGTCGGGGTCGGGATGCGTTGCGTCACTGCATGCGGCTCCCGCTGGCCCCCCTGCAGGGAGAAGGAAGCACATGATGGAGGCGGTTGCGTTCGTACAAGCGGCCCCTCAGGCACAGGAAAGCCCGGCCCCATGGCAAAGGGAAGCTCATGGCCTAGCACGACCCAGCTGTGCTAAGCCTGGAGATGCTCTCTGACCCTCAGCACAGCTCACAGGCTCCATTTGGGCCTTGCAGCACCCCAGTCGGTGTGCTTTGTGCACCAGAAAATCCCCAGCACCAGCAAGAAATACCCCCTGGCCAGAGAAGATCAGGCCTGGCTCGCTTGCCCCACCTCCTCTTCCCCACCGTCCTCATGCTTTCCGTGCGGCTCCCAGCCCTGCTGCCTGCCTCTCCCTCCAGCCCCACCGCTCACCTTGCTTCTGCGCTTCGGCCTCACAGAAAGCCCATCCACGGGCTGGGAGCCGGCATTCGCCTGCCGCCCCTTGTCCATCAGCAGGAGCTTCTCCTGCGCACCTGCCACTCTGGCACTCAAGAGAGCTGCTCCCTCCTCAGCGAGCTGCTCTCCTCAGAGGGCACAGCCAGGGGCTCTGCTCCCAGCATGGACTCGGTCACCACGGGCACTGCCCCATCACAATGGCCTTGGGGGCATGATGCTACCCCCATCACAAAGCCCTGCACGTTGCCATGGGGACCCCCGTGACCACCTCCTGCTGGCCACCAGGGGCACCCGCATCACAAGGCCTTGCTGGTGACCGTGCTAGCACCGACATCACAAGGCCTTGCTGCTCACCGGGGGCACCTCCAGCACCAGGGCTTTGCCTCCCAGCCTCTGGTGCCAGCTTCTGAGCCCAGCTCCGAGCTGCCATCTGTGCCGCAGCAGGAATTTTCCTCTCCCCACCTCTCTGCCTCCTACACCGTGCAGATGCTGCCCTTCTTCAGGCCCTCTAGAGCACACAGCCAGCCACTGCAAGACCACTCCTCTTGCTCGGGCCACTAAGCCTCACCCATATGCCTCACCGTCCAGCCCTAGGCAGAGCGTCCTGCATTCCCGCTGCTTTCTCACAGAAAGGCCAACTGCCCCTCCGCACCTTCCCAGACGGGCCTTCCCAAAGAGGCTGCAGCCATCCACCGCAGCGCTCCAGGCATGCCACGCTGCAGGCCCGCAGCTGCACACAGACTGCAAAGTGCTCCTGTCTGGTCCCCAGGCTGCAGGCATTAGCGGACGGACCCCTGAGACAGGTGCCCGCCTCTGCAGATTTCCCACAAAAGCTGTCAGAGATTCATTTCTCCAGACTGTTGCTCTCTAAGCACTTCCCTATTGGCGTGCACGCACTGCGCTGGGCCCCTCCAGGCTTTCTTTGCTCCACATCACCCTGCACCTTTGCCTTGCCCTCCCACACCATCGCTTCCTCACTCTTCCATGCATCCTCCTCTCCCCTCAGGGGCACCGACTTTTGGGCTCTCCTCACCACCTTGGCCACCGGCTTGAGCCTCACGGCAGCACACGGGCACACTCTCCTCCTGATGAAGCGTGACACCCCCCAGCCTTGGTGCCTCGCTGCTGGCTCGCCTTCGGGACGTCCAGCTGCTGGACCGCCAGGCCACCTGGGCAAGCAGGCCCTGCCCTCACCTGTGCACCTCTTCCTACTCACGGGGCTTGTGCTTTTCTTGCTTTTGCCCCCAGGGGGCACGTGGCGACCATCTCTCCACGCCAGCCTTCATGCACAAAGAGGGGCCCACGCTCATGAAAACAAAGCCCTGCTGCCAGCACCAGCTGCACACCCAGGGGCTGACCTGCTGGATCCAAGCACTGCTGCTCAAGCCCATTCCCCTCACTGGCAGCATGCAGGAAAAACCCCACCTGCCCTGCCAGGCCTACAGCCATGTCATCACACTTGGTACTTTCCAGGCAGGATCCTTGTGTTAAGGAAGAGCAAACTGAAACTGCCTACAGGCAGCCGCTTAGCACAACTTCTCTAAAACTTGCCTGGCATGAGGAGCTAAATTTGCTGAAGCCTTAGGCCGCACTTATCGAAAATAATGAACTTTTACTTAGTCCAGTAAGAAAAGGGCCTCAGAGCTGGTTCCAGCTGGGAAGATAAGGCAGTTACAAGCAGTCTGCATTCCTTGCAATTACTGTTTTTATAGATCAAGCAGCCCCTGATACACAAAAGTATTTTAAAGAGCATATGCCAGGCTGGCAAGGGGAGGGGGCGCGGAAGAACCAGGGGAGATAGATGGAGTCAAAGTGAAGGTGGTGTACAATTAAGAGTTAATGATGTTTGTCATTCTTGGGGGGAACAAGGACACTGGAAGCAGGAATGCCCAGTGAGGCCCTGTGCACTTGGGAATAGAGGGGCCAGCATGAGGCAATCAAATCAGTCCACAATGACAGGAGATAGGAGACTCAGAAAATACTGTGGAAATGGGGGTAAATTCATGGGATGTAGATTTGGATTTGAAGGGCAGGTAATGGCAAATATAGAAGGCTTAGAAGTTCCCTTTCTAGTGGATACTGGAGCCACCCTTTCCCTTTTAAAGTTTGAGCCTAAAGGATGCAAGTCACCAGATAAAATAATGATGCAAGGAGTAGCGGGAAAAGGCAAACGAATGTTATCTAAGCCCTTAGTACTCACTATTGGGGGTAAAACAGTGTGGGGATGTATTATAATTTCCACAGACGCGCCCATGTGCCTTTTAGGGAGAGATCTCCTGCAAGCCTTGGATACTCAGATCTGCTTACAGCCAGAAGAGGTGGAATTAATAATTATGGGCTCATGTGTTCTGGCTAAGACACCAGAACCAGAGTCAACTAATCTGCAAATTCCAACAGGTTTAGAACCAGTTTCTAAAAAGTTATGGAGCTCTTCAGGAATGGATGTGGGACTACTGAAATCAGCTAGTCCAGTCTGGATAAAAACAAAGGGGGGATTGCCTCCTGCAGTTAAGCAATACCCTATCCCAAAGGAAGCAGAGAAGAGCATCCAAAAACAAATCAATCATTATTTGAAACTGGGTATCCTTAGAGTCTGTGAATCCCCGTACAACACCCCAATTCTGCCAGTTAAAAAGAACAGACAAGACTCTGATGGTGATCCAGAGTATCAGTTTGTACAAGACTTAAGGGCTATAAACCAACAGGTAGTTGCTCCACATCCAGTAGTCCCCGACCTATCAACCATTTTACTATAGATACCCCTTTGGGCAACTTATTTTACTGTGATCGACCTAACGGCAGCCTTTTTTAGTATACCGATAGCTGAAGATAGCCAAGATCTCTTGGCTTTCACTTGGAAGGGACAACAATTAACTTGGACGAGGCTGCCACAGGGATTTACTGGGTCTCCGACTATTTTTTCGCGTATACTCAAAAATGACCTCTCAGATATCGAACTTCCAGGACATTCTGTATTAATACAATATGTAGATGATTTGTTATTAGCAAGTAAAGATTAACACTCTTGCAGAAAAAGGGCATCGAGCATCTCTGTCTAAACTCCAGCTGTGTCAAAGAGAGGTAAAATATTTGGGTTTTATCTTAAAAGAAGGACACAGGTTAGTTGATCCAGAACGAGTAAAGACAACTCTTGATATGCCTCGTCCTGTAACAAAAAAACAACACGGGATTTTTAGGAGCTGTAGGATTTTGCCAACCGTGGATTCCTGGGTTAGCAGAACTTACTAAGCCTTTAGTGCAGGCAACAAAAAAGGAGGAGATGGAGCCTGTGGCCTGGGGCCCAGAAAGGGAGAAAGCTTTTACATCTGTGAAAAAAGCGTTGGTTTCAGCCCCTGCTCTAGGGTGACCAGATTATAGCAAACCATTCGAATTGTTTGTCCATGAGTGACAGGGAGTAGCAAGTGGGGTACTCACCCAAAAACTAGGCCCTCACCACAGACCAGTGGCCTATTACTCCACGCAGCTAGATGAGGTAGCTAAAGGCACTCCAGGATGCATCAGAGCAATAGCAGCTACGGCAGCTCTTACTGAAAAAAACATGACCTGTAGTTTTGGGTCACTCATTGACTGTGTATGTGCCACATGAAGTAGAACTGTTAATGAAACAATACGCGACTCAAGCACTATCCCCACAGAGAGCTCACCGCTATGAACTGATAATATTAAGGTCACATTACCTGCATGTAAAGAGATGCAACATCTTAAATCCAGCAACACTATTGCCTCTACCTGAGGATGGAGAGCCACATCATTCCTGTGAGCAGGTGATCGTCAGCTCGAGCAAGCCCCGGGAGGACCTTAAAGACAAACCTTTGGAAAACCCAGACTTAGTTCCGTTTACAGATGGATCATCCTAGTATTTGGACGGAAGGCACCACTCCGGCTATGCTGTCACTAACCTCTTTGAGGTACTTGAGGCCAATCCTTTGTCTCCGTCTGTAAGTGCTCAAGGAGCAGAATTAATAGCATTGACCCAAGCAGCAAAAATCGGTAAGAACCTGCAGGTAAATATCTATACCGAGTCTAAATATGCATTTGGAGTAGGTCATGTAACAGGGATGTTATGGAAAGAGCGAGGATTCTTTTCGTCATCAGGAAAGAAATTAGCTAATGGAGAAGAAATACGTAATTTGCTGGAAGCAGTCCAACTGCCCAAAGAAATTGCTGTAATACACTGCCCAGCCCATACTAAAGACACTACAGAAATTAGCAGAGGAAATGCTTTAGCCGACGCTGCTGCAAAAGCTGCAGCTCGACAACCTCTGAAAGAATGTATGGGGGCGGTTCCAAGGATGGACCAGAGTGAGTGGCCAAATTTAATAGACCCCAAAACTCTGTATGAAAAAGACTGCTCAGTGGAAGAGAAAAAACAATGGGAGCAGTGGGAAGCAAAACAAAGTGATGATGGAATATGGACAATTGGAGGAAAACCAATTCTACCAAAAAAAATAGTTAATTACTATAGCTAGGTGGTTTCATGATAAAGCTCATGGGGGAGCGGAGGCAATAGCTAAGCAGGTACAGAAAGTATGGGCTGCTCCAGGAATTTATGCAGCTGCTAAAAGAATAACAAACAGCTGCCTGACCTGCCAGAAGTTTTCAAATAACAAGCCAAGCTCAGAGTTCGGGTTGGGGGGCGCAACCATGGGCCTACTTCCCTTTCCAAAAGCTACAAATAGATTATGCGGATATGCCATCTGCCAATGGCTACAAACACTTGTTAGTGATAGTAGATCAGTTATCAGGCTGGGTAGAAGCTTTCCCAACAAGAAAGGCCGACACAGGGGGAGTGGTAAAAGCCTTACTGAAGGAAATCATACCCAGGTATGGGGTCCCAGAAGCCACTGATTCAGATAGGGGTGCCCATTTTACGGCAAGCATAATCACTCAGTTATATAAATCATGAGGAATAAAAAGAAACCTATTACCCCTTATCACCCACAATCTTCAGGACAAGTAGAAAGAATGAACAGAACACTAAAAGAAAAAACAGCAAGAATATGCACATGTCCTGGCCTAAAACGGCCAGAAACATTTAACTTAGCTCTATGGGATGTTTGAAATGTCCCATGGCAACCCATAGGACTAACACCAGCAGAAATTCTCTTTGGGAAACATTTAGCTGTACTAGGGACTTATTATTCCAGCTAAGACCAGCCTGTTAGACAGAGATGGACGACTAACCCAGTATGTTCTAAGTATGCAAAAAAGGTTTGAAAATCTTAAAATATATATATATATGCGCTCAGTGATATCAATCCACACCACCTGAAATACAAGTGCTTGGTATACAGCCTGGGGATGAAGTTTTAGTTAAAGTATTTTCACAAAAATCCAAGTTAAAACCTAACTGCAACAGGCCATATACTGTCATACTATGTTCTTATTTTGCTGTTCAAGTTGAACTGTACTTGTATATGTTGCAAAAGAATGTGTATGTGTAAGAACACTTTGTAATCTTATATTCATAGATAACATTGGTGTAGATACAAGTAATCACTCAAATATTTGTATTTGTAACTTTACCAAAGATTATGGGATGCGACTTTAATTATTCAGCTCCTATTAGATCTTATCAATTGTTACAATCTAATTATACATTAATTCAAAATTTACTACCTAACCCCATTGGGATGAATCTCACCCTGGTATGGAAACTACTACAACATGATGATTTGAGTCGACTGCTAGAACGCATCCGAAACAATGGACAGAAAACTCTTAATCACCATTCATCATGAAGCGGGAGAGATGCACCACGTCTCAGAAAGGATAAAAAGGGATGGAGAACATCATGGCTGGGAAACTCTTCTAGGGTGGTCACCAACTACAACAGCGATTTATAATCACGTGTTGCACCCACTAGTAGTTGTGTTAACTTTAACTGTGTTATGCCTATTGCTTACGATCATATTATGCATAAGATTATGGAACGTGATAGCACGCCTTGAAAGGCTTCGAGAACTCTGTTTCAAGTATTAGCAGGGATGCTTCATAAAAACAAAGCGGGGAACTGTTAAAGAATAGCGAACTGAAACTGTCTAGAGGTAGCCGCTTAGCACAACTTCTCTAAAACTTGCTTAGCATGAGGAGCTAAATTTGCTGAAGCCTTAGGCCGCACTTAGCGAAAACAATGAACTTTTACTTAGTCCAGTAAGAAAAGGGCCTCAGAGCTGGTTCCAGCTGGGAAGATAAGGAAGTTACAAGCAGTCTGCATTCCTGCGTCTCACACTCCCAAAGGGAGGGTGTCAAGGCTTTGAAGTAAGACCAGTGCAGGGCATTAGGACCTTGAGGGGCAAAGCCTTAGCTCACTGCTGGGGCAGTGTTCATTGTTATGATTTAGAATCACCTCCTCCTCAGGACCTTGAGACACAACAGTAAGACCCCACAAAAACAGAGGTACAACCGTCAGCAGAGACTGCAAAAAACAAAAATAAGGAGAAAAACAGCTTACCTCAGAATGACGATGAGACCCAATGAGGAGCAGGAGACCCCAGACCAAAAAATTACTATTGGTCTAACTACCGCGTGAAGGGTGGGAAATGTACGTTGAAAAAACTATAATTGCCCAGGATTTGTTTATGTTAGGGTCCCTCTTCGGAGGCACCCAGCTCGAGCTGTAATTACTGCACGCGCGTCATTAATATTTAATTCTTTAATTTGTTTTGATTTGGCTCTGAATTTTTCTGCGGAAACCTAGCGTCGAGCCCTCTTATGGTGGCCAACAAGCCTAATTTCCATATAATTTCCATAACAATAACTGGGCATGGGCGCGGGAGCATTTGAGCCAGGAGGGAGGGAGGAAAGAAACCTGCCGAACGTAACACTTGTGCTAGCAGATACTAGTACCCCGGACTGTGCTCCAAAAGTTTCTGCTCCACCTGATATACCTGATGACCTCTCTGTCATTGCTTCTCCTTCTCCTCCTCCTTCTCCCTCTACTCCATTGGCTGCCGGACTCTATCCTATGATCCCCAACGTGCTGACTAACCCTGCCGCTTTACAGCCGGGGGGAAAGGGAGGGGCCAGTCCTCCACCTCCTGTGCTGCGGGTATTTACTAATCAGCCCTGGCACCCTGGCCATCTCGCCTTATGGGGGGGGGGAAATGCAGAGATTAAGAAAAGATGCAGGGCGATGTGTCCAGTTATTTTCTAGTATCTGCACTGGGCACAACCCAAACTGGAGTGATACCCAAATTCTTTTGAGGGAATTATTTCAACCAAATGAAGGGGATAAGATAATTAAAGATGCGGAAGAAGCGCAGCAAGCCGGGGGAAATAGAAACCTCTGGCTAGCAAATGATCCAAATTGGGATTATAATAATGCAGGAGATAGAGCTGTGTGTCCAACAGGACTTTGAAATTTAGTAGAAGTAATTAGAGCATGCAGAGAGTTAGGAGTAAATTGGACTAGAGTGCAAGAATGCAGAGAGTGATTAGATGAACACCCCCATGACTTCTGGGGACTTTTGCGGTAAGCCCCGCTAAAATAGGGAGGAATGACCCCACAAAACTTCAATGATGCTCTCGCAATTAGTGTTTTTATAGATCAAGCAGCCCCTGATACACAAAAGTATTTTAAAGAGCATATGGCAGGCTGGCAAGGGGAGGGGCGCGGAAGAACCAGGGGAGATAGATGGAATCAAAGTGAAGGGGGTGTACAATTAAGAGTTAATGATGTTTGTCATTCTTGGGGGGAACAAGGACACTGGAAGCAGGAATGCCCAGTGAGGCCCTGTGCACTTGGGAATAGAGGGGCCAGCATGAGGCAATCAAATATTGAGAAGGAGACCAGGCAATTCCCAGGCAGTCCACAATGACAGGAGATAGGAGACTCAGAAAATACTGTGGAAATGGGGGTAAATTCATGGGATGTAGATTTGGATTTGAAGGGCAGGTAATGGCAAATATAGAAGGCTTAGAAGTTCCCTTTCTAGTGGATACTGGAGCCACCCTTTCCCTTTTAAAGTTTGAGCCTAAAGGATGCAAGTCACCAGATAAAATAATGATGCAAGGAATAGCGGGAAAAGGCGAACGAATGTTATCTAAGCCCTTA
Organism: Dromaius novaehollandiae; assembly: GCF_036370855.1. Lineage (NCBI taxonomy): Eukaryota > Metazoa > Chordata > Aves > Casuariiformes > Dromaiidae > Dromaius > Dromaius novaehollandiae. The sequence goes on from NW_026991331.1 coordinate 2,265,106, forward strand.
TTGCTTACTATTGGAGGTAAAAGAGCGTGGGGATGTATTATAATTTCCACAGACGCGCCCATGTGCCTTTTAGGGAGAGATCTCCTGCAAGCCTTGGATACTCAGATCTGCTTACAGCCAGAAGAGGTGGAATTAATAATTATGGGCTCATGTGTTCTGGCTAAGACACCAGAACCAGAGTCGACTAATCTGCAAATTCCAACAAGGTTAGAATCAGTTCCTAAACGGTTATGGAGCTCTTCAGGAATGGATGTGGGACTACTGAAATCAGCTAGTCCAGTCTCGATAAAAACAAAGGGGGGATTGCCTCCTGCAGTTAAGCAATACCCTATCCCAAAGGAAGCAGAGAAGAGCATCCAAAAACAAATCAATCATTATTTGAAACTGGGTATCCTTAGAGTCTGTGAATCCCCGTACAACACCCCAATTCTGCCAGTTAAAAAGAACAGACAAGACTCTGATGGTGATCCAGAGTATCAGTTTGTACAAGACTTAAGGGCTATAAACCAACAGGTAGTTGCTCCACATCCAGTAGTCCCTAACCCATCAACCATTTTACTACAGATACCCCTTTGGGCAACTTATTTTACTGTGATTGACCTAACGGCAGCTTTTTTTAGTATACCGATAGCTGAAGATAGCCAAGATCTCTTGGCTTTCACTTGGAAGGGACAACAATTAACTTGGACAAGGCTGCCACAGGGATTTACTGGGTCTCTGACTATTCTTTTGCGTATACTCAAAAATGACCTCTCAGATATCGAACTTCCAGGACATTCTGTAGTAATACAATATGTAGATGATATGTTATTAGCAAGTAAAGATTATGAGACATTTTTAAAAGACACTGTTTCTCCATGTAACGCTCTTGCAGAAAAAGGGCATCAGGCATCTCTGTCTAAACTCCAGCTGTGTCAAAGAGAGGTAAAATATTTGGGTTTTATCTTAAAAGAAGGACACAGGTTAGTTGATCCAGAACGAGTAAAGACAATTCTTGATATGCCTCGTCCTGTAACAAAAAAACAACACGGGATTTTTAGGAGCTGTAGGATTTTGCCAACCGTGGATTCCTGGGTTAGCAGAACTTACTAAGCCTTTAGTGCAGGCAACAAAAAAGGAGGAGATAGAGCCTGTGGCCTGGGGCCCAGAAAGGGAGAAAGCTTTTACATCTGTGAAAAAAGCGTTGGTTTCAGCCCCTGCTCTAGGGTTACCAGATTATAGCAAACCATTGGAATTATTTGTCCATGAACGACAGGGAGTAGCAAGTGGGGTACTCACCCAAAAACTAGGCCCTCACCATAGACCAGTGGCCTATTATTCCACGCAACTAGATGAGGTAGCTAAAGGCACTCCAGGATGCATCAGAGCAATAGCAGCTACGGCAGCTCTTACTGAAAAAAACATGACCTGTAGTTTTGGGTCACTCATTAACTGTGTATGTGCCACAGGGGTAAAAGCCTTACTGAAGGAAATCATACCCAGGTATAGAGTCCCAGAAGCCATGGATTCAGATAGGGGTGCCCATTTTATGGCAAGCATAATCACTCAATTATATAAATCATTAGGAATAAAAAGAAACCTATGTACCCCTTATCACCCACAATCTTCAGGACAAGTAGAAAGAACGAATAGCACATTAAAAGAAAAAATAGCAAGAATATGCAAACGTGCTAGCCTAAAATGGCCAGAAGCATTTAACTTGGCTCTATGGGATGTTTGAAATGTCCCACGGCAACCCATAGGACTAACACCAGCAGAAATTCTCTTTGGGAAACATTTAGCTGTACTAGGGACTTGTTATGCCAGCTAAGACTAGCCTGTTAGAGATGGACAACTAACCCAGTATGTTCTAACTATGCAAAAAGGTTTGAAAATCTTTGAAATAAATAAATATATGCTCAATGATATCAATCCACACCACCTGAAATAGAAGTGCTTGGTATACAGCCTGGGGATGAAGTTTTAGTTAAGGTATTTTCACAAAAATCCAAGTTAAAACCTAAATGGAACGGGCCATATACTGTCATACTGTGTTCTTATTTTGCTGTTCAAGTTGAACTGTACTTGTACATGTTAAAAAAAGAATGTGTATGTGTAAGAACACTTTGTAATCTTACATTCATAGATGGCATTGTTGTAGATACAAGTAATTAATTACTCAAATATTTGTATTTGTAACATTACCCAAAATTATGGGATGCGACTTTAATCATTCAGCTCCTATTAGATCTTATCAATTGTTACAATCTAATTATACATTAATTCAAAATTTACTACCTAACCCCATTGGAAAGAATCTCACACTAGTGAAGAAACTACTACAACATGACAGCCTGCGTCGACTGCTAGAACGTACCCGAAACAATGGACAAAAAACCCTCTAATCACCATTCATCATGAAGCGGAAGAGATGCACCACGTCTCGGAAAGGATAAAAAGGGATGGAGAACATCATGGCTGGGAAATTCTTCTAGGGTGGTCACCAACTACAACAGCGATTTATAATCACGTGTTGCACCCACTAGTAGTTGTGTTAACTTTAACTGTGTTATGCCTATTGCTTACGATCATATTATGCATAAGATTATGGAACGTGATAGCACGCCTTGAAAGGCTTCGAGAACTCTGTTTCAAGTATTAGCAGGGATGCTTCATAAAAACAAAGCGGGGAACTGTTAAAGAATAGCGAACTGAAACTGTCTAGAGGTAGCCGCTTAGCACAACTTCTCTAAAACTTGCTTAGCATGAGGAGCTAAATTTGCTGAAGCCTTAGGCCGCACTTAGCGAAAACAATGAACTTTTACTTAGTCCAGTAAGAAAAGGGCCTCAGAGCTGGTTCCAGCTGGGAAGATAAGGAAGTTACAAGCAGTCTGCATTCCTGCGTCTCACACTCCCAAAGGGAGGGTGTCTGCAGCAATGCGTCTCACACTCCCAAAGGGAGGGTGTCAAGGCTTTGAAGTAAGACCAGTGCAGGGCATTAGGACCTTGAGGGGCAAAGCCTTAGCTCACTGCTGGGGCAGTGTTCATTGTTATGATTTAGAATCACCTCCTCCTCAGGACCTTGAGACACAACAGTAAGACCCCACAAAAACAGAGGTACAACCGTCAGCAGAGACTGCAAAAAACAAAAATAAGGAGAAAAACAGCTTACCTCAGAATGACGATGAGACCCAATGAGGACCAAAAAATTACTATTGGTCTAACTACCACGTGAAGGGTGGGAAATGTACGTTGAAAAAACTATAATTGCCCAGGATTTGTTTATGTTAGGGTCCCTCTTCGGAGGCACCCAGCTCGAGCTGTAATTACTGCACGCGCGTCATTAATATTTAATTCTTTAATTTGTTTTGATTTGGCTCTGAATTTTTCTGCGGAAACCTAGCGTCAAGCCCTCTTATGGTGGCCAACAAGCCTAATTTCCATAGAATTTCCATAACAATAACTGGGCATGGGCGCGGGAGCATTTGAGCCAGGAGGGAGGGAGGAAAGAAACCTGCCGAACGTAACACTTGTGCTAGCAGATACTAGTACCCCGGACTGTGCTCCAAAAGTTTCTGCTCCACCTGATATACCTGATGATCTCTGTCATTACTTCTCCTTCTCCTCCTCCTTCTCCCTCTACTCCATTGGCTGCCGGACTCTATCCTATGATCCCCAACGTGCTGACTAACCCTGCCGCTTTACAGCCAGGGGGAAAGGGAGGGGCCAGTCCCCCTCCTCCTGTGCTGCGGGTATTTACTAATCAGCCCTGGCACCCTGGCCATCTCGCCTTATGGGGGGGGAAAATGCAGAGATTAAGAAAAGATGCAGGGCGATGTGTCCAGTTATTTTCTAATATCTGCACTGGGCACAACCCAAACTGGAGTGATACCCAAATTCTTTTGAGGGAATTATTTCAACCAAATGAAGGGGATAAGATAATTAAAGATGCGGAAGAAGCGCAGCAAGCCGGGGGAAATAGAAACCTCTGGCTAGCAAATGATCCAAATTGGGATTATAATAATGCAGGAGATAGAGCTGTGTGTCCAACAGGACTTTGAAATTTAGTAGAAGTAATTAGAGCATGCAGAGAGTTAGGAGTAAATTGGACTAGAGTGCAAGAATGCAGACAGTGATTAGATGAACACCCCCATGACTTCTGGGGACTTTTGCGGTAAGCCCCGCTAAAATAGGGAGGAATGACCCCACAAAACTTCAATGATGCTCTCGCAATTAGTGTTTTTATAGATCAAGCAGCCCCTGATACACAAAAGTATTTTAAAGAGCATATGGCAGGCTGGCAAGGGGAGGGGCGCGGAAGAACCAGGGGAGATAGATGGAATCAAAGTGAAGGGGGTGTACAATTAAGAGTTAATGATGTTTGTCATTCTTGGGGGGAACAAGGACACTGGAAGCAGGAATGCCCAGTGAGGCCCTGTGCACTTGGGAATAGAGGGGCCAGCATGAGGCAATCAAATATTGAGAAGGAGACCAGGCAATTCCCAGGCAGTCCACAATGACAGGAGATAGGAGACTCAGAAAATACTGTGGAAATGGGGGTAAATTCATGGGATGTAGATTTGGATTTGAAGGGCAGGTAATGGCAAATATAGAAGGCTTAGAAGTTCCCTTTCTAGTGGATACTGGAGCCACCCTTTCCCTTTTAAAGTTTGAGCCTAAAGGATGCAAGTCACCAGATAAAATAATGATGCAAGGAGTAGCGGGAAAAGGCGAACGAATGTTATCTAAGCCCTTATTGCTTACTATTGGAGGTAAAAGAGCGTGGGGATGTATTACAATTTCCACAGACGCGCCCATGTGCCTTTTAGGGAGAGATCTCCTGCAAGCCTTGGATACTCAGATCTGCTTACAGCCAGAAGAGGTGGAATTAATAATTATGGGCTCATGTGTTCTGGCTAAGACACCAGAACCAGAGTCGACTAATCTGCAAATTCCAACAAGGTTAGAATCAGTTCCTAAACGGTTATGGAGCTCTTCAGGAATGGATGTGGGACTACTGAAATCAGCTAGTCCAGTCTCGATAAAAACAAAGGGGGGATTGCCTCCTGCAGTTAAGCAATACCCTATCCCAAAGGAAGCAGAGAAGAGCATCCAAAAACAAATCAATCATTATTTGAAACTGGGTATCCTTAGAGTCTGTGAATCCCCGTACAACACCCCAATTCTGCCAGTTAAAAAGAACAGGCAAGATTCTGATGGTGATCCAGAGTATCAGTTTATACAAGACTTAGGGGCTATAAACCAACATGTAGTTGCTCCACATCCAGTAGTCCCCGACCCATCAACCATTTTACTACAGATACCCCTTTGGGCAACTTATTTTACTGTGATCGACCTAACAGCAGCCTTTTTTAGTATACCGATAGCTGAAGATAGCCAAGATCTCCTGGCTTTCACTTGGAAGGGACAACAATTAACTTGGACGAGGCTGCCACAGGGATTTACTGGGTCTCTGACTATTCTTTCGCACAAACTCAAAAATGACCTCTCAGATATCGAACTTCCAGGACATTCTGTAGTAATACAATATGTAGATGATTTGTTATTAGCAAGTAAAGATTAACACTCTTGCAGAAAAAGGGCATCGAGCATCTCTGTCTAAACTCCAGCTGTGTCAAAGAGAGGTAAAATATTTGGGTTTTATCTTAAAAGAAGGACACAGGTTAGTTGATCCAGAACGAGTAAAGACAACTCTTGATATGCCTCGTCCTGTAACAAAAAAACAACACGGGATTTTTAGGAGCTGTAGGATTTTGCCAACCGTGGATTCCTGGGTTAGCAGAACTTACTAAGCCTCTAGTGCAGGCAACAAAAAAGGAGGAGATAGAGCCTGTGGCCTGGGGCCCAGAAAGGGAGAAAGCTTTTACATCTGTGAAAAAAGCGTTGGTTTTAGCCCCTGCTCTAGGGTTACCAGATTATAGCAAACCATTGGAATTATTTGTCCATGAACGACAGGGAGTAGCAAGTGGGGTACTCACCCAAAAACTAGGTCCTCACCATAGACCAGTGGCCTATTACTCCACGCAGCTAGATGAGGTAGCTAAAGGCACTCCAGGATGCATCAGAGCAATAGCAGCTACGGCAGCTCTTACTGAAAAAAACATGACCTGTAGTTTTGGGTCACTCATTGACTGTGTATGTGCCACATGAAGTAGAACTGTCAATGAAACAATACGCGACTCAAGCACTATCCCCACAGAGAGCTCACCGCTATGAACTGATAATACTGCATGCAGATAATGGGACCTTAAAGAGATGCAACATCTTAAATCCAGCAACACTACTGCCTCTACCTGAGGATGGAGAGCCACATCATTCCTGTGAGCAGGTGATCATCAGCTCGAGCAAGCCCCGGGAGGACCTTAAAGACAAACCTTTGGAAAACCCAGACTTAGTTCCGTTTACAGATGGATCATCCTATTATTTGGACGGAAGGCACCACTCCGGCTATGCTGTCACTAACCTCTTTGAGGTACTTGAGGCCAATCCTTTGTCTCCGTCTGTAAGTGCTCAAGCAGCAGAATTAATAGCATTGACCCAAGCAGCAAAAATTGGTAAGAACCTGCAGGTAAATATCTATACCGATTCTAAATATGCATTTGGAGTAGGTCATGTAACAGGGATGTTATGGAAAGAGCGAGGATTCTTTTCGTCATCAGGAAAGAAATTAGCTAATGGAGAAGAAATACGTAATTTGCTGGAAGCAGTCCAACTGCCCAAAGAAATTGCTGTAATACACTGCCCAGCCCATACTAAAGACACTACAGAAATTAGCAGAGGAAATGCTTTAGCCGACGCTGCTGCGAAGGCTGCAGCTCGACAACCTCTGAGAGAATGTATGGGGGCAGTTCCAAGGATGGACCAGAGTGAACGGCCAATTTTAATAGACCCCAAAACCATGTATGAAAAAGACTGCTCAGTGGAAGAGAAAAAACAATGGGAGCAGTGGGAAGCAAAACAAAGTGATGATGGAATATGGACACTTGGAAGAAAACCAATTCTACCAAAAAAAAAAATATTTAATTACTATAGCTAGGTGGTTTCACGATAAAGCTCTTGGGGGAGCGGAGGCAATAGCTAAGCAGGTACAGAAAGTATGGGCCGCTCCAGGAATCTACGCGGCTGCAAAAAGAATAACAAATAGCTGCCCGACCTGCCAGAAGTTTTCAAATAACAAGCCAAGCTCAGAGTTAGGGGGACGGTCATGGGCCTACTTCCCTTTCCAGAAGCTACAAATAGATTATGCGGATATGCCATCTGCCAATGGCTACAAACACTTGTTAGTGATAGTAGATCAGTTATCAGGCTGGGTAGAAGCTTTCCCAACAAGAAAGGCCGACACACGGGGAGTGGTAAAAGCCTTACTGAAAGAAATCATACCCAGGTATGGGGTCCCAGAAGCCACTGATTCAGACAGGGGTGCCCATTTTACAGCAAGCATAATCACTCAGTTATAGAAATCATTAGGCATAAAAAGAAACCTACAACCCCTTATCACCCACAATCTTCAGGACAAGTAGAAAGAATGAATAGAACACTAAAAGGAAAAATAGCAAGAATATGCGCACATGCTAGCCTAAAATGGCTGGGTAGGACCTTTCCCAACAAGAACGGCTGACGCAGGGCGGGTAGTAAAAGCCTTACTGAAAGAAATCATACCCAGGTATAGAGTCCCAGAAGCCATGGATTCAGACAGGGGTGCCCATTTTATGGCAAGCATAATCAGTCAGTTCTATAAATCATGAGGAATAAAAGGAAATCTATGTACCCCTTATCACCCACAATCTTCAGGACAAGTAGAAAGAATGAACAGCACATTAAAAGAAAAAATAGCAAGAAAATGCACACATGCTAGCCTCAAATGGCCAGAAGCATTAAACTTAGCTCTATGGGATGTTTGAAATGTCCCATGGCAACCCATAGGACTAACACCAGCAGAAATTCTCTTTGGGAAACATTTAGCTGTACTAGGGACTTGTTATGCCAGCTAAGACTAGCCTGTTAGACGGGGATGAATGACTAACCCAGTATGTTCTAAGTATGCAAAAAAGGTTTGAAAATCTTTGAAATAAATAAATATATGCTCAATGATATCAATCCACACCACCTGAAATACAAGTGCCTGGTATACAGCCTGGGGATGAAGTTTTAGTTAAAGTATTTTCACAAAAAATCCAGGTTAAAACCTAAATGGAACGGGCCATATACTATCATACTGTGTTCTTATTTTGCTGTTCAAGTTGAACTGTACTTGTACATGTTAAAAAAAGAATGTGTATGTGTAAGAACACTTTGTAATCTTACATTCATAGATGGCATTGGTGTAGATACAAGTAATTAATTACTCAAATATTTGTATTTGTAACATTACCCAAAATTATGGGATGCGACTTTAATCATTCAGCTCCTATTAGATCTTATCAATTGTTACAATCTAATTATACACTAATTCAAAATTTACTACCTAACCCCATTGGAAAGAATCTCACACTAGTGAAGAAACTACTACAACATGACAACCTGCGTCGACTGCTAGAACGTACCCGAAACAATGGACAAAAAACCCTCTAATCACCATTCATCATGAAGCAGAAGAGATGCACCACGTCTTGGAAAGGATAAAAAGGGATGGAGAACATCATGGCTGGGAAACTCTTCTAGGGTGGTCACCAACTACAACAGCGATTTATAATCACGTGTTGCACCCACTAGTAGTTGTGTTAACTTTAACTGTGTTATGCCTATTGCTTACGATCATATTATGCATAAGATTATGGAACGTGATAGCACGCCTTGAAAGGCTTCGAGAACTCTGTTTCAAGTATTAGCAGGGATGCTTCATAAAAACAAAGCGGGGAACTGTTAAAGAATAGCGAACTGAAACTGTCTAGAGGTAGCCGCTTAGCACAACTTCTCTAAAACTTGCTTAGCATGAGGAGCTAAATTTGCTGAAGCCTTAGGCCGCACTTAGCGAAAACAATGAACTTTTACTTAGTCCAGTAAGAAAAGGGCCTCAGAGCTGGTTCCAGCTGGGAAGATAAGGAAGTTACAAGCAGTCTGCATTCCTGCATCTCACACTCCCAAAGGGAGGGTGTCTGCAGGAATGCGTCTCACACTCCCAAAGGGAGGGTGTCAAGGCTTTGAAGTAAGACCAGTGCAGGGCATTAGGACCTTGAGGGGCAAAGCCTTAGCTCACTGCTGGGGCAGTGTTCATTGTTATGATTTAGAATCACCTCCTCCTCAGGACCTTGAGACACAACAGTAAGACCCCACAAAAACAGAGGTACAACCGTCAGCAGAGACTGCAAAAAACAAAAATAAGGAGAAAAACAGCTTACCTCAGAATGACAATGAGACACAATGAGGAGCAGGAGACCCCAGACCAAAAAATTACTATTGGTCTAACTACCACGTGAAGGGTGGGAAATGTACGTTGAAAAAACTATAATTGCCCAGGATTTGTTTATGTTAGGGTCCCTCTTCGGAGGCACCCAGCTCGAGCTGTAATTACTGCACGCACGTCATTAATATTTAATTCTTTAATTTGTTTTGATTTGGCTCTGAATTTTTCTGCGGAAACCTAGGGTCGAGCCCTCTTATGGTGGCCAACAAGCCTAATTTCCATATAATTTCCATAACAATAACTGGGCATGGGCGCGGGAGCATTTGAGCCAGGAGGGAGGGAGGAAAGAAACCTGCCGAACGTAACACTTGTGCTAGCAGATACTAGTACCCCGGACTGTGCTCCAAAAGTTTCTGCTCCACCTGATATACCTGATGATCTCTCTGTCATTACTTCTCCTTCTCCTCCTCCTTCTCCCTCTACTCCATTGGCTGCCGGACTCTATCCTATGATCCCCAACGTGCTGACTAACCCTGCCGCTTTACAGCCGGGGGGAAAGGGAGGGGCCAGTCCCCCTCCTCCTGTGCTGCGGGTATTTACTAATCAGCCCTGGCACCCTGGCCATCTCGCCTTATGGGGGGGGAAAATGCAGAGATTAAGAAAAGATGCAGGGCGATGTGTCCAGTTATTTTCTAATATCTGCACTGGGCACAACCCAAACTGGAGTGATACCCAAATTCTTTTGAGGGAATTATTTCAACCAAATGAAGGGGATAAGATAATTAAAGATGCGGAAGAAGCGCAGCAAGCCGGGGGAAATAGAAACCTCTGGCTAGCAAATGGTCCAAATTGGGATTGTAATAATGCAGGAGATAGAGCTGTGTGTCCAACAGGACTTTGAAATTTAGTAGAAGTAATTAGAGCATGCAGAGAGTTAGGAGTAAATTGGACTAGAGTGCAAGAATGCAGACAGTGATTAGATGAACACCCCCAAGACTTCTGGGGACTTTTGCGGTAAGCCCCGCTAAAATAGGGAGGAATGACCCCACAAAACTTCAATGATGCTCTCGCAATTAGTGTTTTTATAGATCAAGCAGCCCCTGATACACAAAAGTATTTTAAAGAGCATATGGCAGGCTGGCAAGGGGAGGGGCGCGGAAGAACCAGGGGAGATAGATGGAATCAAAGTGAAGGGGGTGTACAATTAAGAGTTAATGATGTTTGTCATTCTTGGGGGGAACAAGGACACTGGAAGCAGGAATGCCCAGTGAGGCCCTGTGCACTTGGGAATAGAGGGGCCAGCATGAGGCAATCAAATATTGAGAAGGAGACCAGGCAATTCCCAGGCAGTCCACAATGACAGGAGATAGGAGACTCAGAAAATACTGTGGAAATGGGGGTAAATTTATGGGATGTAGATTTGGATTTGAAGGGCAGGTAATGGCAAATATAGAAGGCTTAGAAGTTCCCTTTCTAGTGGATACTGGAGCCACCCTTTCCCTTTTAAAGTTTGAGCCTAAAGGATGCAAGTCACCAGATAAAATAATGATGCAAGGAATAGCGGGAAAAGGCGAACGAATGTTATCTAAGCCCTTATTGCTTGCTATTGGAGGTAAAAGAGCGTGGGGATGTATTATAATTTCCACAGACGCGCCCATGTGCCTTTTAGGGAGAGATCTCCTGCAAGCCTTGGATACTCAGATCTGCTTACAGCCAGAAGAGGTGGAATTAATAATTATGGGCTCATGTGTTCTGGCTAAGACACCAGAACCAGAGTCGACTAATCTGCAAATTCCAACAAGGTTAGAATCAGTTCCTAAACGGTTATGGAGCTCTTCAGGAATGGATGTGGGACTACTGAAATCAGCTAGTCCAGTCTCGATAAAAACAAAGGGGGGATTGCCTCCTGCAGTTAAGCAATACCCTATCCCAAAGGAAGCAGAGAAGAGCATCCAAAAACAAATCAATCATTATTTGAAACTGGGTATCCTTAGAGTCTGTGAATCCCCGTACAACACCCCAATTCTGCCAGTTAAAAAGAACAGGCAAGATTCTGATGGTGATCCAGAGTATCAGTTTATACAAGACTTAAGGGCTATAAACCAACAGGTAGTTGCTCCACATCCAGTAGTCCCTAACCCATCAACCATTTTACTACAGATACCCCTTTGGGCAACTTATTTTACTGTGATTGACCTAACGGCAGCTTTTTTTAGTATACCGATAGCTGAAGATAGCCAAGATCTCTTGGCTTTCACTTGGAAGGGACAACAATTAACTTGGACAAGGCTGCCACAGGGATTTACTGGGTCTCTGACTATTCTTTCGCGTATACTCAAAAATGACCTCTCAGATATCGAACTTCCAGGACATTCTGTATTAATACAATATGTAGATGATATGTTATTAGCAAGTAAAGATTATGAGACATTTTTAAAAGACACTGTTTCTCCATGTAACGCTCTTGCAGAAAAAGGGCATCAGGCATCTCTGTCTAAACTCCAGCTGTGTCAAAGAGAGGTAAAATATTTGGGTTTTATCTTAAAAGAAGGACACAGGTTAGTTGATCCAGAACGAGTAAAGACAATTCTTGATATGCCTCGTCCTGTAACAAAAAAACAACACGGGATTTTTAGGAGCTGTAGGATTTTGCCAACCGTGGATTCCTGGGTTAGCAGAACTTACTAAGCCTTTAGTGCAGGCAACAAAAAAGGAGGAGATAGAGCCTGTGGCCTGGGGCCCAGAAAGGGAGAAAGTTTTTACATCTGTGAAAAAAGCGTTGGTTTTAGCCCCTGCTCTAGGGTTACCAGATTATAGCAAACCATTGGAATTATTTGTCCATGAACGACAGGGAGTAGCAAGTGGGGTACTCACCCAAAAACTAGGCCCTCACCACAGACCAGTGGCCTATTATTCCACGCAGCTAGATGAGGTAGCTAAAGGCACTCCAGGATGCATCAGAGCAATAGCAGCTACGGCAGCTCTTACTGAAAAAAACATGACCTGTAGTTTTGGGTCACTCATTGACTGTGTATGTGCCACATGAAGTAGAACTGTCAATGAAACAATACGTGACTCAAGCACTATCCCCACAGAGAGCTCACCGCTATGAACTGATAATACTGCATGCAGATAATGGGACCTTAAAGAGATGCAACATCTTAAATCCAGCAACACTATTGCCTCTACCTGAGGATGGAGAACCACATCATTCCTGTGAGCAGGTGATCGTCAGCTCGAGCAAGCCCCGGGAGGACCTTAAAGACGAACCTTTGGGAAACCCAGACTTAGTTCCGTTTACAGATGGATCATCCTAGTATTTGGACGGAAGGCACCACTCCGGCTATGCTGTCACTAACCTCTTTGAGGTACTTGAGGCCAATCCTTTGTCTCCGTCTGTAAGTGCTCAAGCAGCAGAATTAATAGCATTGACCCAAGCAGTAAAAATTGGTAAGAACCTGCAGGTAAATATCTATACCGATTCTAAATATGCATTTGGAGTAGGTCATGTAACAGGGATGTTATGGAAAGAGCGAGGATTCTTTTCGTCATCAGGAAAGAAATTAGCTAATGGAGAAGAAATACGTAATTTGCTGGAAGCAGTCCAACTGCCCAAAGAAATTGCTGTAATACACTGCCCAGCCCATACTAAAGACACTACAGAAATTAGCAGAGGAAATGCTTTAGCCGACGCTGCTGCGAAGGCTGCAGCTCGACAACCTCTGAGAGAATGTATGGGGGCAGTTCCAAGGATGGACCAGAGTGAATGGCCAATTTTAATAGACCCCAAAACCACGTATGAAAAAGACTGCTCAGTGGAAGAGAAAAAACAATGGGAGCAGTGGGAAGCAAAACAAAGTGATGATGGAATATGGACACTTGGAAGAAAACCAATTCTACCAAAAAAAAAAATTTAATTACTATAGCTAGGTGGTTTCACGATAAAGCTCATGGGGGAGCGGAGGCGGTGGCTAACCAGGTACAGAAAGTATGGGCTGCTCCAGGAATCTACGCGGCTGCAAAAAGAATAACAAATAGCTGCCCGACCTGCCAGAAGTTTTCAAATAACAAGCCAAGCTCAGAGTTAGGGGGACGGTCATGGGCCTACTTCCCTTTCCAAAAGCTACAAATAGATTATGCGGATATGCCATCTGCCAATGGCTACAAACACTTGTTAGTGATAGTAGATCAGTTATCAGGCTGGGTAGAAGCTTTCCCAACAAGAAAGGCCGACACACGGGGAGTGGTAAAAGCCTTACTGAAGGAAATCATATCCAGGTATGGGGTCCCAGAAGCCACTGATTCAGACAGGGGTGCCCATTTTACGGCAAGCATAATCACTCAGTTATAGAAATCATTAGGCATAAAAAGAAACCTACAACCCCTTATCACCCACAATCTTCAGGACAAGTAGAAAGAATGAATAGAACACTAAAAGGAAAAATAGCAAGAATATGCGCACATGCTAGCCTAAAATGGCTGGGTAGGACTTTTCCCAACAAGAACGGCTGACACAGGGCGGGTAGTAAAAGCCTTACTGAAAGAAATCATACCCAGGTACAGAGTCCCAGAAGCCACTGATTCAGACAGGGGTGTCCATTTTATGGCAAGCATAATCAGTCAGTTTTATAAATCATGAGGAATAATGAACTTTTACCTAGTTCAGTAAGAAAAGGGACTGAGAGCTGGTTCAAGCTGGAATGATAAGGGAGTTGCAAGCAGTTCGCATTCCTGTGCTTCACGCTCTGGGAGGGAGGATGTCAAGGCTTTGAAATAAGGCCTACTTGGGCACCAGGACCCTGGGAAACAAAGCCTCCTCTCATTGCTGAAACAGTGTTAATTAGGGGGTCTGGACTATCTCGGGGTCTGGATTATATCCCTTCATCAGGACCTTGGCAGATAACACCTATTGTCACTGCTGGGGCAGTGCTAATTGCTGGAACAACACCTCTTTGTCAGAGCCTGGAGAGACAAGGGCGGGACCCGAGGAACCAAGACACATCTGTCAACAAAAACCATAACAGTAAAGATAAACAGCCTGCCTAGGCACAGGGATGAGACCCAATAAGGAGCAGGAGACTCCAGGCCCAAATATTACTATTGGTCCAAACTACTGCCTGAGGGGTGGAGAGCTTACATTGGAAGGTATAATTGCCCAGGCATTTCTTTGTTTGGGGTCCCTCTTCGGAGACACCCAGCTCGAGCTGTAATTACCGCACGCGTGTCATTAAAATTTCATTATTTCATTTGCTTTGATTTGGCGCCAAACTTTTCTGCGGGAACCTAGGGTCGGGCCCTGTTATGGTGGCTGACAAGCCTCATTTCCATAACACCGAGCCCGGGGCCCGTCCCCGTGTCCGGGGGGTCCCGCCTCGCCCTCACCTCTCCTCTCCAGCGCAGCCCTCCTGTACTCCATGTATCTCCACTGCCACTCCATGCAGCTCTTCTCCAGGTAGTGCTTCAGCCTCTCAGGCTCATTCTCTGCCTCCCACTTCCTCTTGGTGATTAGCGCAGCAGCATACGCCATGACGAATGTCAGCGTGTCCTTGTCAAAGGCGATGAAATCCTTCCCGTCGTAGGCATCCCGCAGAAACCCCCAGATCCCACCGTCCTCCAGGAGGTCACAGCCGTACGTGCGCTGCACTGTGTGATACCCTGAGACACAAGCAGGGAGACGGGGGCTCAGGGGCAGCCCCGGCCCCGCACAGGGGCTTGGACACGGCACCCAGCGCAGGGCCGGGGGCACCCCAGACCCGCAGCCCCCAGCGCTGACAGCGAGCAGCTGCCGCTGGGAGCCCCGGCCCGCGCTCACCCCCGCTCTGGTTGTAGCGCTTCTGCAGTGTGTCCAGCTCCACTCTGGAAGACTAATGATTGCCATATGCGTTCTGGGGCTGCCTGTCCCAGTGGTCCTGACCCTCCTGCTCCATCCAGGCCGCACCCGGCACCGCCCTCTGCGTCTCGCTGTCGTAGCCATCGATGAGCTCTCCGTCCACGTAGCCCACGGAGACGAAGGCGGGCAGCCCCGGGCTGGGCTCCGTCACGGCGGTGTGGAAGTAGCGCAGGGAGTGGGGGCCTGCGGGGACACGGGGGGTGGTGAGGGGCCGGGGGGGGCACGTTGGGGGGCATCCGGGGGATCAAGATGTCCCGGGGGGAGAAGTCGGGGGGGTCGGGGGGGGCAGCACGTCCCGGGGGGCAGGTCAGGGGGGCAGCACGACACAGGGGGGGCACGTCAGGGGGGCAGCACATTCCGGGAGGGCAGGTCGGGGGGCTCCGGGGGGGCAGCACGTCCCGGGGGGAAGATCGGGGGGGCAGCACCTCCCGGGGGCGGTTGCAGGCCGGTCCGTGGGGCCGCTGACGGGGAGCCCGGCGCCGGGGGAGGGGCAGAGGGGGGCCCGGGGGCCCCGCCCGCACTCACCGCTCGCCACCGCCGCCGCCGCCGCCCAGCAGCAGCAGCCCCGGCCCCAGCGCCCGCCCCGCTACCGCCTCCTCGCTGCCAGCGCCCTCGCCCTCACCCGGCGCCGAAGCCCACGGCGGCCACGCCCCCGCGCCACCATTGGCTCCGCTGCGGCGCACCGCCATTGGCTGCCCCGCCCGCCAATAGCGGCTCTTGTCGGCTGAGGCGTCCCCAGGCGCTGGGCTGATCCCGGCGCGGCGGGTTGGGAGAAGCGACAGCGAGGGCGCTTGCGGAGGGCGCTGCGCAGCGCCGAGCCGCGGCTCCCGCTCCGCCTTGTCGCACGGCCATTGGCCCCGCCGGCGGCCGCCCGCCAATGGCGAGGCGCGGCAGCGGTGACGCCCCCGGGCGCCGGGCGGATCTCCGCGGAGCGCGTGGTGGGCGGGAGCGCGGAGGCGATGTGGGAGGCCGAGGCCGATGTGGGGACGGAGACGACGTGGGGATGGGGATGCCATGGGGATGGGGCCACTGGGGGGATGGGACGCCGTGGGGCTGGAGACGATGTGGGGATGGGGACACCGTGGGGCTGGAGATGGAGTTGGCTCTGTCACAGGGACAGGGGGACACTGTGGGGATGGGGATGATGGGGGGATGGGGACGATGTGGGGACGGGGACGCCATGGAGATGGGGACGATGTGGGGACGGGGACACCATTGGGATGGGGATGGAGTTGGCTCTGTCACAGGGGGGGACGCGGAGCCAGCAGTGGGAGCTCAGGGAGTGGCGCCCATCGAAGGCCGAGTGCTGGTAGGTGGTCCCCGGCCCACCCCGGCACCCATAGGTCTACTGGAAGATGTGGAAACCTGCCCAAGGTGGCACCCATGGGTGAGGAGCTGCCCAGGGCCCCAGGCGTCTAGCCCCGTTGCACCCCTGGAGCCAGGCATCCAATCCCATCAGCACCCACACCCATCCATGTGTTGTCCGAAAAGCGGATTCGTTGCCCGGTGTGCAATAAGCCAATAATTACACACTCAGGAGAGACATTTGTTTATTTATTTCAGAGTTGCGCAAGCCTGGGTGCTCGGTGGTTTCCCACAAATCGAGCACACACACCCCAACTTTTCAAGTAGCATTTATACAAACAAATTGCCAGATTTGCGACTTTCCCTTTTACACTGATTGGTTAGTGATTTCTTCATTCCCTGGGTCCCACCCCTGCTTCTCAAGGTCCTGATCAATTAACACTGCCCCAGCTAGGTCAGTAGATGTTATCTCCCAAGGTCCTGAGGAAGAGGACATAATCCAGACCCCTTAATTAACACAGTTTCAACAGTGAGAGGAGGCTTTGCTTCCCAAGGTCCTGGCGCCCAAACAGGCCTTATTTCACAGCCTTGACATCCTCCCTTTCGGAGAGTGGGGCACAGGAATGCAGACTGCTTGTAACTCCCTTATCTTTCCAGCCTGCACCAGCTCTGGGGCCCTTTCTTACCGAACTAGGAGCGTGGCCTAAGGCTTCAGCAAATTTAGCTACTCATGCTAAGCAAGTGTGTGGCTACTCATGCTAAGCAAATTCTGTCTAAGATAGAAGTTATCCAAATCTACCTACTTCAAACATTCTTTCTGAGCTTCTCAGGGTTGTCTTGTAACAATTGCACCCATGTTATCACCCATGGGCCCAGGTGGCCACCCATCAGCACCTGTGACCACCCATGGACCCAGGTGTCCAGCCCCATTGCACCCGTGTTATCACACATGGGCCCAGGTGGCGGCCCCATCAGCACCCACCACCACCCATGGACCCAGGTGTCGACCCCCTTTGCACCCATGGACTCAGGCGTGAGGTCACATCACCACCCCTGAACCCAGGCCCCCCACCCCATTGCACCCATGGTCCCAGCCCCCTGGCCCATTGCACCTGTGTCCCCAGCCCCCCACCCCATTGCACCCACGTCCCCAGGCCCCTGCCCCTGCCCCATTACGCCCATATCCGGAGCTTCCCCGACTCATTGCACCCATATCCCCAGCCCCCTGCCCCTTTGCGCCCATGTCCCCAGGCCCCTGCCAATTGCAACCACCTCCCCAGGCCCCCTGCCCCATTGCACCCACATCCCCAGGCCCCCGCCCTATTGCACCCATATCCCAGGCCCCCACCCCATTGCACCCATATCCCCAGCCCCCTGGCCCACGCAGATGGGGCCACACTGCAGCAAGCCCAGCGCAGGCCCCCAAGCTGCCTGGCAGCTGCAGCACAGCACACAGGAGCAGAGACCAAGGGTGCTGGCTTGGTGCAGCCGGCAGAAGAGAAGGCGTAGGGGGATCTCACTGCTGCCTGCAAGTGCCTAACGGGAGCGTGCAGAGAGCATGGAGCCAGAGACGTCCTGAGGGGCCTGGGGACAGGTTGAGGGCAACGGCACGGCTTGTGGCAGGGAAAAGTCCCCTCAGAGACTGCAAATGGCCTTGGAAGCCGAATGGTGGTGCAACACTGGAGCAGGGTGCCAGGGCCGTGCGGGAATCCATCGCCAGAGACAGTCAGAGCTCGACCCTGACAGGCCCTGCGAAACCTCCTCTGCTTGCCTCCACTTGCAGCAGGAGGTTGCAGCAGACACCTCCGGAAGACCCTTCCCACCCCAGCTGCTCTCTCACTCTGCGACTGCTTGTAGGGCTTTCTCTGCAGCCCTGACTGCCTTCCTTGGCAGCGCCTGCACTAGTCTTTCTCCTGACAGTTCCCTGACACCAAGTAACACAGCGGGAACAGCTGCCGAGGGTTTATTTGGAGCAGCACATGGGCTGTGGGACACGACGCAGTAGCATTGCTGTAGCAGCCAGGAGAGAGCCTCCGTCGCTCTGCCTCTTTGCTCTGCGCCATCTCCCATCTCGGGCCACCTGTCTGGCAGCTGCATCCTCGCGCTGTTCCTCTCACTGCCCTGAGTCACAGCGGCAGCTAAAAGCTCTGCGCAGAGCCCGAAGCGCTGCCCTGAGCCGCGATGGCCATCGCCTGGAAGGCGCAGCATGCGGGAGGGCGGTGATGCCTGTGGAGGAAGGAGAGCCGTGGGCGAGGGGCTGGGCAAGTGCAGGGCAAGCCTGAGGGTCTCTGGCTGCGGGGGAGGCCTCCGCCTTTGTTCCTGTGCTGGCTGATGGGGCCAGAGGCACACTGTCCCCCGCATCCTGGCAGCCTCCCGCCAGAGCAGATGCCGCTGCCTCGGCTCCTCGGGGCACTGCTGGGGCCAGAGGCGTGCTCTGCAGGTCACCAGCTGCCTCCCTGGCAGCATCTCTGCCCTTCACAACGGGTGAGCAGGGCACCTCCTCAGGACACGGCTGTGGGTCTGCCAAGAGGCTCCTGAGGCTCGGTCTGACCCAGCTCATGACCAAGGCCATGTTTTCCTCCAGCTCCTCCCATTCCAAAGGCTCTTCATCAACATCCTCTTCCTCATCGCTCCACTCCACGCCAGCATCCTCTGGCACTTCCCAGACTCTCTTCCCAGCTCCCAGCTCCCGCGCCCTCCCGCAGGGCCGGAGGGAAGACGATGACTTGTGCTCCTCTTTGGGCTCACAGGCAACCTGCATGGGGAGAGCAGGAACACAGCCCTGTGTGATATCAGCTGGCCATGCTCAGCATCCTGGTGCCCTGGGATATAGGAGGGGGCAAAGGGTTTGGGGTGGGGGGATGCTGTGAGTGGCCGCGAGCCCCAAGGGGAGGCACATGCAGCTGGCTGGGCAATGGCACAAGGCTTGTCTTGGGGCCGTAGCAGCAGGGCTGGGCCGGGGGCCACGACGGGCAGCGGGGGATGGAGGTGGCCGGGTACGTGGCACAAGGGGGCTGGCTCGCTGGCTGTGGGAGGCGGCTGCTGCTGGGGCTGCCCCTGCCCTCCTTGCTCAGCATCCATGCCCCAGGGCTGGATGCTGTGCAGGCCGGGGAGGGCACGTCAGCCCTGGGCCTCTGGCACTTGGAAACACAGAGCACCAGGCATCTTCCCCAGGGCAGAGAGTGCAGAGCGCAAAGGGCTGGGGGGACAGCTTCTCACCACGGCCGCGGGGGACCCATGCAATGGGGCAGCTCTTCTCACCCACCCTGCACACCCCAGACGCTGCTCACACCGCACCTCCCTTTGGTGGTGGGTGCCGACGCCATGCTCCTTGCTCACCTGGTGAGGAAGGCCTGCGGCCAGGGCAGAGCCTTCTGCTGCGCTTTCTTCGGGCAATGGTGGTTGGAGAGGCAGGCTGTTGCTCTCCCCACAAGGGCCTCCGCACAACTGGGAGGCCTTTGGCGCAGCCTCTGCGGGAAGCGATGGAGGCAGAGGAGCATTTTCCCCTGCATCCTCAGGGCCTCTGGCTGCAGGGGAGGCCTCTGCCTTTGCTCCTGTGCTGGCCAGTGGAGCCAGAGGCACACTGTCCCCCGCGTCCTGGCAGCCTCCTGCCAAAGGAGATGCCGCTGCCACGGCTCCTCGGGGCACTGCTGGGGCCAGAGGCGTGCTCTGCAGGTCACCAGCTGCCTCCCTGGCAGCATCTCTGCCCTTCACAACGGGTGAGCAGGGCACCTCCTCAGGACACGGCTGTGGGTCTGCCAAGAGGCTCCTGAGGCTCGGTCTGACCCAGCTCATGACCAAGGCTGTGTTTTTCTCCAGCTCCTCCCATTCCAAAGGTTCTTCTTCAACGTCCTCTTCCTCATCGCTCCACTCCACGCCAGCATCCTCTGGTGCTCCCCGGACTCTCTTCCCAGCTCCCATCTTGCGCTCCCTCCTGGGCGCATGGGCGTACAGCCGCTCCAGCACCTCCCACTTGGACCTCGCATCCTTCAGGAGCTCCACTCGCGTCACCTCCGGTTGCCACAGGTTATAGAAGGAGTTTCTGGCACAGAGCTGAAGCCAGAGAGGGAGATTTGTGAAGGCAGCTGCTTTTCCCACCAGCAATGCCCCCCGTGGCCCTGCCAGCACTGCCACCATCACACTGTTGCAGCAGGGCGCAGCGGCTGGCCCCAGCACACGGAGGGTCACCATCTGCCCTGGCCCACCCTTTGCACTCACCTCCTTGGGGCGAACATTGAGGCATCCCGATGCTGTCAGGGAGAAACGTTTCCCCTTGCCCTCCTCTTCCTCGACCTCCCTCTCCTTTGGCCTCGGCTCCTTCCTCTCCAGAAAGGCTTCTCGCAGCTGAGCCAAGCTCTGCCCGGTGCGCGCCACGCAGCTCCTGTCGAGCTCCTCCAGCGTCTCTGTTTTGATTGAGAGCACGGCGAGATACTGCGAGGGGTTGTCGGGGTGTATGCGCAGTGGCGTGCCTTGAAGGCGACAGATGATGCCCAGAGGCTGCTGTTTGGGCCTCTGCACTGCAAGTTGCCATCCTAGTGTGACCAGTCCATGGCCCCTGCCCGGGGAAGCTGGTGCACCGGCCCCCATGACCTTCCTTTTGCCCCCACGCCTGTTGCAATCTGGCCCTTGCAGAGCTGTGGCAGCTGTGTTTTTGCCACGCTCCCTGCTCTCCTTCTGCAATGCGCTTGCCAGGCCTGCTAGAGCAATGGTGTATGCCAAGGTCCTTTGTGGCCCGGCTGCCCTGAGCTCCCGGCCATGTCCCGCACTCACATCATCAGGACGGCTCAAGGCTGCAGACGCGAGCGCCAGCAGTGCGTGCATCAGAGGTGCGGCAGGCAGTGCGGGGCTGTGTGCAGCAGGTCTCTGGTCCTCAGCCCTCATTTCCATGCACACATCTGCAAGGATGTTCTCAACAGCTTGCAGCATCCTTGCTTTTCCCAGCGCGGAAGACCCAGGCCTGGCCTCAGGCAAATAGGAGACAGGAGCTTGAATTGCTCGGGGGAGAGCGCCAGCTTCCTGCTTAGCTTTTGGAGAGGCAGGCACTCTCCTTGCCACATCCTCCAGAGCCTCAGCAGTGGCCGTGCATCTCAAAGAAGATCTGCAGGATTTTTCTGGAGGTCGACGTGCGGATGCCGCTCTTTGACCTGTAGAGGCCTCCAGGCCTCCACGTGCCTGCCTAGCTGCCTTGGTTGCGTGAGGCGCTAAGCCGGGCCGATGCGGTGTCTCTGCTCTTGCACAAGGCCTGCTGTGCAGTGTCTCCCGGCGCCCCGGAGGAGCCTTCTTCACAAGGCTGCTGGAGGCATGAAGAGCTTGCACCGAGTCGAGAACCTCCCTCACAGTGTCCTCCGCCATCTGCAATCAAAGCCCATGAGGAAGGCCAAGTTACTGCTGCCCTTTTCCCCTCCCCCCCAGCCTTCCCACATGCACACTCCCTGTGGCCCCTGAAACCCTCCACAACAGCAGCACTCTCCCACGCAGCTGGCTCCCAAAGGCTGCGTGGGGAGAAGGCTGGTCACCACTGGGCAAGAGATGGGCAAAGGCAGCTCCCTCGGAAACCTCGAGCCATGTCCTTGCCGACTGCCATGCAGAGCAGGCGCTCCTCCTGCTCCCTCCCACCACTTCCCGCCTGCTGCTTGGCAGCTATGCACAGTCAGGCAGAGGCTTTGCCACCATCGCTGCTCAGCTCGCTACCTTCGCGATGACGTCTTCAGGGTCTTGCCAGCTCTGTGGGCCGGGCAGCAACGGCCGCCTGTCCCTTTGCTGCGATGAAGTCGGGGTCGGGATGCGTTGCGTCACTGCATGCGGCTCCCGCTGGCCCCCCTGCAGGGAGAAGGAAGCACATGATGGAGGCGGTTGCGTTCGTACAAGCGGCCCCTCAGGCACAGGAAAGCCCGGCCCCATGGCAAAGGGAAGCTCATGGCCTAGCACGACCCAGCTGTGCTAAGCCTGGAGATGCTCTCTGACCCTCAGCACAGCTCACAGGCTCCATTTGGGCCTTGCAGCACCCCAGTCGGTGTGCTTTGTGCACCAGAAAATCCCCAGCACCAGCAAGAAATACCCCCTGGCCAGAGAAGATCAGGCCTGGCTCGCTTGCCCCACCTCCTCTTCCCCACCGTCCTCATGCTTTCCGTGCGGCTCCCAGCCCTGCTGCCTGCCTCTCCCTCCAGCCCCACCGCTCACCTTGCTTCTGCGCTTCGGCCTCACAGAAAGCCCATCCACGGGCTGGGAGCCGGCATTCGCCTGCCGCCCCTTGTCCATCTGCAGGAGCTTCTCCTGCGCACCTGCCACTCTGGCACTCAAGAGAGCTGCTCCCTCCTCAGCGAGCTGCTCTCCTCAGAGGGCACAGCCAGGGGCTCTGCTCCCAGCATGGACTCGGTCACCACGGGCACCGCCCCATCACAATGGCCTTGGGGGCATGATGCCACCCCCATCACAAAGCCCTGCACGTTGCCATGGGGACCCCCGTGACCACCTCCTGCTGGCCACCAGGGGCACCCGCATCACAAGGCCTTGCTGGTGACCGTGCTAGCACCGACATCACAAGGCCTTGCTGCTCACCGGGGGCACCTCCAGCACCAGGGCTTTGCCTCCCAGCCTCTGGTGCCAGCTTCTGAGCCCAGCTCCGAGCTGCCATCTGTGCCGCAGCAGGAATTTTCCTCTCCCCACCTCTCTGCCTCCTACACCGTGCAGATGCTGCCCTTCTTCAGGCCCTCTAGAGCACACAGCCAGCCACTGCAAGACCACTCCTCTTGCTCGGGCCACTAAGCCTCACCCATATGCCTCACCGTCCAGCCCTAGGCAGAGCGTCCTGCATTCCCGCTGCTTTCTCACAGAAAGGCCAACTGCCCCTCCGCACCTTCCCAGACGGGCCTTCCCAAAGAGGCTGCAGCCATCCACCGCAGCGCTCCAGGCATGCCACGCTGCAGGCCCGCAGCTGCACACAGACTGCAAAGTACTCCTGTCTGGTCCCCAGGCTGCAGGCATTAGCGGACGGACCCCTGAGACAGGTGCCCGCCTCTGCAGATTTCCCACAAAAGCTGTCAGAGATTCATTTCTCCAGACTGTTGCTCTCTAAGCACTTCCCTATTGGCGTGCACGCACTGCGCTGGGCCCCTCCAGGCTTTCTTTGCTCCACATCACCCTGCACCTTTGCCTTGCCCTCCCACACCATCGCTTCCTCACTCTTCCATGCATCCTCCTCTCCCCTCAGGGGCACCGACTTTTGGGCTCTCCTCACCACCTTGGCCACCGGCTTGAGCCTCACGGCAGCACACGGGCACACTCTCCTCCTGATGAAGCGTGACACCCCCCAGCCTTGGTGCCTCGCTGCTGGCTCGCCTTCGGGACGTCCAGCTGCTGGACCGCCAGGCCACCTGGGCAAGCAGGCCCTGCCCTCACCTGTGCACCTCTTCCTACTCACGGGGCTTGTGCTTTTCTTGCTTTTGCCCCCAGGGGGCACGTGGGGACCATCTCTCCACGCCAGCCTTCATGCACAAAGAGGGGCCCACGCTCATGAAAACAAAGCCCTGCTGCCAGCACCAGCTGCACACCCAGGGGCTGACCTGCTGGATCCAAGCACTGCTGCTCAAGCCCATTCCCCTCACTGGCAGCATGCAGGAAAAACCCCACCTGCCCTGCCAGGCCTACAGCCATGTCATCACACTTGGTACTTTCCAGGCAGGATCCTTGTGTTAAGGAAGAGCAAACTGAAACTGCCTACAGGCAGCCGCTTAGCACAACTTCTCTAAAACTTGCCTGGCATGAGGAGCTAAATTTGCTGAAGCCTTAGGCCGCACTTATCGAAAATAATGAACTTTTACTTAGTCCAGTAAGAAAAGGGCCTCAGAGCTGGTTCCAGCTGGGAAGATAAGGCAGTTACAAGCAGTCTGCATTCCTTGCAATTACTGTTTTTATAGATCAAGCAGCCCCTGATACACAAAAGTATTTTAAAGAGCATATGCCAGGCTGGCAAGGGGAGGGGGCGCGGAAGAACCAGGGGAGATAGATGGAGTCAAAGTGAAGGTGGTGTACAATTAAGAGTTAATGATGTTTGTCATTCTTGGGGGGAACAAGGACACTGGAAGCAGGAATGCCCAGTGAGGCCCTGTGCACTTGGGAATAGAGGGGCCAGCATGAGGCAATCAAATCAGTCCACAATGACAGGAGATAGGAGACTCAGAAAATACTGTGGAAATGGGGGTAAATTCATGGGATGTAGATTTGGATTTGAAGGGCAGGTAATGGCAAATATAGAAGGCTTAGAAGTTCCCTTTCTAGTGGATACTGGAGCCACCCTTTCCCTTTTAAAGTTTGAGCCTAAAGGATGCAAGTCACCAGATAAAATAATGATGCAAGGAGTAGCGGGAAAAGGCGAACGAATGTTATCTAAGCCCTTAGTACTCACTATTGGGGGTAAAACAGTGTGGGGATGTATTATAATTTCCACAGACGCGCCCATGTGCCTTTTAGGGAGAGATCTCCTGCAAGCCTTGGATACTCAGATCTGCTTACAGCCAGAAGAGGTGGAATTAATAATTATGGGCTCATGTGTTCTGGCTAAGACACCAGAACCAGAGTCGACTAATCTGCAAATTCCAACAGGTTTAGAACCAGTTTCTAAAAAGTTATGGAGCTCTTCAGGAATGGATGTGGGACTACTGAAATCAGCTAGTCCAGTCTGGATAAAAACAAAGGGGGGATTGCCTCCTGCAGTTAAGCAATACCCTATCCCAAAGGAAGCAGAGAAGAGCATCCAAAAACAAATCAATCATTATTTGAAACTGGGTATCCTTAGAGTCTGTGAATCCCCGTACAACACCCCAATTCTGCCAGTTAAAAAGAACAGACAAGACTCTGATGGTGATCCAGAGTATCAGTTTGTACAAGACTTGAGGGCTATAAACCAACAGGTAGTTGCTCCACATCCAGTAGTCCCCGACCTATCAACCATTTTACTACAGATACCCCTTTGGGCAACTTATTTTACTGTGATCGACCTAACGGCAGCCTTTTTTAGTATACCGATAGCTGAAGATAGCCAAGATCTCTTGGCTTTCACTTGGAAGGGACAACAATTAACTTGGACGAGGCTGCCACAGGGATTTACTGGGTCTCCGACTATTTTTTCGCGTATACTCAAAAATGACCTCTCAGATATCGAACTTCCAGGACATTCTGTATTAATACAATATGTAGATGATTTGTTATTAGCAAGTAAAGATTAACACTCTTGCAGAAAAAGGGCATCGAGCATCTCTGTCTAAACTCCAGCTGTGTCAAAGAGAGGTAAAATATTTGGGTTTTATCTTAAAAGAAGGACACAGGTTAGTTGATCCAGAACGAGTAAAGACAACTCTTGATATGCCTCGTCCTGTAACAAAAAAACAACACGGGATTTTTAGGAGCTGTAGGATTTTGCCAACCGTGGATTCCTGGGTTAGCAGAACTTACTAAGCCTTTAGTGCAGGCAACAAAAAAGGAGGAGATGGAGCCTGTGGCCTGGGGCCCAGAAAGGGAGAAAGCTTTTACATCTGTGAAAAAAGCGTTGGTTTCAGCCCCTGCTCTAGGGTGACCAGATTATAGCAAACCATTCGAATTGTTTGTCCATGAGTGACAGGGAGTAGCAAGTGGGGTACTCACCCAAAAACTAGGCCCTCACCACAGACCAGTGGCCTATTACTCCACGCAGCTAGATGAGGTAGCTAAAGGCACTCCAGGATGCATCAGAGCAATAGCAGCTACGGCAGCTCTTACTGAAAAAAACATGACCTGTAGTTTTGGGTCACTCATTGACTGTGTATGTGCCACATGAAGTAGAACTGTTAATGAAACAATACGCGACTCAAGCACTATCCCCACAGAGAGCTCACCGCTATGAACTGATAATATTAAGGTCACATTACCTGCATGTAAAGAGATGCAACATCTTAAATCCAGCAACACTATTGCCTCTACCTGAGGATGGAGAACCACATCATTCCTGTGAGCAGGTGATCGTCAGCTCGAGCAAGCCCCGGGAGGACCTTAAAGACAAACCTTTGGAAAACCCAGACTTAGTTCCGTTTACAGATGGATCATCCTATTATTTGGACGGAAGGCACCACTCCGGCTATGCTGTCACTAACCTCTTTGAGGTACTTGAGGCCAATCCTTTGTCTCTGTCTGTAAGTCTCTGTCTGTAAGTGCTCAAGGAGCAGAATTAATAGCATTGACCCAAGCAGCAAAAATCGGTAAGAACCTGCAGGTAAATATCTATACCGATTCTAAATATGCATTTGGAGTATGTCATGTAACAGGGATGTTATGGAAAGAGCGAGGATTCTTTTCGTCATCAGGAAAGAAATTAGCTAATGGAGAAGAAATACGTAATTTGCTGGAAGCAGTCCAACTGCCCAAAGAAATTGCTGTAATACACTGCCCAGCCCATACTAAAGACACTACAGAAATTAGCAGAGGAAATGCTTTAGCCGACGCTGCTGCAAAAGCTGCAGCTCGACAACCTCTGAAAGAATGTATGGGGGCGGTTCCAAGGATGGACCAGAGTGAGTGGCCAAATTTAATAGACCCCAAAACTCTGTATGAAAAAGACTGCTCAGTGGAAGAGAAAAAACAATGGGAGCAGTGGGAAGCAAAACAAAGTGATGATGGAATATGGACAATTGGAGGAAAACCAATTCTACCAAAAAAAATAGTTAATTACTATAGCTAGGTGGTTTCATGATAAAGCTCATGGGGGAGCGGAGGCAATAGCTAAGCAGGTACAGAAAGTATGGGCTGCTCCAGGAATTTATGCAGCTGCTAAAAGAATAACAAACAGCTGCCTGACCTGCCAGAAGTTTTCAAATAACAAGCCAAGCTCAAGGTTCGGGTTGGGGGGCGCAACCATGGGCCTACTTCCCTTTCCAAAAGCTACAAATAGATTATGCGGATATGCCATCTGCCAATGGCTACAAACACTTGTTAGTGATAGTAGATCAGTTATCAGGCTGGGTAGAAGCTTTCCCAACAAGAAAGGCCGACACACGGGGAGTGGTAAAAGCCTTACTGAAGGAAATCATACCCAGGTATGGGGTCCCAGAAGCCACTGATTCAGATAGGGGTGCCCATTTTACGGCAAGCATAATCACTCAGTTATATAAATCATGAGGAATAAAAAGAAACCTATTACCCCTTATCACCCACAATCTTCAGGACAAGTAGAAAGAATGAATAGAACACTAAAAGAAAAAACAGCAAGAATATGCACATGTCCTGGCCTAAAACGGCCAGAAACATTTAACTTAGCTCTATGGGATGTTTGAAATGTCCCATGGCAACCCATAGGACTAACACCAGCAGAAATTCTCTTTGGGAAACATTTAGCTGTACTAGGGACTTATTATTCCAGCTAAGACCAGCCTGTTAGACAGAGATGGACGACTAACCCAGTATGTTCTAAGTATGCAAAAAAGGTTTGAAAATCTTAAAAAATATATATATATGCGCTCAGTGATATCAATCCACACCACCTGAAATACAAGTGCTTGGTATACAGCCTGGGGATGAAGTTTTAGTTAAAGTATTTTCACAAAAATCCAAGTTAAAACCTAACTGCAACAGGCCATATACTGTCATACTATGTTCTTATTTTGCTGTTCAAGTTGAACTGTACTTGTATATGTTGCAAAAGAATGTGTATGTGTAAGAACACTTTGTAATCTTATATTCATAGATAACATTGGTGTAGATACAAGTAATCACTCAAATATTTGTATTTGTAACTTTACCAAAGATTATGGGATGCGACTTTAATTATTCAGCTCCTATTAGATCTTATCAATTGTTACAATCTAATTATACATTAATTCAAAATTTACTACCTAACCCCATTGGGATGAATCTCACCCTGGTATGGAAACTACTACAACATGATGATTTGAGTCGACTGCTAGAACGCATCCGAAACAATGGACAGAAAACTCTTAATCACCATTCATCATGAAGCGGGAGAGATGCACCACGTCTCAGAAAGGATAAAAAGGGATGGAGAACATCATGGCTGGGAAACTCTTCTAGGGTGGTCACCAACTACAACAGCGATTTATAATCACGTGTTGCACCCACTAGTAGTTGTGTTAACTTTAACTGTGTTATGCCTATTGCTTACGATCATATTATGCATAAGATTATGGAACGTGATAGCACGCCTTGAAAGGCTTCGAGAACTCTGTTTCAAGTATTAGCAGGGATGCTTCATAAAAACAAAGCGGGGAACTGTTAAAGAATAGCGAACTGAAACTGTCTAGAGGTAGCCGCTTAGCACAACTTCTCTAAAACTTGCTTAGCATGAGGAGCTAAATTTGCTGAAGCCTTAGGCCGCACTTAGCGAAAACAATGAACTTTTACTTAGTCCAGTAAGAAAAGGGCCTCAGAGCTGGTTCCAGCTGGGAAGATAAGGAAGTTACAAGCAGTCTGCATTCCTGCGTCTCACACTCCCAAAGGGAGGGTGTCAAGGCTTTGAAGTAAGACCAGTGCAGGGCATTAGGACCTTGAGGGGCAAAGCCTTAGCTCACTGCTGGGGCAGTGTTCATTGTTATGATTTAGAATCACCTCCTCCTCAGGACCTTGAGACACAACAGTAAGACCCCACAAAAACAGAGGTACAACCGTCAGCAGAGACTGCAAAAAACAAAAATAAGGAGAAAAACAGCTTACCTCAGAATGACAATGAGACACAATGAGGACCAAAAAATTACTATTGGTCTAACTACCGCGTGAAGGGTGGGAAATGTACGTTGAAAAAACTATAATTGCCCAGGATTTGTTTATGTTAGGGTCCCTCTTCGGAGGCACCCAGCTCGAGCTGTAATTACTGCACGCGCGTCATTAATATTTAATTCTTTAATTTGTTTTGATTTGGCTCTGAATTTTTCTGCGGAAACCTAGCGTCGAGCCCTCTTATGGTGGCCAACAAGCCTAATTTCCATATAATTTCCATAACAATAACTGGGCATGGGCGCGGGAGCATTTGAGCCAGGAGGGAGGGAGGAAAGAAACCTGCCGAACGTAACACTTGTGCTAGCAGATACTAGTACCCCGGACTGTGCTCCAAAAGTTTCTGCTCCACCTGATATACCTGATGATCTCTCTGTCATTGCTTCTCCTTCTCCTCCTCCTTCTCCCTCTACTCCATTGGCTGCCGGACTCTATCCTATGATCCCCAACGTGCTGACTAACCCTGCCGCTTTACAGCCGGGGGGAAAGGGAGGGGCCAGTCCTCCACCTCCTGTGCTGCGGGTATTTACTAATCAGCCCTGGCACCCTGGCCATCTCGCCTTATGGGGGGGGAAAATGCAGAGATTAAGAAAAGATGCAGGGCGATGTGTCCAGTTATTTTCTAGTATCTGCACTGGGCACAACCCAAACTGGAGTGATACCCAAATTCTTTTGAGGGAATTATTTCAACCAAATGAAGGGGATAAGATAATTAAAGATGCGGAAGAAGCGCAGCAAGCCGGGGGAAATAGAAACCTCTGGCTAGCAAATGATCCAAATTGGGATTATAATAATGCAGGAGATAGAGCTGTGTGTCCAACAGGACTTTGAAATTTAGTAGAAGTAATTAGAGCATGCAGAGAGTTAGGAGTAAATTGGACTAGAGTGCAAGAATGCAGACAGTGATTAGATGAACACCCCCAAGACTTCTGGGGACTTTTGCGGTAAGCCCCGCTAAAATAGGGAGGAATGACCCCACAAAACTTCAATGATGCTCTCGCAATTAGTGTTTTTATAGATCAAGCAGCCCCTGATACACAAAAGTATTTTAAAGAGCATATGGCAGGCTGGCAAGGGGAGGGGCGCGGAAGAACCAGGGGAGATAGATGGAATCAAAGTGAAGGGGGTGTACAATTAAGAGTTAATGATGTTTGTCATTCTTGGGGGGAACAAGGACACTGGAAGCAGGAATGCCCAGTGAGGCCCTGTGCACTTGGGAATAGAGGGGCCAGCATGAGGCAATCAAATATTGAGAAGGAGACCAGGCAATTCCCAGGCAGTCCACAATGACAGGAGATAGGAGACTCAGAAAATACTGTGGAAATGGGGGTAAATTTATGGGATGTAGATTTGGATTTGAAGGGCAGGTAATGGCAAATATAGAAGGCTTAGAAGTTCCCTTTCTAGTGGATACTGGAGCCACCCTTTCCCTTTTAAAGTTTGAGCCTAAAGGATGCAAGTCACCAGATAAAATAATGATGCAAGGAATAGCGGGAAAAGGCGAACGAATGTTATCTAAGCCCTTATTGCTTACTATTGGAGGTAAAAGAGCGTGGGGATGTATTATAATTTCCACAGACGCGCCCATGTGCCTTTTAGGGAGAGATCTCCTGCAAGCCTTGGATACTCAGATCTGCTTACAGCCAGAAGAGGTGGAATTAATAATTATGGGCTCATGTGTTCTGGCTAAGACACCAGAACCAGAGTCGACTAATCTGCAAATTCCAACAAGGTTAGAATCAGTTCCTAAACGGTTATGGAGCTCTTCAGGAATGGATGTGGGACTACTGAAATCAGCTAGTCCAGTCTCGATAAAAACAAAGGGGGGATTGCCTCCTGCAGTTAAGCAATACCCTATCCCAAAGGAAGCAGAGAAGAGCATCCAAAAACAAATCAATCATTATTTGAAACTGGGTATCCTTAGAGTCTGTGAATCCCCGTACAACACCCCAATTCTGCCAGTTAAAAAGAACAGGCAAGATTCTGATGGTGATCCAGAGTATCAGTTTATACAAGACTTAGGGGCTATAAACCAACATGTAGTTGCTCCACATCCAGTAGTCCCTAACCCATCAACCATTTTACTACAGATACCCCTTTGGGCAACTTATTTTACTGTGATTGACCTAACGGCAGCTTTTTTTAGTATACCGATAGCTGAAGATAGCCAAGATCTCTTGGCTTTCACTTGGAAGGGACAACAATTAACTTGGACAAGGCTGCCACAGGGATTTACTGGGTCTCCGACTATTCTTTCGCGTATACTCAAAAATGACCTCTCAGATATCGAACTTCCAGGACATTCTGTAGTAATACAATATGTAGATGATATGTTATTAGCAAGTAAAGATTATGAGACATTTTTAAAAGACACTGTTTCTCCATGTAACGCTCTTGCAGAAAAAGGGCATCAGGCATCTCTGTCTAAACTCCAGCTGTGTCAAAGAGAGGTAAAATATTTGGGTTTTATCTTAAAAGAAGGACACAGGTTAGTTGATCCAGAACGAGTAAAGACAATTCTTGATATGCCTCGTCCTGTAACAAAAAAACAACACGGGATTTTTAGGAGCTGTAGGATTTTGCCAACCGTGGATTCCTGGGTTAGCAGAACTTACTAAGCCTTTAGTGCAGGCAACAAAAAAGGAGGAGATAGAGCCTGTGGCCTGGGGCCCAGAAAGGGAGAAAGCTTTTACATCTGTGAAAAAAGCGTTGGTTTCAGCCCCTGCTCTAGGGTTACCAGATTATAGCAAACCATTGGAATTATTTGTCCATGAACGACAGGGAGTAGCAAGTGGGGTACTCACCCAAAAACTAGGCCCTCACCACAGACCAGTGGCCTATTATTCCACGCAGCTAGATGAGGTAGCTAAAGGCACTCCAGGATGCATCAGAGCAATAGCAGCTACGGCAGCTCTTACTGAAAAAAACATGACCTGTAGTTTTGGGTCACTCATTGACTGTGTATGTGCCACATGAAGTAGAACTGTCAATGAAACAATACGTGACTCAAGCACTATCCCCACAGAGAGCTCACCGCTATGAACTGATAATACTGCATGCAGATAATGGGACCTTAAAGAGATGCAACATCTTAAATCCAGCAACACTATTGCCTCTACCTGAGGATGGAGAACCACATCATTCCTGTGAGCAGGTGATCGTCAGCTCGAGCAAGCCCCGGGAGGACCTTAAAGACGAACCTTTGGGAAACCCAGACTTAGTTCCGTTTACAGATGGATCATCCTAGTATTTGGACGGAAGGCACCACTCCGGCTATGCTGTCACTAACCTCTTTGAGGTACTTGAGGCCAATCCTTTGTCTCCGTCTGTAAGTGCTCAAGCAGCAGAATTAATAGCATTGACCCAAGCAGTAAAAATTGGTAAGAACCTGCAGGTAAATATCTATACCGATTCTAAATATGCATTTGGAGTAGGTCATGTAACAGGGATGTTATGGAAAGAGCGAGGATTCTTTTCGTCATCAGGAAAGAAATTAGCTAATGGAGAAGAAATACGTAATTTGCTGGAAGCAGTCCAACTGCCCAAAGAAATTGCTGTAATACACTGCCCAGCCCATACTAAAGACACTACAGAAATTAGCAGAGGAAATGCTTTAGCCGACGCTGCTGCGAAGGCTGCAGCTCGACAACCTCTGAGAGAATGTATGGGGGCAGTTCCAAGGATGGACCAGAGTGAATGGCCAATTTTAATAGACCCCAAAACCACGTATGAAAAAGACTGCTCAGTGGAAGAGAAAAAACAATGGGAGCAGTGGGAAGCAAAACAAAGTGATGATGGAATATGGACACTTGGAAGAAAACCAATTCTACCAAAAAAAAATAGTTAATTACTATAGCTAGGTGCTTTCACGATAAAGCTCATGGGGGAGCGGAGGCGGTGGCTAACCAGGTACAGAAAGTATGGGCTGCTCCAGGAATCTACGCGGCTGCAAAAAGAATAACAAATAGCTGCCCGACCTGCCAGAAGTTTTCAAATAACAAGCCAAGCTCAGAGTTAGGGGGACGGTCATGGGCCTACTTCCCTTTCCAAAAGCTACAAATAGATTATGCGGATATGCCATCTGCCAATGGCTACAAACACTTGTTAGTGATAGTAGATCAGTTATCAGGCTGGGTAGAAGCTTTCCCAACAAGAAAGGCCGACACACGGGGAGTGGTAAAAGCCTTACTGAAGGAAATCATATCCAGGTATGGGGTCCCAGAAGCCACTGATTCAGACAGGGGTGCCCATTTTACGGCAAGCATAATCACTCAGTTATAGAAATCATTAGGCATAAAAAGAAACCTACAACCCCTTATCACCCACAATCTTCAGGACAAGTAGAAAGAATGAATAGAACACTAAAAGGAAAAATAGCAAGAATATGCGCACATGCTAGCCTAAAATGGCTGGGTAGGACTTTTCCCAACAAGAACGGCTGACGCAGGGCGGGTAGTAAAAGCCTTACTGAAAGAAATCATACCCAGGTACAGAGTCCCAGAAGCCACTGATTCAGACAGGGGTGTCCATTTTATGGCAAGCATAATCAGTCAGTTATATAAATCATGAGGAATAATGAACTTTTACCTAGTTCAGTAAGAAAAGGGACTGAGAGCTGGTTCAAGCTGGAATGATAAGGGAGTTGCAAGCAGTTCGCATTCCTGTGCTTCACGCTCTGGGAGGGAGGATGTCAAGGCTTTGAAATAAGGCCTACTTGGGCACCAGGACCCTGGGAAACAAAGCCTCCTCTCATTGCTGAAACAGTGTTAATTAGGGGGTCTGGACTATCTCGGGGTCTGGATTATATCCCTTCATCAGGACCTTGGCAGATAACACCTATTGTCACTGCTGGGGCAGTGCTAATTGCTGGAACAACACCTCTTTGTCAGGGCCTGGAGAGACAAGGGCGGGACCCGAGGAACCAAGACACATCTGTCAACAAAAACCATAACAGTAAAGATAAACAGCCTGCCTAGGCACAGGGATGAGACCCAATAAGGAGCAGGAGACTCCAGGCCCAAATATTACTATTGGTCCAAACTACTGCCTGAGGGGTGGAGAGCTTACATTGGAAGGTATAATTGCCCAGGCATTTCTTTGTTTGGGGTCCCTCTTCGGAGACACCCAGCTCGAGCTGTAATTACCGCACGCGTGTCATTAAAATTTCATTATTTCATTTGCTTTGATTTGGCGCCAAACTTTTCTGCGGGAACCTAGGGTCGGGCCCTGTTATGGTGGCTGACAAGCCTCATTTCCATAACACCGAGCCCGGGGCCCGTCCCCGTGTCCGGGGGGTCCCGCCTCGCCCTCACCTCTCCTCTCCAGCACAGCCCTCCTGTACTCCATGTATCTCCACTGCCACTCCATGCAGCTCTTCTCCAGGTAGTGCTTCAGCCTCTCAGGCTCATTCTCTGCCTCCCACTTCCTCTTGGTGATTAGCGCAGCAGCATACGCCATGACGAATGTCAGCGTGTCCTTGTCAAAGGCGATGAAATCCTTCCCGTCGTAGGCATCCCGCAGAAACCCCCAGATCCCACCGTCCTCCAGGAGGTCACAGCCGTACGTGCGCTGCACTGTGTGATACCCTGAGACACAAGCAGGGAGACGGGGGCTCAGGGGCAGCCCCGGCCCCGCACAGGGGCTTGGACACGGCACCCAGCGCAGGGCCGGGGGCACCCCAGACCCGCAGCCCCCAGCGCTGACAGCGAGCAGCTGCCGCTGGGAGCCCCGGCCCGCGCTCACCCCCGCTCTGGTTGTAGCGCTTCTGCAGTGTGTCCAGCTCCACTCAGTAAGACTAGTGATTGCCATATGCGTTCTGGGGCTGCCTGTCCCAGTGGTCCTGACCCTCCTGCTCCATCCAGGCCGCACCCGGCACCGCCCTCTGCGTCTCGCTGTCGTAGCCATCGATGAGCTCTCCGTCCACGTAGCCCACGGAGACGAAGGCGGGCAGCCCCGGGCTGGGCTCCGTCACGGCGGTGTGGAAGTAGCGCAGGGAGTGGGGGCCTGCGGGGACACGGGGGGTGGTGAGGGGCCGGGGGGGGCACGTTGGGGGGCATCCGGGGGATCAAGATGTCCCGGGGGGAGAAGTCGGGGGGGTCGGGGGGGGCAGCACGTCCCGGGGGGCAGGTCAGGGGGGCAGCACGACACAGGGGGGGCACGTCGGGGGGGCAGCACATTCCGGGAGGGCAGGTCGGGGGGCTCCGGGGGGGCAGCACGTCCCGGGGCGCAGATCGGGGGGGCAGCACCTCCCGGGGGCGGTTGCAGGCCGGTCCGTGGGGCCGCTGACGGGGAGCCCGGCGCCGGGGGAGGGGCAGAGGGGGGCCCGGGGGCCCCGCCCGCACTCACCGCTCGCCACCGCCGCCGCCGCCGCCCAGCAGCAGCAGCCCCGGCCCCAGCGCCCGCCCCGCTACCGCCTCCTCGCTGCCAGCGCCCTCGCCCTCACCCGGCGCCGAAGCCCACGGCGGCCACGCCCCCGCGCCACCATTGGCTCCGCTGCGGCGCACCGCCATTGGCTGCCCCGCCCGCCAATAGCGGCTCTTGTCGGCTGAGGCGTCCCCAGGCGCTGGGCTGATCCCGGCGCGGCGGGTTGGGAGAAGCGACAGCGAGGGCGCTTGCGGAGGGCGCTGCGCAGCGCCGAGCCGCGGCTCCCGCTCCGCCTTGTCGCACGGCCATTGGCCCCGCCGGCGGCCGCCCGCCAATGGCGAGGCGCGGCAGCGGTGACGCCCCCGGGCGCCGGGCGGATCTCCGCGGAGCGCGTGGTGGGCGGGAGCGCGGAGGCGATGTGGGAGGCCGAGGCCGATGTGGGGACGGAGACGACGTGGGGATGGGGATGCCATGGGGATGGGGCCACTGGGGGGATGGGACGCCGTGGGGCTGGAGACGATGTGGGGATGGGGACACCGTGGGGCTGGAGATGGAGTTGGCTCTGTCACAGGGACAGGGGGACACTGTGGGGATGGGGATGATGGGGGGATGGGGACGATGTGGGGACGGGGACGCCATGGAGATGGGGACGATGTGGGGACGGGGACACCATTGGGATGGGGATGGAGTTGGCTCTGTCACAGGGGGGGACGCGGAGCCAGCAGTGGGAGCTCAGGGAGTGGCGCCCATCGAAGGCCGAGTGCTGGTAGGTGGTCCCCGGCCCACCCCGGCACCCATAGGTCTACTGGAAGATGTGGAAACCTGCCCAAGGTGGCACCCATGGGTGAGGAGCTGCCCAGGGCCCCAGGCGTCTAGCCCCGTTGCACCCCTGGAGCCAGGCATCCAATCCCATCAGCACCCACACCCATCCATGTGTTGTCCGAAAAGCGGATTCGTTGCCCGGTGTGCAATAAGCCAATAATTACACACTCAGGAGAGACATTTGTTTATTTATTTCAGAGTTGCGCAAGCCTGGGTGCTCGGTGGTTTCCCACAAATCGAGCACACACACCCCAACTTTTCAAGTAGCATTTATACAAACAAATTGCCAGATTTGCGACTTTCCCTTTTACACTGATTGGTTAGTGATTTCTTCATTCCCTGGGTCCCACCCCTGCTTCTCAAGGTCCTGATCAATTAACACTGCCCCAGCTAGGTCAGTAGATGTTATCTCCCAAGGTCCTGAGGAAGAGGACATAATCCAGACCCCTTAATTAACACAGTTTCAACAGTGAGAGGAGGCTTTGCTTCCCAAGGTCCTGGCGCCCAAACAGGCCTTATTTCACAGCCTTGACATCCTCCCTTTCGGAGAGTGGGGCACAGGAATGCAGACTGCTTGTAACTCCCTTATCTTTCCAGCCTGCACCAGCTCTGGGGCCCTTTCTTACCGAACTAGGAGCGTGGCCTAAGGCTTCAGCAAATTTAGCTACTCATGCTAAGCAAGTGTGTGGCTACTCATGCTAAGCAAATTCTGTCTAAGATAGAAGTTATCCAAATCTACCTACTTCAAACATTCTTTCTGAGCTTCTCAGGGTTGTCTTGTAACAATTGCACCCATGTTATCACCCATGGGCCCAGGTGGCCACCCATCAGCACCTGTGACCACCCATGGACCCAGGTGTCCAGCCCCATTGCACCCGTGTTATCACACATGGGCCCAGGTGGCGGCCCCATCAGCACCCACCACCACCCATGGACCCAGGTGTCGACCCCCTTTGCACCCATGGACTCAGGCGTGAGGTCACATCACCACCCCTGAACCCAGGCCCCCCACCCCATTGCACCCATGGTCCCAGCCCCCTGGCCCATTGCACCTGTGTCCCCAGCCCCCCACCCCATTGCACCCACGTCCCCAGGCCCCTGCCCCATTACGCCCATATCCGGAGCTTCCCCGACTCATTGCACCCATATCCCCAGCCCCCTGCCCCTTTGCGCCCATGTCCCCAGGCCCCTGCCCAATTGCACCCACCTCCCCAGCCCCCCGCCCCAATGCACCCATATTCCCAGCCCCTCTGCCCCATTGCACCCACATCCCCAGGCCCCCGCCCTATTGCACCCATATCCCAGGCCCCCACCCCATTGCACCCTATCCCCAGCCCCCTGGCCCACGCAGATGGGGCCACACTGCAGCAAGCCCAGCGCAGGCCCCCAAGCTGCCTGGCAGCTGCAGCACAGCACACAGGAGCAGAGACCAAGGGTGCTGGCTTGGTGCAGCCGGCGGAAGAGAAGGCGTAGGGGGATCTCACTGCTGCCTGCAAGTGCCTAACGGGAGCATGCAGAGAGCATGGAGCCAGAGACGTCCTGAGGGGCCTGGGGACAGGTTGAGGGCAACGGCACGGCTTGTGGCAGGGAAAAGTCCCCTCAGAGACTGCAAATGGCCTTGGAAGGCAAATGGTGGTGCAACACTGGAGCAGGGTGCCAGGGCCGTGCGGGAATCCATCGCCAGAGACAGTCAGAGCTCGACCCTGACAGGCCCTGCGAAACCTCCTCTGCTTGCCTCCACTTGCAGCAGGAGGTTGCAGCAGACACCTCCGGAAGACCCTTCCCACCCCAGCTGCTCTCTCACTCTGCGACTGCTTGTAGGGCTTTCTCTGCAGCCCTGACTGCCTTCCTTGGCAGCGCCTGCACTAGTCTTTCTCCTGACAGTTCCCTGACACCAAGTAACACAGCGGGAACAGCTGCCGAGGGTTTATTTGGAGCAGCACATGGGCTGTGGGACACGACGCAGTAGCATTGCTGTAGCAGCCAGGAGAGAGCCTCCGTCGCTCTGCCTCTTTGCTCTGCGCCATCTCCCATCTCGGGCCACCTGTCTGGCAGCTGCATCCTCGCGCTGTTCCTCTCACTGCCCTGAGTCACAGCGGCAGCTAAAAGCTCTGCGCAGAGCCCGAAGCGCTGCCCTGAGCCGCAATGGCCATCGCCTGGAAGGCGCAGCATGCGGGAGGGCGGTGATGCCTGTGGAGGAAGGAGAGCCGTGGGCGAGGGGCTGGGCAAGTGCAGGGCAAGCCTGAGGGTCTCTGGCTGCGGGGGAGGCCTCCGCCTTTGCTCCTGTGCTGGCTGAT
Source organism: Dromaius novaehollandiae (assembly GCF_036370855.1). Taxonomy (NCBI): domain Eukaryota; kingdom Metazoa; phylum Chordata; class Aves; order Casuariiformes; family Dromaiidae; genus Dromaius; species Dromaius novaehollandiae. The sequence continues at coordinate 2,303,879 of NW_026991331.1, forward strand.
GGGGCCAGAGGCACACTGTCCCCCGCATCCTGGCAGCCTCCCGCCAGAGCAGATGCCGCTGCCTCGGCTCCTCGGGGCACTGCTGGGGCCAGAGGCGTGCTCTGCAGGTCACCAGCTGCCTCCCTGGCAGCATCTCTGCCCTTCACAACGGGTGAGCAGGGCACCTCCTCAGGACACGGCTGTGGGTCTGCCAAGAGGCTCCTGAGGCTCGGTCTGACCCAGCTCATGACCAAGGCCATGTTTTCCTCCAGCTCCTCCCATTCCAAAGGCTCTTCATCAACATCCTCTTCCTCATCGCTCCACTCCACGCCAGCATCCTCTGGCACTTCCCAGACTCTCTTCCCAGCTCCCAGCTCCCGCGCCCTCCCGCAGGGCCGGAGGGAAGACGATGACTTGTGCTCCTCTTTGGGCTCACAGGCAACCTGCATGGGGAGAGCAGGAACACAGCCCTGTGTGATATCAGCTGGCCATGCTCAGCATCCTGGTGCCCTGGGATATAGGAGGGGGCAAAGGGTTTGGGGTGGGGGGATGCTGTGAGTGGCCGCGAGCCCCAAGGGGAGGCACATGCAGCTGGCTGGGCAATGGCACAAGGCTTGTCTTGGGGCCGTAGCAGCAGGGCTGGGCCGGGGGCCACGACGGGCAGCGGGGGATGGAGGTGGCCGGGTACGTGGCACAAGGGGGCTGGCTCGCTGGCTGTGGGAGGCGGCTGCTGCTGGGGCTGCCCCTGCCCTCCTTGCTCAGCATCCATGCCCCAGGGCTGGATGCTGTGCAGGCCGGGGAGGGCACGTCAGCCCTGGGCCTCTGGCACTTGGAAACACAGAGCACCAGGCATCTTCCCCAGGACAGAGAGTGCAGAGCGCAAAGGGCTGGGGGGACAGCTTCTCACCACGGCCGCGGGGGACCCATGCAATGGGGCAGCTCTTCTCACCCACCCTGCACACCCCAGACGCTGCTCACACCGCACCTCCCTTTGGTGGTGGGTGCCGACGCCATGCTCCTTGCTCACCTGGTGAGGAAGGCCTGCGGCCAGGGCAGAGCCTTCTGCTGCGCTTTCTTCGGGCAATGGTGGTTGGAGAGGCAGGCTGTTGCTCTCCCCACAAGGGCCTCCGCACAACTGGGAGGCCTTTGGCGCAGCCTCTGCGGGAAGCGATGGAGGCAGAGGAGCATTTTCCCCTGCATCCTCAGGGCCTCTGGCTGCAGGGGAGGCCTCTGCCTTTGCTCCTGTGCTGGCCAGTGGAGCCAGAGGCACACTGTCCCCCGCGTCCTGGCAGCCTCCTGCCAAAGGAGATGCCGCTGCCACGGCTCCTCGGGGCACTGCTGGGGCCAGAGGCGTGCTCTGCAGGTCACCAGCTGCCTCCCTGGCAGCATCTCTGCCCTTCACAACGGGTGAGCAGGGCACCTCCTCAGGACACGGCTGTGGGTCTGCCAAGAGGCTCCTGAGGCTCGGTCTGACCCAGCTCATGACCAAGGCTGTGTTTTTCTCCAGCTCCTCCCATTGCAAAGGTTCTTCTTCAACGTCCTCTTCCTCATCGCTCCACTCCACGCCAGCATCCTCTGGTGCTCCCCGGACTCTCTTCCCAGCTCCCATCTTGCGCTCCCTCCTGGGCGCATGGGCGTACAGCCGCTCCAGCACCTCCCACTTGGACCTCGCATCCTTCAGGAGCTCCACTCGCGTCACCTCCGGTTGCCACAGGTTATAGAAGGAGTTTCTGGCACAGAGCTGAAGCCAGAGAGGGAGATTTGTGAAGGCAGCTGCTTTTCCCACCAGCAATGCCCCCCGTGGCCCTGCCAGCACTGCCACCATCACACTGTTGCAGCAGGGCGCAGCGGCTGGCCCCAGCACACGGAGGGTCACCATCTGCCCTGGCCCACCCTTTGCACTCACCTCCTTGGGGCGAACATTGAGGCATCCCGATGCTGTCAGGGAGAAACGTTTCCCCTTGCCCTCCTCTTCCTCGACCTCCCTCTCCTTTGGCCTCGGCTCCTTCCTCTCCAGAAAGGCTTCTCGCAGCTGAGCCAAGCTCTGCCCGGTGCGCGCCACGCAGCTCCTGTCGAGCTCCTCCAGCGTCTCTGTTTTGATTGAGAGCACGGCGAGATACTGCGAGGGGTTGTCGGGGTGTATGCGCAGTGGCGTGCCTTGAAGGCGACAGATGATGCCCAGAGGCTGCTGTTTGGGCCTCTGCACTGCAAGTTGCCATCCTAGTGTGACCAGTCCATGGCCCCTGCCCGGGGAAGCTGGTGCACCGGCCCCCATGACCTTCCTTTTGCCCCCACGCCTGTTGCAATCTGGCCCTTGCAGAACTGTGGCAGCTGTGTTTTTGCCACGCTCCCTGCTCTCCTTCTGCAATGCGCTTGCCAGGCCTGCTAGAGCAATGGTGTATGCCAAGGTCCTTTGTGGCCCGGCTGCCCTGAGCTCCCGGCCATGTCCCGCACTCGCATCATCAGGACGGCTCAAGGCTGCAGACGCGAGCGCCAGCAGTGCGTGCATCAGAGGTGCGGCAGGCAGTGCGGGGCTGTGTGCAGCAGGTCTCTGGTCCTCAGCCCTCATTTCCATGCACACATCTGCAAGGATGTTCTCAACAGCTTGCAGCATCCTTGCTTTTCCCAGCGCGGAAGACCCAGGCCTGGCCTCAGGCAAATAGGAGACAGGAGCTTGAATTGCTCGGGGGAGAGCGCCAGCTTCCTGCTTAGCTTTTGGAGAGGCAGGCACTCTCCTTGCCACATCCTCCAGAGCCTCAGCAGTGGCCGTGCATCTCAAAGAAGATCTGCAGGATTTTTCTGGAGGTCGACGTGCGGATGCCGCTCTTTGACCTGTAGAGGCCTCCAGGCCTCCACGTGCCTGCCTAGCTGCCTTGGTTGCGTGAGGCGCTAAGCCGGGCCGATGCGGTGTCTCTGCTCTTGCACAAGGCCTGCTGTGCAGTGTCTCCCGGCGCCCCGGAGGAGCCTTCTTCACAAGGCTGCTGGAGGCATGAAGAGCTTGCACTGAGTCGAGAACCTCCCTCACAGTGTCCTCCGCCATCTGCAATCAAAGCCCATGAGGAAGGCCAAGTTACTGCTGCCCTTTACCCCTCCCCCCCAGCCTTCCCACATGCACACTCCCTGTGGCCCCTGAAACCCTCCACAACAGCAGCACTCTCCCACGCAGCTGGCTCCCAAAGGCTGCGTGGGGAGAAGGCTGGTCACCACTGGGCAAGAGATGGGCAAAGGCAGCTCCCTCGGAAACCTCGAGCCATGTCCTTGCCGACTGCCATGCAGAGCAGGCGCTCCTCCTGCTCCCTCCCACCACTTCCCGCCTGCTGCTTGGCAGCTATGCACAGTCAGGCAGAGGCTTTGCCACCATCGCTGCTCAGCTCGCTACCTTCGCGATGACGTCTTCAGGGTCTTGCCAGCTCTGTGGGCCGGGCAGCAACGGCCGCCTGTCCCTTTGCTGCGATGAAGTCGGGGTCGGGATGCGTTGCGTCACTGCATGCGGCTCCCGCTGGCCCCCCTGCAGGGAGAAGGAAGCACATGATGGAGGCGGTTGCGTTCGTACAAGCGGCCCCTCAGGCACAGGAAAGCCCGGCCCCATGGCAAAGGGAAGCTCATGGCCTAGCACGACCCAGCTGTGCTAAGCCTGGAGATGCTCTCTGACCCTCAGCACAGCTCACAGGCTCCATTTGGGCCTTGCAGCACCCCAGTCGGTGTGCTTTGTGCACCAGAAAATCCCCAGCACCAGCAAGAAATACCCCCTGGCCAGAGAAGATCAGGCCTGGCTCGCTTGCCCCACCTCCTCTTCCCCACCGTCCTCATGCTTTCCGTGCGGCTCCCAGCCCTGCTGCCTGCCTCTCCCTCCAGCCCCACCGCTCACCTTGCTTCTGCGCTTCGGCCTCACAGAAAGCCCATCCACGGGCTGGGAGCCGGCATTCGCCTGCCGCCCCTTGTCCATCAGCAGGAGCTTCTCCTGCGCACCTGCCACTCTGGCACTCAAGAGAGCTGCTCCCTCCTCAGCGAGCTGCTCTCCTCAGAGGGCACAGCCAGGGGCTCTGCTCCCAGCATGGACTCGGTCACCACGGGCACTGCCCCATCACAATGGCCTTGGGGGCATGATGCTACCCCCATCACAAAGCCCTGCACGTTGCCATGGGGACCCCCGTGACCACCTCCTGCTGGCCACCAGGGGCACCCGCATCACAAGGCCTTGCTGGTGACCGTGCTAGCACCGACATCACAAGGCCTTGCTGCTCACCGGGGGCACCTCCAGCACCAGGGCTTTGCCTCCCAGCCTCTGGTGCCAGCTTCTGAGCCCAGCTCCGAGCTGCCATCTGTGCCGCAGCAGGAATTTTCCTCTCCCCACCTCTCTGCCTCCTACACCGTGCAGATGCTGCCCTTCTTCAGGCCCTCTAGAGCACACAGCCAGCCACTGCAAGACCACTCCTCTTGCTCGGGCCACTAAGCCTCACCCATATGCCTCACCGTCCAGCCCTAGGCAGAGCGTCCTGCATTCCCGCTGCTTTCTCACAGAAAGGCCAACTGCCCCTCCGCACCTTCCCAGACGGGCCTTCCCAAAGAGGCTGCAGCCATCCACCGCAGCGCTCCAGGCATGCCACGCTGCAGGCCCGCAGCTGCACACAGACTGCAAAGTGCTCCTGTCTGGTCCCCAGGCTGCAGGCATTAGCGGACGGACCCCTGAGACAGGTGCCCGCCTCTGCAGATTTCCCACAAAAGCTGTCAGAGATTCATTTCTCCAGACTGTTGCTCTCTAAGCACTTCCCTATTGGCGTGCACGCACTGCGCTGGGCCCCTCCAGGCTTTCTTTGCTCCACATCACCCTGCACCTTTGCCTTGCCCTCCCACACCATCGCTTCCTCACTCTTCCATGCATCCTCCTCTCCCCTCAGGGGCACCGACTTTTGGGCTCTCCTCACCACCTTGGCCACCGGCTTGAGCCTCACGGCAGCACACGGGCACACTCTCCTCCTGATGAAGCGTGACACCCCCCAGCCTTGGTGCCTCGCTGCTGGCTCGCCTTCGGGACGTCCAGCTGCTGGACCGCCAGGCCACCTGGGCAAGCAGGCCCTGCCCTCACCTGTGCACCTCTTCCTACTCACGGGGCTTGTGCTTTTCTTGCTTTTGCCCCCAGGGGGCACGTGGGGACCATCTCTCCACGCCAGCCTTCATGCACAAAGAGGGGCCCACGCTCATGAAAACAAAGCCCTGCTGCCAGCACCAGCTGCACACCCAGGGGCTGACCTGCTGGATCCAAGCACTGCTGCTCAAGCCCATTCCCCTCACTGGCAGCATGCAGGAAAAACCCCACCTGCCCTGCCAGGCCTACAGCCATGTCATCACACTTGGTACTTTCCAGGCAGGATCCTTGTGTTAAGGAAGAGCAAACTGAAACTGCCTACAGGCAGCCGCTTAGCACAACTTCTCTAAAACTTGCCTGGCATGAGGAGCTAAATTTGCTGAAGCCTTAGGCCGCACTTATCGAAAATAATGAACTTTTACTTAGTCCAGTAAGAAAAGGGCCTCAGAGCTGGTTCCAGCTGGGAAGATAAGGCAGTTACAAGCAGTCTGCATTCCTTGCAATTACTGTTTTTATAGATCAAGCAGCCCCTGATACACAAAAGTATTTTAAAGAGCATATGCCAGGCTGGCAAGGGGAGGGGCGCGGAAGAACCAGGGGAGATAGATGGAGTCAAAGTGAAGGTGGTGTACAATTAAGAGTTAATGATGTTTGTCATTCTTGGGGGGAACAAGGACACTGGAAGCAGGAATGCCCAGTGAGGCCCTGTGCACTTGGGAATAGAGGGGCCAGCATGAGGCAATCAAATCAGTCCACAATGACAGGAGATAGGAGACTCAGAAAATACTGTGGAAATGGGGGTAAATTCATGGGATGTAGATTTGGATTTGAAGGGCAGGTAATGGCAAATATAGAAGGCTTAGAAGTTCCCTTTCTAGTGGATACTGGAGCCACCCTTTCCCTTTTAAAGTTTGAGCCTAAAGGATGCAAGTCACCAGATAAAATAATGATGCAAGGAGTAGCGGGAAAAGGCAAACGAATGTTATCTAAGCCCTTATTGCTTACTATTGGAGGTAAAACAGTGTGGGGATGTATTATAATTTCCACAGACGCGCCCATGTGCCTTTTAGGGAGAGATCTCCTGCAAGCCTTGGATACTCAGATCTGCTTACAGCCAGAAGAGGTGGAATTAATAATTATGGGCTCATGTGTTCTGGCTAAGACACCAGAACCAGAGTCAACTAATCTGCAAATTCCAACAGGTTTAGAACCAGTTTCTAAAAAGTTATGGAGCTCTTCAGGAATGGATGTGGGACTACTGAAATCAGCTAGTCCAGTCTGGATAAAAACAAAGGGGGGATTGCCTCCTGCAGTTAAGCAATACCCTATCCCAAAGGAAGCAGAGAAGAGCATCCAAAAACAAATCAATCATTATTTGAAACTGGGTATCCTTAGAGTCTGTGAATCCCCGTACAACACCCCAATTCTGCCAGTTAAAAAGAACAGACAAGACTCTGATGGTGATCCAGAGTATCAGTTTGTACAAGACTTAAGGGCTATAAACCAACAGGTAGTTGCTCCACATCCAGTAGTCCCCGACCTATCAACCATTTTACTACAGATACCCCTTTGGGCAACTTATTTTACTGTGATCGACCTAACGGCAGCCTTTTTTAGTATACCGATAGCTGAAGATAGCCAAGATCTCTTGGCTTTCACTTGGAAGGGACAACAATTAACTTGGACGAGGCTGCCACAGGGATTTACTGGGTCTCCGACTATTTTTTCGCGTATACTCAAAAATGACCTCTCAGATATCGAACTTCCAGGACATTCTGTATTAATACAATATGTAGATGATTTGTTATTAGCAAGTAAAGATTAACACTCTTGCAGAAAAAGGGCATCGAGCATCTCTGTCTAAACTCCAGCTGTGTCAAAGAGAGGTAAAATATTTGGGTTTTATCTTAAAAGAAGGACACAGGTTAGTTGATCCAGAACGAGTAAAGACAACTCTTGATATGCCTCGTCCTGTAACAAAAAAACAACACGGGATTTTTAGGAGCTGTAGGATTTTGCCAACCGTGGATTCCTGGGTTAGCAGAACTTACTAAGCCTTTAGTGCAGGCAACAAAAAAGGAGGAGATGGAGCCTGTGGCCTGGGGCCCAGAAAGGGAGAAAGCTTTTACATCTGTGAAAAAAGCGTTGGTTTCAGCCCCTGCTCTAGGGTGACCAGATTATAGCAAACCATTCGAATTGTTTGTCCATGAGTGACAGGGAGTAGCAAGTGGGGTACTCACCCAAAAACTAGGCCCTCACCACAGACCAGTGGCCTATTACTCCACGCAGCTAGATGAGGTAGCTAAAGGCACTCCAGGATGCATCAGAGCAATAGCAGCTACGGCAGCTCTTACTGAAAAAAACATGACCTGTAGTTTTGGGTCACTCATTGACTGTGTATGTGCCACATGAAGTAGAACTGTTAATGAAACAATACGCGACTCAAGCACTATCCCCACAGAGAGCTCACCGCTATGAACTGATAATATTAAGGTCACATTATCTGCATGTAAAGAGATGCAACATCTTAAATCCAGCAACACTATTGCCTCTACCTGAGGATGGAGAACCACATCATTCCTGTGAGCAGGTGATCGTCAGCTCGAGCAAGCCCCGGGAGGACCTTAAAGACAAACCTTTGGAAAACCCAGACTTAGTTCCGTTTACAGATGGATCATCCTAGTATTTGGACGGAAGGCACCACTCCGGCTATGCTGTCACTAACCTCTTTGAGGTACTTGAGGCCAATCCTTTGTCTCCGTCTGTAAGTGCTCAAGGAGCAGAATTAATAGCATTGACCCAAGCAGTAAAAATTGGTAAGAACCTGCAGGTAAATATCTATACCGATTCTAAATATGCATTTGGAGTAGGTCATGTAACAGGGATGTTATGGAAAGAGCGAGGATTCTTTTCGTCATCAGGAAAGAAATTAGCTAATGGAGAAGAAATACGTAATTTGCTGGAAGCAGTCCAACTGCCCAAAGAAATTGCTGTAATACACTGCCCAGCCCATACTAAAGACACTACAGAAATTAGCAGAGGAAATGCTTTAGCCGACGCTGCTGCGAAGGCTGCAGCTCGACAACCTCTGAGAGAATGTATGGGGGCAGTTCCAAGGATGGACCAGAGTGAATGGCCAATTTTAATAGACCCCAAAACCACGTATGAAAAAGACTGCTCAGTGGAAGAGAAAAAACAATGGGAGCAGTGGGAAGCAAAACAAAGTGATGATGGAATATGGACACTTGGAAGAAAACCAATTCTACCAAAAAAAAAAATTTAATTACTATAGCTAGGTGGTTTCACGATAAAGCTCATGGGGGAGCGGAGGCGGTGGCTAACCAGGTACAGAAAGTATGGGCTGCTCCAGGAATCTACGCGGCTGCAAAAAGAATAACAAATAGCTGCCCGACCTGCCAGAAGTTTTCAAATAACAAGCCAAGCTCAGAGTTAGGGGGACGGTCATGGGCCTACTTCCCTTTCCAAAAGCTACAAATAGATTATGCGGATATGCCATCTGCCAATGGCTACAAACACTTGTTAGTGATAGTAGATCAGTTATCAGGCTGGGTAGAAGCTTTCCCAACAAGAAAGGCCGACACACGGGGAGTGGTAAAAGCCTTACTGAAGGAAATCATATCCAGGTATGGGGTCCCAGAAGCCACTGATTCAGACAGGGGTGCCCATTTTACGGCAAGCATAATCACTCAGTTATAGAAATCATTAGGCATAAAAAGAAACCTACAACCCCTTATCACCCACAATCTTCAGGACAAGTAGAAAGAATGAATAGAACACTAAAAGGAAAAATAGCAAGAATATGCGCACATGCTAGCCTAAAATGGCTGGGTAGGACTTTTCCCAACAAGAACGGCTGACACAGGGCGGGTAGTAAAAGCCTTACTGAAAGAAATCATACCCAGGTACAGAGTCCCAGAAGCCACTGATTCAGACAGGGGTGTCCATTTTATGGCAAGCATAATCAGTCAGTTTTATAAATCATGAGGAATAATGAACTTTTACCTAGTTCAGTAAGAAAAGGGACTGAGAGCTGGTTCAAGCTGGAATGATAAGGGAGTTGCAAGCAGTTCGCATTCCTGTGCTTCACGCTCTGGGAGGGAGGATGTCAAGGCTTTGAAATAAGGCCTACTTGGGCACCAGGACCCTGGGAAACAAAGCCTCCTCTCATTGCTGAAACAGTGTTAATTAGGGGGTCTGGACTATCTCGGGGTCTGGATTATATCCCTTCATCAGGACCTTGGCAGATAACACCTATTGTCACTGCTGGGGCAGTGCTAATTGCTGGAACAACACCTCTTTGTCAGAGCCTGGAGAGACAAGGGCGGGACCCGAGGAACCAAGACACATCTGTCAACAAAAACCATAACAGTAAAGATAAACAGCCTGCCCAGGCACAGGGATGAGACCCAATAAGGAGCAGGAGACTCCAGGCCCAAATATTACTATTGGTCCAAACTACTGCCTGAGGGGTGGAGAGCTTACATTGGAAGGTATAATTGCCCAGGCATTTCTTTGTTTGGGGTCCCTCTTCGGAGACACCCAGCTCGAGCTGTAATTACCGCACGCGTGTCATTAAAATTTCATTATTTCATTTGCTTTGATTTGGCGCCAAACTTTTCTGCGGGAACCTAGGGTCGGGCCCTGTTATGGTGGCTGACAAGCCTCATTTCCATAACACCGAGCCCGGGGCCCGTCCCCGTGTCCGGGGGGTCCCGCCTCGCCCTCACCTCTCCTCTCCAGCACAGCCCTCCTGTACTCCATGTATCTCCACTGCCACTCCATGCAGCTCTTCTCCAGGTAGTGCTTCAGCCTCTCAGGCTCATTCTCTGCCTCCCACTTCCTCTTGGTGATTAGCGCAGCAGCATACGCCATGACGAATGTCAGCGTGTCCTTGTCAAAGGCGATGAAATCCTTCCCGTCGTAGGCATCCCGCAGAAACCCCCAGATCCCACCGTCCTCCAGGAGGTCACAGCCGTACGTGCGCTGCACTGTGTGATACCCTGAGACACAAGCAGGGAGACGGGGGCTCAGGGGCAGCCCCGGCCCCGCACAGGGGCTTGGACACGGCACCCAGCGCAGGGCCGGGGGCACCCCAGACCCGCAGCCCCCAGCGCTGACAGCGAGCAGCTGCCGCTGGGAGCCCCGGCCCGCGCTCACCCCCGCTCTGGTTGTAGCGCTTCTGCAGTGTGTCCAGCTCCACTCAGTAAGACTAGTGATTGCCATATGCGTTCTGGGGCTGCCTGTCCCAGTGGTCCTGACCCTCCTGCTCCATCCAGGCCGCACCCGGCACCGCCCTCTGCGTCTCGCTGTCGTAGCCATCGATGAGCTCTCCGTCCACGTAGCCCACGGAGACGAAGGCGGGCAGCCCCGGGCTGGGCTCCGTCACGGTGGTGTGGAAGTAGCGCAGGGAGTGGGGGCCTGCGGGGACACGGGGGGTGGTGAGGGGCCGGGGGGGGCACGTTGGGGGGCATCCGGGGGATCAAGATGTCCCGGGGGGAGAAGTCGGGGGGGTCGGGGGGGGCAGCACGTCCCGGGGGGCAGGTCAGGGGGGCAGCACGACACAGGGGGGGCACGTCGGGGGGGCAGCACATTCCGGGAGGGCAGGTCGGGGGGCTCCGGGGGGGCAGCACGTCCCGGGGGGAAGATCGGGGGGGCAGCACCTCCCGGGGGCGGTTGCAGGCCGGTCCGTGGGGCCGCTGACGGGGAGCCCGGCGCCGGGGGAGGGGCAGAGGGGGGCCCGGGGGCCCCGCCCGCACTCACCGCTCGCCACCGCCGCCGCCGCCGCCCAGCAGCAGCAGCCCCGGCCCCAGCGCCCGCCCCGCTACCGCCTCCTCGCTGCCAGCGCCCTCGCCCTCACCCGGCGCCGAAGCCCACGGCGGCCACGCCCCCGCGCCACCATTGGCTCCGCTGCGGCGCACCGCCATTGGCTGCCCCGCCCGCCAATAGCGGCTCTTGTCGGCTGAGGCGTCCCCAGGCGCTGGGCTGATCCCGGCGCGGCGGGTTGGGAGAAGCGACAGCGAGGGCGCTTGCGGAGGGCGCTGCGCAGCGCCGAGCCGCGGCTCCCGCTCCGCCTTGTCGCACGGCCATTGGCCCCGCCGGCGGCCGCCCGCCAATGGCGAGGCGCGGCAGCGGTGACGCCCCCGGGCGCCGGGCGGATCTCCGCGGAGCGCGTGGTGGGCGGGAGCGCGGAGGCGATGTGGGAGGCCGAGGCCGATGTGGGGACGGAGACGACGTGGGGATGGGGCCACTGGGGGGATGGGACGCCGTGGGGCTGGAGACGATGTGGGGATGGGGACACCGTGGGGCTGGAGATGGAGTTGGCTCTGTCACAGGGACAGGGGGACACTGTGGGGATGGGGATGATGGGGGGATGGGGACGATGTGGGGACGGGGACGCCATGGAGATGGGGACGATGTGGGGACGGGGACACCATTGGGATGGGGATGGAGTTGGCTCTGTCACAGGGGGGGACGCGGAGCCAGCAGTGGGAGCTCAGGGAGTGGCGCCCATCGAAGGCCGAGTGCTGGTAGGTGGTCCCCGGCCCACCCCGGCACCCATAGGTCTACTGGAAGATGTGGAAACCTGCCCAAGGTGGCACCCATGGGTGAGGAGCTGCCCAGGGCCCCAGGCGTCTAGCCCCGTTGCACCCCTGGAGCCAGGCATCCAATCCCATCAGCACCCACACCCATCCATGTGTTGTCCGAAAAGCGGATTCGTTGCCCGGTGTGCAATAAGCCAATAATTACACACTCAGGAGAGACATTTGTTTATTTATTTCAGAGTTGCGCAAGCCTGGGTGCTCGGTGGTTTCCCACAAATCGAGCACACACACCCCAACTTTTCAAGTAGCATTTATACAAACAAATTGCCAGATTTGCGACTTTCCCTTTTACACTGATTGGTTAGTGATTTCTTCATTCCCTGGGTCCCACCCCTGCTTCTCAAGGTCCTGATCAATTAACACTGCCCCAGCTAGGTCAGTAGATGTTATCTCCCAAGGTCCTGAGGAAGAGGACATAATCCAGACCCCTTAATTAACACAGTTTCAACAGTGAGAGGAGGCTTTGCTTCCCAAGGTCCTGGCGCCCAAACAGGCCTTATTTCACAGCCTTGACATCCTCCCTTTCGGAGAGTGGGGCACAGGAATGCAGACTGCTTGTAACTCCCTTATCTTTCCAGCCTGCACCAGCTCTGGGGCCCTTTCTTACCGAACTAGGAGCGTGGCCTAAGGCTTCAGCAAATTTAGCTACTCATGCTAAGCAAGTGTGTGGCTACTCATGCTAAGCAAATTCTGTCTAAGATAGAAGTTATCCAAATCTACCTACTTCAAACATTCTTTCTGAGCTTCTCAGGGTTGTCTTGTAACAATTGCACCCATGTTATCACCCATGGGCCCAGGTGGCCACCCATCAGCACCTGTGACCACCCATGGACCCAGGTGTCCAGCCCCATTGCACCCGTGTTATCACACATGGGCCCAGGTGGCGGCCCCATCAGCACCCACCACCACCCATGGACCCAGGTGTCGACCCCCTTTGCACCCATGGACTCAGGCGTGAGGTCACATCACCACCCCTGAACCCAGGCCCCCCACCCCATTGCACCCATGGTCCCAGCCCCCTGGCCCATTGCACCTGTGTCCCCAGCCCCCCACCCCATTGCACCCACGTCCCCAGGCCCCTGCCCCTGCCCCATTACGCCCATATCCGGAGCTTCCCCGACTCATTGCACCCATATCCCCAGCCCCCTGCCCCTTTGCGCCCATGTCCCCAGGCCCCTGCCAATTGCAACCACCTCCCCAGGCCCCCTGCCCCATTGCACCCACATCCCCAGGCCCCCGCCCTATTGCACCCATATCCCAGGCCCCCACCCCATTGCACCCATATCCCCAGCCCCCTGGCCCACGCAGATGGGGCCACACTGCAGCAAGCCCAGCGCAGGCCCCCAAGCTGCCTGGCAGCTGCAGCACAGCACACAGGAGCAGAGACCAAGGGTGCTGGCTTGGTGCAGCCGGCGGAAGAGAAGGCGTAGGGGGATCTCACTGCTGCCTGCAAGTGCCTAACGGGAGCGTGCAGAGAGCATGGAGCCAGAGACGTCCTGAGGGGCCTGGGGACAGGTTGAGGGCAACGGCACGGCTTGTGGCAGGGAAAAGTCCCCTCAGAGACTGCAAATGGCCTTGGAAGCCGAATGGTGGTGCAACACTGGAGCAGGGTGCCAGGGCCGTGCGGGAATCCATCGCCAGAGACAGTCAGAGCTCGACCCTGACAGGCCCTGCGAAACCTCCTCTGCTTGCCTCCACTTGCAGCAGGAGGTTGCAGCAGACACCTCCGGAAGACCCTTCCCACCCCAGCTGCTCTCTCACTCTGCGACTGCTTGTAGGGCTTTCTCTGCAGCCCTGACTGCCTTCCTTGGCAGCGCCTGCACTAGTCTTTCTCCTGACAGTTCCCTGACACCAAGTAACACGGCGGGAACAGCTGCCGAGGGTTTATTTGGAGCAGCACATGGGCTGTGGGACACGACGCAGTAGCATTGCTGTAGCAGCCAGGAGAGAGCCTCCGTCGCTCTGCCTCTTTGCTCTGCGCCATCTCCCATCTCGGGCCACCTGTCTGGCAGCTGCATCCTCGCGCTGTTCCTCTCACTGCCCTGAGTCACAGCGGCAGCTAAAAGCTCTGCGCAGAGCCCGAAGCGCTGCCCTGAGCCGCAATGGCCATCGCCTGGAAGGCGCAGCATGCGGGAGGGCGGTGATGCCTGTGGAGGAAGGAGAGCCGTGGGCGAGGGGCTGGGCAAGTGCAGGGCAAGCCTGAGGGTCTCTGGCTGCGGGGGAGGCCTCCGCCTTTGTTCCTGTGCTGGCTGATGGGGCCAGAGGCACACTGTCCCCCGCATCCTGGCAGCCTCCCGCCAGAGCAGATGCCGCTGCCTCGGCTCCTCGGGGCACTGCTGGGGCCAGAGGCGTGCTCTGCAGGTCACCAGCTGCCTCCCTGGCAGCATCTCTGCCCTTCACAACGGGTGAGCAGGGCACCTCCTCAGGACACGGCTGTGGGTCTGCCAAGAGGCTCCTGAGGCTCGGTCTGACCCAGCTCATGACCAAGGCCGTGTTTTCCTCCAGCTCCTCCCATTCCAAAGGCTCTTCATCAACATCCTCTTCCTCATCGCTCCACTCCACGCCAGCATCCTCTGGCACTTCCCAGACTCTCTTCCCAGCTCCCAGCTCCCGCGCCCTCCCGCAGGGCCGGAGGGAAGACGATGACTTGTGCTCCTCTTTGGGCTCACAGGCAACCTGCATGGGGAGAGCAGGAACACAGCCCTGTGTGATATCAGCTGGCCATGCTCAGCATCCTGGTGCCCTGGGATATAGGAGGGGGCAAAGGGTTTGGGGTGGGGGGATGCTGTGAGTGGCCGCGAGCCCCAAGGGGAGGCACATGCAGCTGGCTGGGCAATGGCACAAGGCTTGTCTTGGGGCCGTAGCAGCAGGGCTGGGCCGGGGGCCACGACGGGCAGCGGGGGATGGAGGTGGCCGGGTACGTGGCACAAGGGGGCTGGCTCGCTGGCTGTGGGAGGCGGCTGCTGCTGGGGCTGCCCCTGCCCTCCTCGCTCAGCATCCATGCCCCAGGGCTGGATGCTGTGCAGGCCGGGGAGGGCACGTCAGCCCTGGGCCTCTGGCACTTGGAAACACAGAGCACCAGGCATCTTCCCCAGGACAGAGAGTGCAGAGCGCAAAGGGCTGGGGGGACAGCTTCTCACCACGGCCGCGGGGGACCCATGCGATGGGGCAGCTCTTCTCACCCACCCTGCACACCCCAGACGCTGCTCACACCGCACCTCCCTTTGGTGGTGGGTGCCGACGCCATGCTCCTTGCTCACCTGGTGAGGAAGGCCTGCGGCCAGGGCAGAGCCTTCTGCTGCGCTTTCTTCGGGCAATGGTGGTTGGAGAGGCAGGCTGTTGCTCTCCCCACAAGGGCCTCCGCACAACTGGGAGGCCTTTGGCGCAGCCTCTGCGGGAAGCGATGGAGGCAGAGGAGCATTTTCCCCTGCATCCTCAGGGCCTCTGGCTGCAGGGGAGGCCTCTGCCTTTGCTCCTGTGCTGGCCAGTGGAGCCAGAGGCACACTGTCCCCCGCGTCCTGGCAGCCTCCTGCCAAAGGAGATGCCGCTGCCACGGCTCCTCGGGGCACTGCTGGGGCCAGAGGCGTGCTCTGCAGGTCACCAGCTGCCTCCCTGGCAGCATCTCTGCCCTTCACAACGGGTGAGCAGGGCACCTCCTCAGGACACGGCTGTGGGTCTGCCAAGAGGCTCCTGAGGCTCGGTCTGACCCAGCTCATGACCAAGGCTGTGTTTTTCTCCAGCTCCTCCCATTCCAAAGGTTCTTCTTCAACGTCCTCTTCCTCATCGCTCCACTCCACGCCAGCATCCTCTGGTGCTCCCCGGACTCTCTTCCCAGCTCCCATCTTGCGCTCCCTCCTGGGCGCATGGGCGTACAGCCGCTCCAGCACCTCCCACTTGGACCTCGCATCCTTCAGGAGCTCCACTCGCGTCACCTCCGGTTGCCACAGGTTATAGAAGGAGTTTCTGGCACAGAGCTGAAGCCAGAGAGGGAGATTTGTGAAGGCAGCTGCTTTTCCCACCAGCAATGCCCCCCGTGGCCCTGCCAGCACTGCCACCATCACACTGTTGCAGCAGGACGCAGCGGCTGGCCCCAGCACACGGAGGGTCACCATCTGCCCTGGCCCACCCTTTGCACTCACCTCCTTGGGGCGAACATTGAGGCATCCCGATGCTGTCAGGGAGAAACGTTTCCCCTTGCCCTCCTCTTCCTCGACCTCCCTCTCCTTTGGCCTCGGCTCCTTCCTCTCCAGAAAGGCTTCTCGCAGCTGAGCCAAGCTCTGCCCGGTGCGCGCCACGCAGCTCCTGTCGAGCTCCTCCAGCGTCTCTGTTTTGATTGAGAGCACGGCGAGATACTGCGAGGGGTTGTCGGGGTGTATGCGCAGTGGCGTGCCTTGAAGGCGACAGATGATGCCCAGAGGCTGCTGTTTGGGCCTCTGCACTGCAAGTTGCCATCCTAGTGTGACCAGTCCATGGCCCCTGCCCAGGGAAGCTGGTGCACCGGCCCCCATGACCTTCCTTTTGCCCCCACGCCTGTTGCAATCTGGCCCTTGCAGAGCTGTGGCAGCTGTGTTTTTGCCACGCTCCCTGCTCTCCTTCTGCAATGCGCTTGCCAGGCCTGCTAGAGCAATGGTGTATGCCAAGGTCCTTTGTGGCCCGGCTGCCCTGAGCTCCCGGCCATGTCCCGCACTCGCATCATCAGGACGGCTCAAGGCTGCAGACGCGAGCGCCAGCAGTGCGTGCATCAGAGGTGCGGCAGGCAGTGCGGGGCTGTGTGCAGCAGGTCTCTGGTCCTCAGCCCTCATTTCCATGCACACATCTGCAAGGATGTTCTCAACAGCTTGCAGCATCCTTGCTTTTCCCAGCGCGGAAGACCCAGGCCTGGCCTCAGGCAAATAGGAGACAGGAGCTTGAATTGCTCGGGGGAGAGCGCCAGCTTCCTGCTTAGCTTTTGGAGAGGCAGGCACTCTCCTTGCCACATCCTCCAGAGCCTCAGCAGTGGCCGTGCATCTCAAAGAAGATCTGCAGGATTTTTCTGGAGGTCGACGTGCGGATGCCGCTCTTTGACCTGTAGAGGCCTCCAGGCCTCCACGTGCCTGCCTAGCTGCCTTGGTTGCGTGAGGCGCTAAGCCGGGCCGATGCGGTGTCTCTGCTCTTGCACAAGGCCTGCTGTGCAGTGTCTCCCGGCGCCCCGGAGGAGCCTTCTTCACAAGGCTGCTGGAGGCATGAAGAGCTTGCACCGAGTCGAGAACCTCCCTCACAGTGTCCTCCGCCATCTGCAATCAAAGCCCATGAGGAAGGCCAAGTTACTGCTGCCCTTTACCCCTCCCCCCCAGCCTTCCCACATGCACACTCCCTGTGGCCCCTGAAACCCTCCACAACAGCAGCACTCTCCCACGCAGCTGGCTCCCAAAGGCTGCGTGGGGAGAAGGCTGGTCACCACTGGGCAAGAGATGGGCAAAGGCAGCTCCCTCGGAAACCTCGAGCCATGTCCTTGCCGACTGCCATGCAGAGCAGGCGCTCCTCCTGCTCCCTCCCACCACTTCCCGCCTGCTGCTTGGCAGCTATGCACAGTCAGGCAGAGGCTTTGCCACCATCGCTGCTCAGCTCGCTACCTTCGCGATGACGTCTTCAGGGTCTTGCCAGCTCTGTGGGCCGGGCAGCAACGGCCGCCTGTCCCTTTGCTGCGATGAAGTCGGGGTCGGGATGCGTTGCGTCACTGCATGCGGCTCCCGCTGGCCCCCCTGCAGGGAGAAGGAAGCACATGATGGAGGCGGTTGCGTTCGTACAAGCGGCCCCTCAGGCACAGGAAAGCCCGGCCCCATGGCAAAGGGAAGCTCATGGCCTAGCACGACCCAGCTGTGCTAAGCCTGGAGATGCTCTCTGACCCTCAGCACAGCTCACAGGCTCCATTTGGGCCTTGCAGCACCCCAGTCGGTGTGCTTTGTGCACCAGAAAATCCCCAGCACCAGCAAGAAATACCCCCTGGCCAGAGAAGATCAGGCCTGGCTCGCTTGCCCCACCTCCTCTTCCCCACCGTCCTCATGCTTTCCGTGCGGCTCCCAGCCCTGCTGCCTGCCTCTCCCTCCAGCCCCACCGCTCACCTTGCTTCTGCGCTTCGGCCTCACAGAAAGCCCATCCACGGGCTGGGAGCCGGCATTCGCCTGCCGCCCCTTGTCCATCAGCAGGAGCTTCTCCTGCGCACCTGCCACTCTGGCACTCAAGAGAGCTGCTCCCTCCTCAGCGAGCTGCTCTCCTCAGAGGGCACAGCCAGGGGCTCTGCTCCCAGCATGGACTCGGTCACCACGGGCACCGCCCCATCACAATGGCCTTGGGGGCATGATGCCACCCCCATCACAAAGCCCTGCACGTTGCCATGGGGACCCCCGTGACCACCTCCTGCTGGCCACCAGGGGCACCCGCATCACAAGGCCTTGCTGGTGACCGTGCTAGCACCGACATCACAAGGCCTTGCTGCTCACCGGGGGCACCTCCAGCACCAGGGCTTTGCCTCCCAGCCTCTGGTGCCAGCTTCTGAGCCCAGCTCCGAGCTGCCATCTGTGCCGCAGCAGGAATTTTCCTCTCCCCACCTCTCTGCCTCCTACACCGTGCAGATGCTGCCCTTCTTCAGGCCCTCTAGAGCACACAGCCAGCCACTGCAAGACCACTCCTCTTGCTCGGGCCACTAAGCCTCACCCATATGCCTCACCGTCCAGCCCTAGGCAGAGCGTCCTGCATTCCCGCTGCTTTCTCACAGAAAGGCCAACTGCCCCTCCGCACCTTCCCAGACGGGCCTTCCCAAAGAGGCTGCAGCCATCCACCGCAGCGCTCCAGGCATGCCACGCTGCAGGCCCGCAGCTGCACACAGACTGCAAAGTGCTCCTGTCTGGTCCCCAGGCTGCAGGCATTAGCGGACGGACCCCTGAGACAGGTGCCCGCCTCTGCAGATTTCCCACAAAAGCTGTCAGAGATTCATTTCTCCAGACTGTTGCTCTCTAAGCACTTCCCTATTGGCGTGCACGCACTGCGCTGGGCCCCTCCAGGCTTTCTTTGCTCCACATCACCCTGCACCTTTGCCTTGCCCTCCCACACCATCGCTTCCTCACTCTTCCATGCATCCTCCTCTCCCCTCAGGGGCACCGACTTTTGGGCTCTCCTCACCACCTTGGCCACCGGCTTGAGCCTCACGGCAGCACACGGGCACACTCTCCTCCTGATGAAGCGTGACACCCCCCAGCCTTGGTGCCTCGCTGCTGGCTCGCCTTCGGGACGTCCAGCTGCTGGACCGCCAGGCCACCTGGGCAAGCAGGCCCTGCCCTCACCTGTGCACCTCTTCCTACTCACGGGGCTTGTGCTTTTCTTGCTTTTGCCCCCAGGGGGCACGTGGGGACCATCTCTCCACGCCAGCCTTCATGCACAAAGAGGGGCCCACGCTCATGAAAACAAAGCCCTGCTGCCAGCACCAGCTGCACACCCAGGGGCTGACCTGCTGGATCCAAGCACTGCTGCTCAAGCCCATTCCCCTCACTGGCAGCATGCAGGAAAAACCCCACCTGCCCTGCCAGGCCTACAGCCATGTCATCACACTTGGTACTTTCCAGGCAGGATCCTTGTGTTAAGGAAGAGCAAACTGAAACTGCCTACAGGCAGCCGCTTAGCACAACTTCTCTAAAACTTGCCTGGCATGAGGAGCTAAATTTGCTGAAGCCTTAGGCCGCACTTATCGAAAATAATGAACTTTTACTTAGTCCAGTAAGAAAAGGGCCTCAGAGCTGGTTCCAGCTGGGAAGATAAGGCAGTTACAAGCAGTCTGCATTCCTTGCAATTACTGTTTTTATAGATCAAGCAGCCCCTGATACACAAAAGTATTTTAAAGAGCATATGCCAGGCTGGCAAGGGGAGGGGGCGCGGAAGAACCAGGGGAGATAGATGGAGTCAAAGTGAAGGTGGTGTACAATTAAGAGTTAATGATGTTTGTCATTCTTGGGGGGAACAAGGACACTGGAAGCAGGAATGCCCAGTGAGGCCCTGTGCACTTGGGAATAGAGGGGCCAGCATGAGGCAATCAAATCAGTCCACAATGACAGGAGATAGGAGACTCAGAAAATACTGTGGAAATGGGGGTAAATTCATGGGATGTAGATTTGGATTTGAAGGGCAGGTAATGGCAAATATAGAAGGCTTAGAAGTTCCCTTTCTAGTGGATACTGGAGCCACCCTTTCCCTTTTAAAGTTTGAGCCTAAAGGATGCAAGTCACCAGATAAAATAATGATGCAAGGAGTAGCGGGAAAAGGCAAACGAATGTTATCTAAGCCCTTAGTACTCACTATTGGGGGTAAAACAGTGTGGGGATGTATTATAATTTCCACAGACGCGCCCATGTGCCTTTTAGGGAGAGATCTCCTGCAAGCCTTGGATACTCAGATCTGCTTACAGCCAGAAGAGGTGGAATTAATAATTATGGGCTCATGTGTTCTGGCTAAGACACCAGAACCAGAGTCAACTAATCTGCAAATTCCAACAGGTTTAGAACCAGTTTCTAAAAAGTTATGGAGCTCTTCAGGAATGGATGTGGGACTACTGAAATCAGCTAGTCCAGTCTCGATAAAAACAAAGGGGGGATTGCCTCCTGCAGTTAAGCAATACCCTATCCCAAAGGAAGCAGAGAAGAGCATCCAAAAACAAATCAATCATTATTTGAAACTGGGTATCCTTAGAGTCTGTGAATCCCCGTACAACACCCCAATTCTGCCAGTTAAAAAGAACAGACAAGACTCTGATGGTGATCCAGAGTATCAGTTTGTACAAGACTTAAGGGCTATAAACCAACAGGTAGTTGCTCCACATCCAGTAGTCCCCGACCTATCAACCATTTTACTACAGATACCCCTTTGGGCAACTTATTTTACTGTGATCGACCTAACGGCAGCCTTTTTTAGTATACCGATAGCTGAAGATAGCCAAGATCTCTTGGCTTTCACTTGGAAGGGACAACAATTAACTTGGACGAGGCTGCCACAGGGATTTACTGGGTCTCCGACTATTTTTTCGCGTATACTCAAAAATGACCTCTCAGATATCGAACTTCCAGGACATTCTGTATTAATACAATATGTAGATGATATGTTATTAGCAAGTAAAGATTAACACTCTTGCAGAAAAAGGGCATCAGGCATCTCTGTCTAAACTCCAGCTGTGTCAAAGAGAGGTAAAATATTTGGGTTTTATCTTAAAAGAAGGACACAGGTTAGTTGATCCAGAACGAGTAAAGACAACTCTTGATATGCCTCGTCCTGTAACAAAAAAACAACACGGGATTTTTAGGAGCTGTAGGATTTTGCCAACCGTGGATTCCTGGGTTAGCAGAACTTACTAAGCCTTTAGTGCAGGCAACAAAAAAGGAGGAGATGGAGCCTGTGGCCTGGGGCCCAGAAAGGGAGAAAGCTTTTACATCTGTGAAAAAAGCGTTGGTTTCAGCCCCTGCTCTAGGGTGACCAGATTATAGCAAACCATTCGAATTGTTTGTCCATGAGTGACAGGGAGTAGCAAGTGGGGTACTCACCCAAAAACTAGGCCCTCACCACAGACCAGTGGCCTATTACTCCACGCAGCTAGATGAGGTAGCTAAAGGCACTCCAGGATGCATCAGAGCAATAGCAGCTACGGCAGCTCTTACTGAAAAAAACATGACCTGTAGTTTTGGGTCACTCATTGACTGTGTATGTGCCACATGAAGTAGAACTGTTAATGAAACAATACGCGACTCAAGCACTATCCCCACAGAGAGCTCACCGCTATGAACTGATAATATTAAGGTCACATTACCTGCATGTAAAGAGATGCAACATCTTAAATCCAGCAACACTATTGCCTCTACCTGAGGATGGAGAACCACATCATTCCTGTGAGCAGGTGATCGTCAGCTCGAGCAAGCCCCGGGAGGACCTTAAAGACAAACCTTTGGAAAACCCAGACTTAGTTCCGTTTACAGATGGATCATCCTAGTATTTGGACGGAAGGCACCACTCCGGCTATGCTGTCACTAACCTCTTTGAGGTACTTGAGGCCAATCCTTTGTCTCTGTCTGTAAGTGCTCAAGGAGCAGAATTAATAGCATTGACCCAAGCAGCAAAAATCGGTAAGAACCTGCAGGTAAATATCTATACCGATTCTAAATATGCATTTGGAGTATGTCATGTAACAGGGATGTTATGGAAAGAGCGAGGATTCTTTTCGTCATCAGGAAAGAAATTAGCTAATGGAGAAGAAATACGTAATTTGCTGGAAGCAGTCCAACTGCCCAAAGAAATTGCTGTAATACACTGCCCAGCCCATACTAAAGACACTACAGAAATTAGCAGAGGAAATGCTTTAGCCGACGCTGCTGCAAAAGCTGCAGCTCGACAACCTCTGAAAGAATGTATGGGGGCGGTTCCAAGGATGGACCAGAGTGAGTGGCCAAATTTAATAGACCCCAAAACTCTGTATGAAAAAGACTGCTCAGTGGAAGAGAAAAAACAATGGGAGCAGTGGGAAGCAAAACAAAGTGATGATGGAATATGGACAATTGGAGGAAAACCAATTCTACCAAAAAAAATAGTTAATTACTATAGCTAGGTGGTTTCATGATAAAGCTCATGGGGGAGCGGAGGCAATAGCTAAGCAGGTACAGAAAGTATGGGCTGCTCCAGGAATTTATGCAGCTGCTAAAAGAATAACAAACAGCTGCCTGACCTGCCAGAAGGTTTCAAATAACAAGCCAAGCTCAGAGTTCGGGTTGGGGGGCGCAACCATGGGCCTACTTCCCTTTCCAAAAGCTACAAACAGATTATGCGGATATGCCATCTGCCAATGGCTACAAACACTTGTTAGTGATAGTAGATCAGTTATCAGGCTGGGTAGAAGCTTTCCCAACAAGAAAGGCCGACACACGGGGAGTGGTAAAAGCCTTACTGAAGGAAATCATACCCAGGTATGGGGTCCCAGAAGCCACTGATTCAGATAGGGGTGCCCATTTTACGGCAAGCATAATCACTCAGTTATATAAATCATGAGGAATAAAAAGAAACCTATTACCCCTTATCACCCACAATCTTCAGGACAAGTAGAAAGAATGAATAGAACACTAAAAGAAAAAACAGCAAGAATATGCACATGTCCTGGCCTAAAACGGCCAGAAACATTTAACTTAGCTCTATGGGATGTTTGAAATGTCCCATGGCAACCCATAGGACTAACACCAGCAGAAATTCTCTTTGGGAAACATTTAGCTGTACTAGGGACTTATTATTCCAGCTAAGACCAGCCTGTTAGACAGAGATGGACGACTAACCCAGTATGTTCTAAGTATGCAAAAAAGGTTTGAAAATCTTAAAAAATATATATATATGCGCTCAGTGATATCAATCCACACCACCTGAAATACAAGTGCTTGGTATACAGCCTGGGGATGAAGTTTTAGTTAAAGTATTTTCACAAAAATCCAAGTTAAAACCTAACTGCAACAGGCCATATACTGTCATACTATGTTCTTATTTTGCTGTTCAAGTTGAACTGTACTTGTATATGTTGCAAAAGAATGTGTATGTGTAAGAACACTTTGTAATCTTATATTCATAGATAACATTGGTGTAGATACAAGTAATCACTCAAATATTTGTATTTGTAACTTTACCAAAGATTATGGGATGCGACTTTAATTATTCAGCTCCTATTAGATCTTATCAATTGTTACAATCTAATTATACATTAATTCAAAATTTACTACCTAACCCCATTGGGATGAATCTCACCCTGGTATGGAAACTACTACAACATGATGATTTGAGTCGACTGCTAGAACGCATCCGAAACAATGGACAGAAAACTCTTAATCACCATTCATCATGAAGCGGGAGAGATGCACCACGTCTCAGAAAGGATAAAAAGGGATGGAGAACATCATGGCTGGGAAACTCTTCTAGGGTGGTCACCAACTACAACAGCGATTTATAATCACGTGTTGCACCCACTAGTAGTTGTGTTAACTTTAACTGTGTTATGCCTATTGCTTACGATCATATTATGCATAAGATTATGGAACGTGATAGCACGCCTTGAAAGGCTTCGAGAACTCTGTTTCAAGTATTAGCAGGGATGCTTCATAAAAACAAAGCGGGGAACTGTTAAAGAATAGCGAACTGAAACTGTCTAGAGGTAGCCGCTTAGCACAACTTCTCTAAAACTTGCTTAGCATGAGGAGCTAAATTTGCTGAAGCCTTAGGCCGCACTTAGCGAAAACAATGAACTTTTACTTAGTCCAGTAAGAAAAGGGCCTCAGAGCTGGTTCCAGCTGGGAAGATAAGGAAGTTACAAGCAGTCTGCATTCCTGCGTCTCACACTCCCAAAGGGAGGGTGTCAAGGCTTTGAAGTAAGACCAGTGCAGGGCATTAGGACCTTGAGGGGCAAAGCCTTAGCTCACTGCTGGGGCAGTGTTCATTGTTATGATTTAGAATCACCTCCTCCTCAGGACCTTGAGACACAACAGTAAGACCCCACAAAAACAGAGGTACAACCGTCAGCAGAGGCTGCAAAAAACAAAAATAAGGAGAAAAACAGCTTACCTCAGAATGACAATGAGACACAATGAGGACCAAAAAATTACTATTGGTCTAACTACCGCGTGAAGGGTGGGAAATGTACGTTGAAAAAACTATAATTGCCCAGGATTTGTTTATGTTAGGGTCCCTCTTCGGAGGCACCCAGCTCGAGCTGTAATTACTGCACGCACGTCATTAATATTTAATTCTTTAATTTGTTTTGATTTGGCTCTGAATTTTTCTGCGGAAACCTAGCGTCGAGCCCTCTTATGGTGGCCAACAAGCCTAATTTCCATAGAATTTCCATAACAATAACTGGGCATGGGCGCGGGAGCATTTGAGCCAGGAGGGAGGGAGGAAAGAAACCTGCCGAACGTAACACTTGTGCTAGCAGATACTAGTACCCCGGACTGTGCTCCAAAAGTTTCTGCTCCACCTGATATACCTGATGATCTCTCTGTCATTGCTTCTCCTTCTCCTCCTCCTTCTCCCTCTACTCCATTGGCTGCCGGACTCTATCCTATGATCCCCAACGTGCTGACTAACCCTGCCGCTTTACAGCCAGGGGGAAAGGGAGGGGCCAGTCCCCCTCCTCCTGTGCTGCGGGTATTTACTAATCAGCCCTGGCACCCCGGCCATCTCGCCTTATGGGGGGGTAAAATGCAGAGATTAAGAAAAGATGCAGGGCGATGTGTCCAATTATTTTCTAATATCTGCACTGGGCACAACCCAAACTGGAGTGATACCCAAATTCTTTTGAGGGAATTATTTCAACCAAATGAAGGGGATAAGATAATTAAAGATGCAGAAGAAGCGCAGCAAGCCGGGGGAAATAGAAACCTCTGGCTAGCAAATGGTCCAAATTGGGATTGTAATAATGCAGGAGATAGAGCTGTGTGTCCAACAGGACTTTGAAATTTAGTAGAAGTAATTAGAGCATGCAGAGAGTTAGGAGTAAATTGGACTAGAGTGCAAGAATGCAGACAGTGATTAGATGAACACCCCCAAGACTTCTGGGGACTTTTGCGGTAAGCCCCGCTAAAATAGGGAGGAATGACCCCACAAAACTTCAATGATGCTCTCGCAATTAGTGTTTTTATAGATCAAGCAGCCCCTGATACACAAAAGTATTTTAAAGAGCATATGGCAGGCTGGCAAGGGGAGGGGCGCGGAAGAACCAGGGGAGATAGATGGAATCAAAGTGAAGGGGGTGTACAATTAAGAGTTAATGATGTTTGTCATTCTTGGGGGGAACAAGGACACTGGAAGCAGGAATGCCCAGTGAGGCCCTGTGCACTTGGGAATAGAGGGGCCAGCATGAGGCAATCAAATATTGAGAAGGAGACCAGGCAATTCCCAGGCAGTCCACAATGACAGGAGATAGGAGACTCAGAAAATACTGTGGAAATGGGGGTAAATTTATGGGATGTAGATTTGGATTTGAAGGGCAGGTAATGGCAAATATAGAAGGCTTAGAAGTTCCCTTTCTAGTGGATACTGGAGCCACCCTTTCCCTTTTAAAGTTTGAGCCTAAAGGATGCAAGTCACCAGATAAAATAATGATGCAAGGAATAGCGGGAAAAGGCGAACGAATGTTATCTAAGCCCTTATTGCTTACTATTGGAGGTAAAAGAGCGTGGGGATGTATTATAATTTCCACAGACGCGCCCATGTGCCTTTTAGGGAGAGATCTCCTGCAAGCCTTGGATACTCAGATCTGCTTACAGCCAGAAGAGGTGGAATTAATAATTATGGGCTCATGTGTTCTGGCTAAGACACCAGAACCAGAGTCGACTAATCTGCAAATTCCAACAAGGTTAGAATCAGTTCCTAAACGGTTATGGAGCTCTTCAGGAATGGATGTGGGACTACTGAAATCAGCTAGTCCAGTCTCGATAAAAACAAAGGGGGGATTGCCTCCTGCAGTTAAGCAATACCCTATCCCAAAGGAAGCAGAGAAGAGCATCCAAAAACAAATCAATCATTATTTGAAACTGGGTATCCTTAGAGTCTGTGAATCCCCGTACAACACCCCAATTCTGCCAGTTAAAAAGAACAGGCAAGATTCTGATGGTGATCCAGAGTATCAGTTTATACAAGACTTAGGGGCTATAAACCAACAGGTAGTTGCTCCACATCCAGTAGTCCCTAACCCATCAACCATTTTACTACAGATACCCCTTTGGGCAACTTATTTTACTGTGATTGACCTAACGGCAGCCTTTTTTAGTATACCGATAGCTGAAGATAGCCAAGATCTCTTGGCTTTCACTTGGAAGGGACAACAATTAACTTGGACAAGGCTGCCAGGGGGATTTACTGGGTCTCTGACTATTCTTTCGCGTATACTCAAAAATGACCTCTCAGATATCGAACTTCCAGGACATTCTGTAGTAATACAATATGTAGATGATATGTTATTAGCAAGTAAAGATTATGAGACATTTTTAAAAGACACTGTTTCTCCATGTAACGCTCTTGCAGAAAAAGGGCATCAGGCATCTCTGTCTAAACTCCAGCTGTGTCAAAGAGAGGTAAAATATTTGGGTTTTATCTTAAAAGAAGGACACAGGTTAGTTGATCCAGAACGAGTAAAGACAATTCTTGATATGCCTCGTCCTGTAACAAAAAAACAACACGGGATTTTTAGGAGCTGTAGGATTTTGCCAACCGTGGATTCCTGGGTTAGCAGAACTTACTAAGCCTTTAGTGCAGGCAACAAAAAAGGAGGAGATAGAGCCTGTGGCCTGGGGCCCAGAAAGGGAGAAAGCTTTTACATCTGTGAAAAAAGCGTTGGTTTCAGCCCCTGCTCTAGGGTTACCAGATTATAGCAAACCATTGGAATTATTTGTCCATGAACGACAGGGAGTAGCAAGTGGGGTACTCACCCAAAAACTAGGCCCTCACCACAGACCAGTGGCCTATTATTCCACGCAGCTAGATGAGGTAGCTAAAGGCACTCCAGGATGCATCAGAGCAATAGCAGCTATGGCAGCTCTTACTGAAAAAAACATGACCTGTAGTTTTGGGTCACTCATTGACTGTGTATGTGCCACATGAAGTAGAACTGTCAATGAAACAATACGTGACTCAAGCACTATCCCCACAGAGAGCTCACCGCTATCAACTGATAATACTGCATGCAGATAATGGGACCTTAAAGAGATGCAACATCTTAAATCCAGCAACACTATTGCCTCTACCTGAGGATGGAGAACCACATCATTCCTGTGAGCAGGTGATCGTCAACTCGAGCAAGCCCCGGGAGGACCTTAAAGACGAACCTTTGGGAAACCCAGAC
Organism: Dromaius novaehollandiae; assembly: GCF_036370855.1. Classification (NCBI taxonomy): domain Eukaryota; kingdom Metazoa; phylum Chordata; class Aves; order Casuariiformes; family Dromaiidae; genus Dromaius; species Dromaius novaehollandiae. The sequence continues at coordinate 2,331,444 of NW_026991331.1, forward strand.
TTAGTTCCGTTTACAGATGGATCATCCTAGTATTTGGACGGAAGGCACCACTCCGGCTATGCTGTCACTAACCTCTTTGAGGTACTTGAGGCCAATCCTTTGTCTCCGTCTGTAAGTGCTCAAGGAGCAGAATTAATAGCATTGACCCAAGCAGTAAAAATTGGTAAGAACCTGCAGGTAAATATCTATACCGATTCTAAATATGCATTTGGAGTAGGTCATGTAACAGGGATGTTATGGAAAGAGCGAGGATTCTTTTCGTCATCAGGAAAGAAATTAGCTAATGGAGAAGAAATACGTAATTTGCTGGAAGCAGTCCAACTGCCCAAAGAAATTGCTGTAATACACTGCCCAGCCCATACTAAAGACACTACAGAAATTAGCAGAGGAAATGCTTTAGCCGACGCTGCTGCGAAGGCTGCAGCTCGACAACCTCTGAGAGAATGTATGGGGGCAGTTCCAAGGATGGACCAGAGTGAATGGCCAATTTTAATAGACCCCAAAACCACGTATGAAAAAGACTGCTCAGTGGAAGAGAAAAAACAATGGGAGCAGTGGGAAGCAAAACAAAGTGATGATGGAATATGGACACTTGGAAGAAAACCAATTCTACCAAAAAAAAAAATTTAATTACTATAGCTAGGTGGTTTCACGATAAAGCTCATGGGGGAGCGGAGGCGGTGGCTAACCAGGTACAGAAAGTATGGGCCGCTCCAGGAATCTACGCGGCTGCTAAAAGAATAACAAATAGCTGCCCGACCTGCCAGAAGTTTTCAAATAACAAGCCAAGCTCAGAGTTAGGGGGACGGTCATGGGCCTACTTCCCTTTCCAAAAGCTACAAATAGATTATGCGGATATGCCATCTGCCAATGGCTACAAACACTTGTTAGTGACAGTAGATCAGTTATCAGGCTGGGTAGAAGCTTTCCCAACAAGAAAGGCCGACACACGGGGAGTGGTAAAAGCCTTACTGAAGGAAATCATATCCAGGTATGGGGTCCCAGAAGCCACTGATTCAGACAGGGGTGCCCATTTTACGGCAAGCATAATCACTCAGTTATAGAAATCATTAGGCATAAAAAGAAACCTACAACCCCTTATCACCCACAATCTTCAGGACAAGTAGAAAGAATGAATAGAACACTAAAAGGAAAAATAGCAAGAATATGCGCACATGCTAGCCTAAAATGGCTGGGTAGGACTTTTCCCAACAAGAACGGCTGACACAGGGCGGGTAGTAAAAGCCTTACTGAAAGAAATCATACCCAGGTACAGAGTCCCAGAAGCCACTGATTCAGACAGGGGTGTCCATTTTATGGCAAGCATAATCAGTCAGTTTTATAAATCATGAGGAATAATGAACTTTTACCTAGTTCAGTAAGAAAAGGGACTGAGAGCTGGTTCAAGCTGGAATGATAAGGGAGTTGCAAGCAGTTCGCATTCCTGTGCTTCACGCTCTGGGAGGGAGGATGTCAAGGCTTTGAAATAAGGCCTACTTGGGCACCAGGACCCTGGGAAACAAAGCCTCCTCTCATTGCTGAAACAGTGTTAATTAGGGGGTCTGGACTATCTCGGGGTCTGGATTATATCCCTTCATCAGGACCTTGGCAGATAACACCTATTGTCACTGCTGGGGCAGTGCTAATTGCTGGAACAACACCTCTTTGTCAGAGCCTGGAGAGACAAGGGCGGGACCCGAGGAACCAAGACACATCTGTCAACAAAAACCATAACAGTAAAGATAAACAGCCTGCCTAGGCACAGGGATGAGACCCAATAAGGAGCAGGAGACTCCAGGCCCAAATATTACTATTGGTCCAAACTACTGCCTGAGGGGTGGAGAGCTTACATTGGAAGGTATAATTGCCCAGGCATTTCTTTGTTTGGGGTCCCTCTTCGGAGACACCCAGCTCGAGCTGTAATTACCGCACGCGTGTCATTAAAATTTCATTATTTCATTTGCTTTGATTTGGCGCCAAACTTTTCTGCGGGAACCTAGGGTCGGGCCCTGTTATGGTGGCTGACAAGCCTCATTTCCATAACACCGAGCCCGGGGCCCGTCCCCGTGTCCGGGGGGTCCCGCCTCGCCCTCACCTCTCCTCTCCAGCGCAGCCCTCCTGTACTCCATGTATCTCCACTGCCACTCCATGCAGCTCTTCTCCAGGTAGTGCTTCAGCCTCTCAGGCTCATTCTCTGCCTCCCACTTCCTCTTGGTGATTAGCGCAGCAGCATACGCCATGACGAATGTCAGCGTGTCCTTGTCAAAGGCGATGAAATCCTTCCCGTCGTAGGCATCCCGCAGAAACCCCCAGATCCCACCGTCCTCCAGGAGGTCACAGCCGTACGTGCGCTGCACTGTGTGATACCCTGAGACACAAGCAGGGAGACGGGGGCTCAGGGGCAGCCCCGGCCCCGCACAGGGGCTTGGACACGGCACCCAGCGCAGGGCCGGGGGCACCCCAGACCCGCAGCCCCCAGCGCTGACAGCGAGCAGCTGCCGCTGGGAGCCCCGGCCCGCGCTCACCCCCGCTCTGGTTGTAGCGCTTCTGCAGTGTGTCCAGCTCCACTCTGGAAGACTAATGATTGCCATATGCGTTCTGGGGCTGCCTGTCCCAGTGGTCCTGACCCTCCTGCTCCATCCAGGCCGCACCCGGCACCGCCCTCTGCGTCTCGCTGTCGTAGCCATCGATGAGCTCTCCGTCCACGTAGCCCACGGAGACGAAGGCGGGCAGCCCCGGGCTGGGCTCCGTCACGGCGGTGTGGAAGTAGCGCAGGGAGTGGGGGCCTGCGGGGACACGGGGGGTGGTGAGGGGCCGGGGGGGGCACGTTGGGGGGCATCCGGGGGATCAAGATGTCCCGGGGGGAGAAGTCGGGGGGGTCGGGGGGGGCAGCACGTCCCGGGGGGCAGGTCAGGGGGGCAGCATGACACAGGGGGGGCACGTCGGGGGGGCAGCACATTCCGGGAGGGCAGGTCGGGGGGCTCCGGGGGGGCAGCACGTCCCGGGGGGAAGATCGGGGGGGCAGCACCTCCCGGGGGCGGTTGCAGGCCGGTCCGTGGGGCCGCTGACGGGGAGCCCGGCGCCGGGGGAGGGGCAGAGGGGGGCCCGGGGGCCCCGCCCGCACTCACCGCTTGCCACCGCCGCCGCCGCCGCCCAGCAGCAGCAGCCCCGGCCCCAGCGCCCGCCCCGCTACCGCCTCCTCGCTGCCAGCGCCCTCGCCCTCACCCGGCGCCGAAGCCCACGGCGGCCACGCCCCCGCGCCACCATTGGCTCCGCTGCGGCGCACCGCCATTGGCTGCCCCGCCCGCCAATAGCGGCTCTTGTCGGCTGAGGCGTCCCCAGGCGCTGGGCTGATCCCGGCGCGGCGGGTTGGGAGAAGCGACAGCGAGGGCGCTTGCGGAGGGCGCTGCGCAGCGCCGAGCCGCGGCTCCCGCTCCGCCTTGTCGCACGGCCATTGGCCCCGCCGGCGGCCGCCCGCCAATGGCGAGGCGCGGCAGCGGTGACGCCCCCGGGCGCCGGGCGGATCTCCGCGGAGCGCGTGGTGGGCGGGAGCGCGGAGGCGATGTGGGAGGCCGAGGCCGATGTGGGGACGGAGACGACGTGGGGATGGGGATGCCATGGGGATGGGGCCACTGGGGGGATGGGACGCCGTGGGGCTGGAGACGATGTGGGGATGGGGACACCGTGGGGCTGGAGATGGAGTTGGCTCTGTCACAGGGACAGGGGGACACTGTGGGGATGGGGATGATGGGGGGATGGGGACGATGTGGGGACGGGGACGCCATGGAGATGGGGACGATGTGGGGACGGGGACACCATTGGGATGGGGATGGAGTTGGCTCTGTCACAGGGGGGGACGCGGAGCCAGCAGTGGGAGCTCAGGGAGTGGCGCCCATCGAAGGCCGAGTGCTGGTAGGTGGTCCCCGGCCCACCCCGGCACCCATAGGTCTACTGGAAGATGTGGAAACCTGCCCAAGGTGGCACCCATGGGTGAGGAGCTGCCCAGGGCCCCAGGCGTCTAGCCCCGTTGCACCCCTGGAGCCAGGCATCCAATCCCATCAGCACCCACACCCATCCATGTGTTGTCCGAAAAGCGGATTCGTTGCCCGGTGTGCAATAAGCCAATAATTACACACTCAGGAGAGACATTTGTTTATTTATTTCAGAGTTGCGCAAGCCTGGGTGCTCGGTGGTTTCCCACAAATCGAGCACACACACCCCAACTTTTCAAGTAGCATTTATACAAACAAATTGCCAGATTTGCGACTTTCCCTTTTACACTGATTGGTTAGTGATTTCTTCATTCCCTGGGTCCCACCCCTGCTTCTCAAGGTCCTGATCAATTAACACTGCCCCAGCTAGGTCAGTAGATGTTATCTCCCAAGGTCCTGAGGAAGAGGACATAATCCAGACCCCTTAATTAACACAGTTTCAACAGTGAGAGGAGGCTTTGCTTCCCAAGGTCCTGGCGCCCAAACAGGCCTTATTTCACAGCCTTGACATCCTCCCTTTCGGAGAGTGGGGCACAGGAATGCAGACTGCTTGTAACTCCCTTATCTTTCCAGCCTGCACCAGCTCTGGGGCCCTTTCTTACCGAACTAGGAGCGTGGCCTAAGGCTTCAGCAAATTTAGCTACTCATGCTAAGCAAGTGTGTGGCTACTCATGCTAAGCAAATTCTGTCTAAGATAGAAGTTATCCAAATCTACCTACTTCAAACATTCTTTCTGAGCTTCTCAGGGTTGTCTTGTAACAATTGCACCCATGTTATCACCCATGGGCCCAGGTGGCCACCCATCAGCACCTGTGACCACCCATGGACCCAGGTGTCCAGCCCCATTGCACCCGTGTTATCACACATGGGCCCAGGTGGCGGCCCCATCAGCACCCACCACCACCCATGGACCCAGGTGTCGACCCCCTTTGCACCCATGGACTCAGGCGTGAGGTCACATCACCACCCCTGAACCCAGGCCCCCCACCCCATTGCACCCATGGTCCCAGCCCCCTGGCCCATTGCACCTGTGTCCCCAGCCCCCCACCCCATTGCACCCACGTCCCCAGGCCCCTGCCCCTGCCCCATTACGCCCATATCCGGAGCTTCCCCGACTCATTGCACCCATATCCCCAGCCCCCTGCCCCTTTGCGCCCATGTCCCCAGGCCCCTGCCAATTGCAACCACCTCCCCAGGCCCCCTGCCCCATTGCACCCACATCCCCAGGCCCCCGCCCTATTGCACCCATATCCCAGGCCCCCACCCCATTGCACCCATATCCCCAGCCCCCTGGCCCACGCAGATGGGGCCACACTGCAGCAAGCCCAGCGCAGGCCCCCAAGCTGCCTGGCAGCTGCAGCACAGCACACAGGAGCAGAGACCAAGGGTGCTGGCTTGGTGCAGCCGGCAGAAGAGAAGGCGTAGGGGGATCTCACTGCTGCCTGCAAGTGCCTAACGGGAGCGTGCAGAGAGCATGGAGCCAGAGACGTCCTGAGGGGCCTGGGGACAGGTTGAGGGCAACGGCACGGCTTGTGGCAGGGAAAAGTCCCCTCAGAGACTGCAAATGGCCTTGGAAGCCGAATGGTGGTGCAACACTGGAGCAGGGTGCCAGGGCCGTGCGGGAATCCATCGCCAGAGACAGTCAGAGCTCGACCCTGACAGGCCCTGCGAAACCTCCTCTGCTTGCCTCCACTTGCAGCAGGAGGTTGCAGCAGACACCTCCGGAAGACCCTTCCCACCCCAGCTGCTCTCTCACTCTGCGACTGCTTGTAGGGCTTTCTCTGCAGCCCTGACTGCCTTCCTTGGCAGCGCCTGCACTAGTCTTTCTCCTGACAGTTCCCTGACACCAAGTAACACAGCGGGAACAGCTGCCGAGGGTTTATTTGGAGCAGCACATGGGCTGTGGGACACGACGCAGTAGCATTGCTGTAGCAGCCAGGAGAGAGCCTCCGTCGCTCTGCCTCTTTGCTCTGCGCCATCTCCCATCTCGGGCCACCTGTCTGGCAGCTGCATCCTCGCGCTGTTCCTCTCACTGCCCTGAGTCACAGCGGCAGCTAAAAGCTCTGCGCAGAGCCCGAAGCGCTGCCCTGAGCCGCAATGGCCATCGCCTGGAAGGCGCAGCATGCGGGAGGGCGGTGATGCCTGTGGAGGAAGGAGAGCCGTGGGCGAGGGGCTGGGCAAGTGCAGGGCAAGCCTGAGGGTCTCTGGCTGCGGGGGAGGCCTCCGCCTTTGTTCCTGTGCTGGCTGATGGGGCCAGAGGCACACTGTCCCCCGCATCCTGGCAGCCTCCCGCCAGAGCAGATGCCGCTGCCTCGGCTCCTCGGGGCACTGCTGGGGCCAGAGGTGTGCTCTGCAGGTCACCAGCTGCCTCCCTGGCAGCATCTCTGCCCTTCACAACGGGTGAGCAGGGCACCTCCTCAGGACACGGCTGTGGGTCTGCCAAGAGGCTCCTGAGGCTCGGTCTGACCCAGCTCATGACCAAGGCCATGTTTTCCTCCAGCTCCTCCCATTCCAAAGGCTCTTCATCAACATCCTCTTCCTCATCGCTCCACTCCACGCCAGCATCCTCTGGCACTTCCCAGACTCTCTTCCCAGCTCCCAGCTCCCGCGCCCTCCCGCAGGGCCGGAGGGAAGACGATGACTTGTGCTCCTCTTTGGGCTCACAGGCAACCTGCATGGGGAGAGCAGGAACACAGCCCTGTGTGATATCAGCTGGCCATGCTCAGCATCCTGGTGCCCTGGGATATAGGAGGGGGCAAAGGGTTTGGGGTGGGGGGATGCTGTGAGTGGCCGCGAGCCCCAAGGGGAGGCACATGCAGCTGGCTGGGCAATGGCACAAGGCTTGTCTTGGGGCCGTAGCAGCAGGGCTGGGCCGGGGGCCACGACGGGCAGCGGGGGATGGAGGTGGCCGGGTACGTGGCACAAGGGGGCTGGCTCGCTGGCTGTGGGAGGCGGCTGCTGCTGGGGCTGCCCCTGCCCTCCTTGCTCAGCATCCATGCCCCAGGGCTGGATGCTGTGCAGGCCGGGGAGGGCACGTCAGCCCTGGGCCTCTGGCACTTGGAAACACAGAGCACCAGGCATCTTCCCCAGGACAGAGAGTGCAGAGCGCAAAGGGCTGGGGGGACAGCTTCTCACCACGGCCGCGGGGGACCCATGCAATGGGGCAGCTCTTCTCACCCACCCTGCACACCCCAGACGCTGCTCACACCGCACCTCCCTTTGGTGGTGGGTGCCGACGCCATGCTCCTTGCTCACCTGGTGAGGAAGGCCTGCGGCCAGGGCAGAGCCTTCTGCTGCGCTTTCTTCGGGCAATGGTGGTTGGAGAGGCAGGCTGTTGCTCTCCCCACAAGGGCCTCCGCACAACTGGGAGGCCTTTGGCGCAGCCTCTGCGGGAAGCGATGGAGGCAGAGGAGCATTTTCCCCTGCATCCTCAGGGCCTCTGGCTGCAGGGGAGGCCTCTGCCTTTGCTCCTGTGCTGGCCAGTGGAGCCAGAGGCACACTGTCCCCCGCGTCCTGGCAGCCTCCTGCCAAAGCAGATGCCGCTGCCACGGCTCCTCGGGGCACTGCTGGGGCCAGAGGCGTGCTCTGCAGGTCACCAGCTGCCTCCCTGGCAGCATCTCTGCCCTTCACAACGGGTGAGCAGGGCACCTCCTCAGGACACGGCTGTGGGTCTGCCAAGAGGCTCCTGAGGCTCGGTCTGACCCAGCTCATGACCAAGGCTGTGTTTTTCTCCAGCTCCTCCCATTCCAAAGGTTCTTCTTCAACGTCCTCTTCCTCATCGCTCCACTCCACGCCAGCATCCTCTGGTGCTCCCCGGACTCTCTTCCCAGCTCCCATCTTGCGCTCCCTCCTGGGCGCATGGGCGTACAGCCGCTCCAGCACCTCCCACTTGGACCTCGCATCCTTCAGGAGCTCCACTCGCGTCACCTCCGGTTGCCACAGGTTATAGAAGGAGTTTCTGGCACAGAGCTGAAGCCAGAGAGGGAGATTTGTGAAGGCAGCTGCTTTTCCCACCAGCAATGCCCCCCGTGGCCCTGCCAGCACTGCCACCATCACACTGTTGCAGCAGGGCGCAGCGGCTGGCCCCAGCACACGGAGGGTCACCATCTGCCCTGGCCCACCCTTTGCACTCACCTCCTTGGGGCGAACATTGAGGCATCCCGATGCTGTCAGGGAGAAACGTTTCCCCTTGCCCTCCTCTTCCTCGACCTCCCTCTCCTTTGGCCTCGGCTCCTTCCTCTCCAGAAAGGCTTCTCGCAGCTGAGCCAAGCTCTGCCCGGTGCGCGCCACGCAGCTCCTGTCGAGCTCCTCCAGCGTCTCTGTTTTGATTGAGAGCACGGCGAGATACTGCGAGGGGTTGTCGGGGTGTATGCGCAGTGGCGTGCCTTGAAGGCGACAGATGATGCCCAGAGGCTGCTGTTTGGGCCTCTGCACTGCAAGTTGCCATCCTAGTGTGACCAGTCCATGGCCCCTGCCCGGGGAAGCTGGTGCACCGGCCCCCATGACCTTCCTTTTGCCCCCACGCCTGTTGCAATCTGGCCCTTGCAGAGCTGTGGCAGCTGTGTTTTTGCCACGCTCCCTGCTCTCCTTCTGCAATGCGCTTGCCAGGCCTGCTAGAGCAATGGTGTATGCCAAGGTCCTTTGTGGCCCGGCTGCCCTGAGCTCCCGGCCATGTCCCGCACTCGCATCATCAGGACGGCTCAAGGCTGCAGACGCGAGCGCCAGCAGTGCGTGCATCAGAGGTGCGGCAGGCAGTGCGGGGCTGTGTGCAGCAGGTCTCTGGTCCTCAGCCCTCATTTCCATGCACACATCTGCAAGGATGTTCTCAACAGCTTGCAGCATCCTTGCTTTTCCCAGCGCGGAAGACCCAGGCCTGGCCTCAGGCAAATAGGAGACAGGAGCTTGAATTGCTCGGGGGAGAGCGCCAGCTTCCTGCTTAGCTTTTGGAGAGGCAGGCACTCTCCTTGCCACATCCTCCAGAGCCTCAGCAGTGGCCGTGCATCTCAAAGAAGATCTGCAGGATTTTTCTGGAGGTCGACGTGCGGATGCCGCTCTTTGACCTGTAGAGGCCTCCAGGCCTCCACGTGCCTGCCTAGCTGCCTTGGTTGCGTGAGGCGCTAAGCCGGGCCGATGCGGTGTCTCTGCTCTTGCACAAGGCCTGCTGTGCAGTGTCTCCCGGCGCCCCGGAGGAGCCTTCTTCACAAGGCTGCTGGAGGCATGAAGAGCTTGCACCGAGTCGAGAACCTCCCTCACAGTGTCCTCCGCCATCTGCAATCAAAGCCCATGAGGAAGGCCAAGTTACTGCTGCCCTTTACCCCTCCCCCCCAGCCTTCCCACATGCACACTCCCTGTGGCCCCTGAAACCCTCCACAACAGCAGCACTCTCCCACGCAGCTGGCTCCCAAAGGCTGCGTGGGGAGAAGGCTGGTCACCACTGGGCAAGAGATGGGCAAAGGCAGCTCCCTCGGAAACCTCGAGCCATGTCCTTGCCGACTGCCATGCAGAGCAGGCGCTCCTCCTGCTCCCTCCCACCACTTCCCGCCTGCTGCTTGGCAGCTATGCACAGTCAGGCAGAGGCTTTGCCACCATCGCTGCTCAGCTCGCTACCTTCGCGATGACGTCTTCAGGGTCTTGCCAGCTCTGTGGGCCGGGCAGCAACGGCCGCCTGTCCCTTTGCTGCGATGAAGTCGGGGTCGGGATGCGTTGCGTCACTGCATGCGGCTCCCGCTGGCCCCCCTGCAGGGAGAAGGAAGCACATGATGGAGGCGGTTGCGTTCGTACAAGCGGCCCCTCAGGCACAGGAAAGCCCGGCCCCATGGCAAAGGGAAGCTCATGGCCTAGCACGACCCAGCTGTGCTAAGCCTGGAGATGCTCTCTGACCCTCAGCACAGCTCACAGGCTCCATTTGGGCCTTGCAGCACCCCAGTCGGTGTGCTTTGTGCACCAGAAAATCCCCAGCACCAGCAAGAAATACCCCCTGGCCAGAGAAGATCAGGCCTGGCTCGCTTGCCCCACCTCCTCTTCCCCACCGTCCTCATGCTTTCCGTGCGGCTCCCAGCCCTGCTGCCTGCCTCTCCCTCCAGCCCCACCGCTCACCTTGCTTCTGCGCTTCGGCCTCACAGAAAGCCCATCCACGGGCTGGGAGCCGGCATTCGCCTGCCGCCCCTTGTCCATCAGCAGGAGCTTCTCCTGCGCACCTGCCACTCTGGCACTCAAGAGAGCTGCTCCCTCCTCAGCGAGCTGCTCTCCTCAGAGGGCACAGCCAGGGGCTCTGCTCCCAGCATGGACTCGGTCACCACGGGCACTGCCCCATCACAATGGCCTTGGGGGCATGATGCTACCCCCATCACAAAGCCCTGCACGTTGCCATGGGGACCCCCGTGACCACCTCCTGCTGGCCACCAGGGGCACCCGCATCACAAGGCCTTGCTGGCGACCGTGCTAGCACCGACATCACAAGGCCTTGCTGCTCACCGGGGGCACCTCCAGCACCAGGGCTTTGCCTCCCAGCCTCTGGTGCCAGCTTCTGAGCCCAGCTCCGAGCTGCCATCTGTGCCGCAGCAGGAATTTTCCTCTCCCCACCTCTCTGCCTCCTACACCGTGCAGATGCTGCCCTTCTTCAGGCCCTCTAGAGCACACAGCCAGCCACTGCAAGACCACTCCTCTTGCTCGGGCCACTAAGCCTCACCCATATGCCTCACCGTCCAGCCCTAGGCAGAGCGTCCTGCATTCCCGCTGCTTTCTCACAGAAAGGCCAACTGCCCCTCCGCACCTTCCCAGACGGGCCTTCCCAAAGAGGCTGCAGCCATCCACCGCAGCGCTCCAGGCATGCCACGCTGCAGGCCCGCAGCTGCACACAGACTGCAAAGTGCTCCTGTCTGGTCCCCAGGCTGCAGGCATTAGCGGACGGACCCCTGAGACAGGTGCCCGCCTCTGCAGATTTCCCGCAAAAGCTGTCAGAGATTCATTTCTCCAGACTGTTGCTCTCTAAGCACTTCCCTATTGGCGTGCACGCACTGCGCTGGGCCCCTCCAGGCTTTCTTTGCTCCACATCACCCTGCACCTTTGCCTTGCCCTCCCACACCATCGCTTCCTCACTCTTCCATGCATCCTCCTCTCCCCTCAGGGGCACCGACTTTTGGGCTCTCCTCACCACCTTGGCCACCGGCTTGAGCCTCACGGCAGCACACGGGCACACTCTCCTCCTGATGAAGCGTGACACCCCCCAGCCTTGGTGCCTCGCTGCTGGCTCGCCTTCGGGACGTCCAGCTGCTGGACCGCCAGGCCACCTGGGCAAGCAGGCCCTGCCCTCACCTGTGCACCTCTTCCTACTCACGGGGCTTGTGCTTTTCTTGCTTTTGCCCCCAGGGGGCACGTGGGGACCATCTCTCCACGCCAGCCTTCATGCACAAAGAGGGGCCCACGCTCATGAAACCAAAGCCCTGCTGCCAGCACCAGCTGCACACCCAGGGGCTGACCTGCTGGATCCAAGCACTGCTGCTCAAGCCCATTCCCCTCACTGGCAGCATGCAGGAAAAACCCCACCTGCCCTGCCAGGCCTACAGCCATGTCATCACACTTGGTACTTTCCAGGCAGGATCCTTGTGTTAAGGAAGAGCAAACTGAAACTGCCTACAGGCAGCCGCTTAGCACAACTTCTCTAAAACTTGCCTGGCATGAGGAGCTAAATTTGCTGAAGCCTTAGGCCGCACTTATCGAAAATAATGAACTTTTACTTAGTCCAGTAAGAAAAGGGCCTCAGAGCTGGTTCCAGCTGGGAAGATAAGGCAGTTACAAGCAGTCTGCATTCCTTGCAATTACTGTTTTTATAGATCAAGCAGCCCCTGATACACAAAAGTATTTTAAAGAGCATATGCCAGGCTGGCAAGGGGAGGGGGCGCGGAAGAACCAGGGGAGATAGATGGAGTCAAAGTGAAGGTGGTGTACAATTAAGAGTTAATGATGTTTGTCATTCTTGGGGGGAACAAGGACACTGGAAGCAGGAATGCCCAGTGAGGCCCTGTGCACTTGGGAATAGAGGGGCCAGCATGAGGCAATCAAATCAGTCCACAATGACAGGAGATAGGAGACTCAGAAAATACTGTGGAAATGGGGGTAAATTCATGGGATGTAGATTTGGATTTGAAGGGCAGGTAATGGCAAATATAGAAGGCTTAGAAGTTCCCTTTCTAGTGGATACTGGAGCCACCCTTTCCCTTTTAAAGTTTGAGCCTAAAGGATGCAAGTCACCAGATAAAATAATGATGCAAGGAGTAGCGGGAAAAGGCAAACGAATGTTATCTAAGCCCTTAGTACTCACTATTGGGGGTAAAACAGTGTGGGGATGTATTATAATTTCCACAGACGCGCCCATGTGCCTTTTAGGGAGAGATCTCCTGCAAGCCTTGGATACTCAGATCTGCTTACAGCCAGAAGAGGTGGAATTAATAATTATGGGCTCATGTGTTCTGGCTAAGACACCAGAACCAGAGTCAACTAATCTGCAAATTCCAACAGGTTTAGAACCAGTTTCTAAAAAGTTATGGAGCTCTTCAGGAATGGATGTGGGACTACTGAAATCAGCTAGTCCAGTCTGGATAAAAACAAAGGGGGGATTGCCTCCTGCAGTTAAGCAATACCCTATCCCAAAGGAAGCAGAGAAGAGCATCCAAAAACAAATCAATCATTATTTGAAACTGGGTATCCTTAGAGTCTGTGAATCCCCGTACAACACCCCAATTCTGCCAGTTAAAAAGAACAGACAAGACTCTGATGGTGATCCAGAGTATCAGTTTGTACAAGACTTAAGGGCTATAAACCAACAGGTAGTTGCTCCACATCCAGTAGTCCCCGACCTATCAACCATTTTACTACAGATACCCCTTTGGGCAACTTATTTTACTGTGATCGACCTAACAGCAGCCTTTTTTAGTATACCGATAGCTGAAGATAGCCAAGATCTCTTGGCTTTCACTTGGAAGGGACAACAATTAACTTGGACGAGGCTGCCACAGGGATTTACTGGGTCTCCGACTATTTTTTCGCGTATACTCAAAAATGACCTCTCAGATATCAAACTTCCAGGACATTCTGTATTAATACAATATGTAGATGATTTGTTATTAGCAAGTAAAGATTAACACTCTTGCAGAAAAAGGGCATCGAGCATCTCTGTCTAAACTCCAGCTGTGTCAAAGAGAGGTAAAATATTTGGGTTTTATCTTAAAAGAAGGACACAGGTTAGTTGATCCAGAACGAGTAAAGACAACTCTTGATATGCCTCGTCCTGTAACAAAAAAACAACACGGGATTTTTAGGAGCTGTAGGATTTTGCCAACCGTGGATTCCTGGGTTAGCAGAACTTACTAAGCCTTTAGTGCAGGCAACAAAAAAGGAGGAGATGGAGCCTGTGGCCTGGGGCCCAGAAAGGGAGAAAGCTTTTACATCTGTGAAAAAAGCGTTGGTTTCAGCCCCTGCTCTAGGGTGACCAGATTATAGCAAACCATTCGAATTGTTTGTCCATGAGTGACAGGGAGTAGCAAGTGGGGTACTCACCCAAAAACTAGGCCCTCACCACAGACCAGTGGCCTATTACTCCACGCAGCTAGATGAGGTAGCTAAAGGCACTCCAGGATGCATCAGAGCAATAGCAGCTACGGCAGCTCTTACTGAAAAAAACATGACCTGTAGTTTTGGGTCACTCATTGACTGTGTATGTGCCACATGAAGTAGAACTGTTAATGAAACAATATGCGACTCAAGCACTATCCCCACAGAGAGCTCACCGCTATGAACTGATAATATTAAGGTCACATTATCTGCATGTAAAGAGATGCAACATCTTAAATCCAGCAACACTATTGCCTCTACCTGAGGATGGAGAACCACATCATTCCTGTGAGCAGGTGATCGTCAGCTCGAGCAAGCCCCGGGAGGACCTTAAAGACAAACCTTTGGAAAACCCAGACTTAGTTCCGTTTACAGATGGATCATCCTATTATTTGGACGGAAGGCACCACTCCGGCTATGCTGTCACTAACCTCTTTGAGGTACTTGAGGCCAATCCTTTGTCTCTGTCTGTAAGTCTCTGTCTGTAAGTGCTCAAGGAGCAGAATTAATAGCATTGACCCAAGCAGCAAAAATCGGTAAGAACCTGCAGGTAAATATCTATACCGAGTCTAAATATGCATTTGGAGTATGTCATGTAACAGGGATGTTATGGAAAGAGCGAGGATTCTTTTCGTCATCAGGAAAGAAATTAGCTAATGGAGAAGAAATACGTAATTTGCTGGAAGCAGTCCAACTGCCCAAAGAAATTGCTGTAATACACTGCCCAGCCCATACTAAAGACACTACAGAAATTAGCAGAGGAAATGCTTTAGCCGACGCTGCTGCAAAAGCTGCAGCTCGACAACCTCTGAAAGAATGTATGGGGGCGGTTCCAAGGATGGACCAGAGTGAGTGGCCAAATTTAATAGACCCCAAAACTCTGTATGAAAAAGACTGCTCAGTGGAAGAGAAAAAACAATGGGAGCAGTGGGAAGCAAAACAAAGTGATGATGGAATATGGACAATTGGAGGAAAACCAATTCTACCAAAAAAAATAGTTAATTACTATAGCTAGGTGGTTTCATGATAAAGCTCATGGGGGAGCGGAGGCAATAGCTAAGCAGGTACAGAAAGTATGGGCTGCTCCAGGAATTTATGCAGCTGCTAAAAGAATAACAAACAGCTGCCTGACCTGCCAGAAGGTTTCAAATAACAAGCCAAGCTCAGAGTTCGGGTTGGGGGGCGCAACCATGGGCCTACTTCCCTTTCCAAAAGCTACAAACAGATTATGCGGATATGCCATCTGCCAATGGCTACAAACACTTGTTAGTGATAGTAGATCAGTTATCAGGCTGGGTAGAAGCTTTCCCAACAAGAAAGGCCGACACACGGGGAGTGGTAAAAGCCTTACTGAAGGAAATCATACCCAGGTATGGGGTCCCAGAAGCCACTGATTCAGATAGGGGTGCCCATTTTACGGCAAGCATAATCACTCAGTTATATAAATCATGAGGAATAAAAAGAAACCTATTACCCCTTATCACCCACAATCTTCAGGACAAGTAGAAAGAATGAATAGAACACTAAAAGAAAAAACAGCAAGAATATGCACATGTCCTGGCCTAAAACGGCCAGAAACATTTAACTTAGCTCTATGGGATGTTTGAAATGTCCCATGGCAACCCATAGGACTAACACCAGCAGAAATTCTCTTTGGGAAACATTTAGCTGTACTAGGGACTTATTATTCCAGCTAAGACCAGCCTGTTAGACAGAGATGGACGACTAACCCAGTATGTTCTAAGTATGCAAAAAAGGTTTGAAAATCTTAAAAAATATATATATATGCGCTCAGTGATATCAATCCACACCACCTGAAATACAAGTGCTTGGTATACAGCCTGGGGATGAAGTTTTAGTTAAAGTATTTTCACAAAAATCCAAGTTAAAACCTAACTGCAACAGGCCATATACTGTCATACTATGTTCTTATTTTGCTGTTCAAGTTGAACTGTACTTGTATATGTTGCAAAAGAATGTGTATGTGTAAGAACACTTTGTAATCTTATATTCATAGATAACATTGGTGTAGATACAAGTAATCACTCAAATATTTGTATTTGTAACTTTACCAAAGATTATGGGATGCGACTTTAATTATTCAGCTCCTATTAGATCTTATCAATTGTTACAATCTAATTATACATTAATTCAAAATTTACTACCTAACCCCATTGGGATGAATCTCACCCTGGTATGGAAACTACTACAACATGATGATTTGAGTCGACTGCTAGAACGCATCCGAAACAATGGACAGAAAACTCTTAATCACCATTCATCATGAAGCGGGAGAGATGCACCACGTCTCAGAAAGGATAAAAAGGGATGGAGAACATCATGGCTGGGAAACTCTTCTAGGGTGGTCACCAACTACAACAGCGATTTATAATCACGTGTTGCACCCACTAGTAGTTGTGTTAACTTTAACTGTGTTATGCCTATTGCTTACGATCATATTATGCATAAGATTATGGAACGTGATAGCACGCCTTGAAAGGCTTCGAGAACTCTGTTTCAAGTATTAGCAGGGATGCTTCATAAAAACAAAGCGGGGAACTGTTAAAGAATAGCGAACTGAAACTGTCTAGAGGTAGCCGCTTAGCACAACTTCTCTAAAACTTGCTTAGCATGAGGAGCTAAATTTGCTGAAGCCTTAGGCCGCACTTAGCGAAAACAATGAACTTTTACTTAGTCCAGTAAGAAAAGGGCCTCAGAGCTGGTTCCAGCTGGGAAGATAAGGAAGTTACAAGCAGTCTGCATTCCTGCGTCTCACACTCCCAAAGGGAGGGTGTCAAGGCTTTGAAGTAAGACCAGTGCAGGGCATTAGGACCTTGAGGGGCAAAGCCTTAGCTCACTGCTGGGGCAGTGTTCATTGTTATGATTTAGAATCACCTCCTCCTCAGGACCTTGAGACACAACAGTAAGACCCCACAAAAACAGAGGTACAACCGTCAGCAGAGACTGCAAAAAACAAAAATAAGGAGAAAAACAGCTTACCTCAGAATGACAATGAGACACAATGAGGACCAAAAAATTACTATTGGTCTAACTACCGCGTGAAGGGTGGGAAATGTACGTTGAAAAAACTATAATTGCCCAGGATTTGTTTATGTTAGGGTCCCTCTTCGGAGGCACCCAGCTCGAGCTGTAATTACTGCACGCACGTCATTAATATTTAATTCTTTAATTTGTTTTGATTTGGCTCTGAATTTTTCTGCGGAAACCTAGCGTCGAGCCCTCTTATGGTGGCCAACAAGCCTAATTTCCATAGAATTTCCATAACAATAACTGGGCATGGGCGCGGGAGCATTTGAGCCAGGAGGGAGGGAGGAAAGAAACCTGCCGAACGTAACACTTGTGCTAGCAGATACTAGTACCCCGGACTGTGCTCCAAAAGTTTCTGCTCCACCTGATATACCTGATGATCTCTCTGTCATTGCTTCTCCTTCTCCTCCTCCTTCTCCCTCTACTCCATTGGCTGCCGGACTCTATCCTATGATCCCCAACGTGCTGACTAACCCTGCCGCTTTACAGCCAGGGGGAAAGGGAGGGGCCAGTCCCCCTCCTCCTGTGCTGCGGGTATTTACTAATCAGCCCTGGCACCCCGGCCATCTCGCCTTATGGGGGGGTAAAATGCAGAGATTAAGAAAAGATGCAGGGCGATGTGTCCAGTTATTTTCTAATATCTGCACTGGGCACAACCCAAACTGGAGTGATACCCAAATTCTTTTGAGGGAATTATTTCAACCAAATGAAGGGGATAAGATAATTAAAGATGCAGAAGAAGCGCAGCAAGCCGGGGGAAATAGAAACCTCTGGCTAGCAAATGGTCCAAATTGGGATTGTAATAATGCAGGAGATAGAGCTGTGTGTCCAACAGGACTTTGAAATTTAGTAGAAGTAATTAGAGCATGCAGAGAGTTAGGAGTAAATTGGACTAGAGTGCAAGAATGCAGACAGTGATTAGATGAACACCCCCAAGACTTCTGGGGACTTTTGCGGTAAGCCCCGCTAAAATAGGGAGGAATGACCCCACAAAACTTCAATGATGCTCTCGCAATTAGTGTTTTTATAGATCAAGCAGCCCCTGATACACAAAAGTATTTTAAAGAGCATATGGCAGGCTGGCAAGGGGAGGGGCGCGGAAGAACCAGGGGAGATAGATGGAATCAAAGTGAAGGGGGTGTACAATTAAGAGTTAATGATGTTTGTCATTCTTGGGGGGAACAAGGACACTGGAAGCAGGAATGCCCAGTGAGGCCCTGTGCACTTGGGAATAGAGGGGCCAGCATGAGGCAATCAAATATTGAGAAGGAGACCAGGCAATTCCCAGGCAGTCCACAATGACAGGAGATAGGAGACTCAGAAAATACTGTGGAAATGGGGGTAAATTTATGGGATGTAGATTTGGATTTGAAGGGCAGGTAATGGCAAATATAGAAGGCTTAGAAGTTCCCTTTCTAGTGGATACTGGAGCCACCCTTTCCCTTTTAAAGTTTGAGCCTAAAGGATGCAAGTCACCAGATAAAATAATGATGCAAGGAATAGCGGGAAAAGGCGAACGAATGTTATCTAAGCCCTTATTGCTTACTATTGGAGGTAAAAGAGCGTGGGGATGTATTATAATTTCCACAGACGCGCCCATGTGCCTTTTAGGGAGAGATCTCCTGCAAGCCTTGGATACTCAGATCTGCTTACAGCCAGAAGAGGTGGAATTAATAATTATGGGCTCATGTGTTCTGGCTAAGACACCAGAACCAGAGTCGACTAATCTGCAAATTCCAACAAGGTTAGAATCAGTTCCTAAACGGTTATGGAGCTCTTCAGGAATGGATGTGGGACTACTGAAATCAGCTAGTCCAGTCTCGATAAAAACAAAGGGGGGATTGCCTCCTGCAGTTAAGCAATACCCTATCCCAAAGGAAGCAGAGAAGAGCATCCAAAAACAAATCAATCATTATTTGAAACTGGGTATCCTTAGAGTCTGTGAATCCCCGTACAACACCCCAATTCTGCCAGTTAAAAAGAACAGGCAAGATTCTGATGGTGATCCAGAGTATCAGTTTATACAAGACTTAGGGGCTATAAACCAACAGGTAGTTGCTCCACATCCAGTAGTCCCTAACCCATCAACCATTTTACTACAGATACCCCTTTGGGCAACTTATTTTACTGTGATTGACCTAACGGCAGCCTTTTTTAGTATACCGATAGCTGAAGATAGCCAAGATCTCTTGGCTTTCACTTGGAAGGGACAACAATTAACTTGGACAAGGCTGCCAGGGGGATTTACTGGGTCTCTGACTATTCTTTCGCGTATACTCAAAAATGACCTCTCAGATATCGAACTTCCAGGACATTCTGTAGTAATACAATATGTAGATGATATGTTATTAGCAAGTAAAGATTATGAGACATTTTTAAAAGACACTGTTTCTCCATGTAACGCTCTTGCAGAAAAAGGGCATCAGGCATCTCTGTCTAAACTCCAGCTGTGTCAAAGAGAGGTAAAATATTTGGGTTTTATCTTAAAAGAAGGACACAGGTTAGTTGATCCAGAACGAGTAAAGACAATTCTTGATATGCCTCGTCCTGTAACAAAAAAACAACACGGGATTTTTAGGAGCTGTAGGATTTTGCCAACCGTGGATTCCTGGGTTAGCAGAACTTACTAAGCCTTTAGTGCAGGCAACAAAAAAGGAGGAGATAGAGCCTGTGGCCTGGGGCCCAGAAAGGGAGAAAGCTTTTACATCTGTGAAAAAAGCGTTGGTTTCAGCCCCTGCTCTAGGGTTACCAGATTATAGCAAACCATTGGAATTATTTGTCCATGAACGACAGGGAGTAGCAAGTGGGGTACTCACCCAAAAACTAGGCCCTCACCACAGACCAGTGGCCTATTATTCCACGCAGCTAGATGAGGTAGCTAAAGGCACTCCAGGATGCATCAGAGCAATAGCAGCTATGGCAGCTCTTACTGAAAAAAACATGACCTGTAGTTTTGGGTCACTCATTGACTGTGTATGTGCCACATGAAGTAGAACTGTCAATGAAACAATACGTGACTCAAGCACTATCCCCACAGAGAGCTCACCGCTATCAACTGATAATACTGCATGCAGATAATGGGACCTTAAAGAGATGCAACATCTTAAATCCAGCAACACTATTGCCTCTACCTGAGGATGGAGAACCACATCATTCCTGTGAGCAGGTGATCGTCAGCTCGAGCAAGCCCCGGGAGGACCTTAAAGACGAACCTTTGGGAAACCCAGACTTAGTTCCGTTTACAGATGGATCATCCTAGTATTTGGACGGAAGGCACCACTCCGGCTATGCTGTCACTAACCTCTTTGAGGTACTTGAGGCCAATCCTTTGTCTCCGTCTGTAAGTGCTCAAGGAGCAGAATTAATAGCATTGACCCAAGCAGTAAAAATTGGTAAGAACCTGCAGGTAAATATCTATACCGAGTCTAAATATGCATTTGGAGTAGGTCATGTAACAGGGATGTTATGGAAAGAGCGAGGATTCTTTTCGTCATCAGGAAAGAAATTAGCTAATGGAGAAGAAATACGTAATTTGCTGGAAGCAGTCCAACTGCCCAAAGAAATTGCTGTAATACACTGCCCAGCCCATACTAAAGACACTACAGAAATTAGCAGAGGAAATGCTTTAGCCGACGCTGCTGCGAAGGCTGCAGCTCGACAACCTCTGAGAGAATGTATGGGGGCAGTTCCAAGGATGGACCAGAGTGAATGGCCAATTTTAATAGACCCCAAAACCACGTATGAAAAAGACTGCTCAGTGGAAGAGAAAAAACAATGGGAGCAGTGGGAAGCAAAACAAAGTGATGATGGAATATGGACACTTGGAAGAAAACCAATTCTACCAAAAAAAAAAATTTAATTACTATAGCTAGGTGGTTTCACGATAAAGCTCATGGGGGAGCGGAGGCGGTGGCTAACCAGGTACAGAAAGTATGGGCCGCTCCAGGAATCTACGCGGCTGCTAAAAGAATAACAAATAGCTGCCCGACCTGCCAGAAGTTTTCAAATAACAAGCCAAGCTCAGAGTTAGGGGGACGGTCATGGGCCTACTTCCCTTTCCAAAAGCTACAAATAGATTATGCGGATATGCCATCTGCCAATGGCTACAAACACTTGTTAGTGACAGTAGATCAGTTATCAGGCTGGGTAGAAGCTTTCCCAACAAGAAAGGCCGACACACGGGGAGTGGTAAAAGCCTTACTGAAGGAAATCATATCCAGGTATGGGGTCCCAGAAGCCACTGATTCAGACAGGGGTGCCCATTTTACGGCAAGCATAATCACTCAGTTATAGAAATCATTAGGCATAAAAAGAAACCTACAACCCCTTATCACCCACAATCTTCAGGACAAGTAGAAAGAATGAATAGAACACTAAAAGGAAAAATAGCAAGAATATGCGCACATGCTAGCCTAAAATGGCTGGGTAGGACTTTTCCCAACAAGAACGGCTGACACAGGGCGGGTAGTAAAAGCCTTACTGAAAGAAATCATACCCAGGTACAGAGTCCCAGAAGCCACTGATTCAGACAGGGGTGTCCATTTTATGGCAAGCATAATCAGTCAGTTTTATAAATCATGAGGAATAATGAACTTTTACCTAGTTCAGTAAGAAAAGGGACTGAGAGCTGGTTCAAGCTGGAATGATAAGGGAGTTGCAAGCAGTTCGCATTCCTGTGCTTCACGCTCTGGGAGGGAGGATGTCAAGGCTTTGAAATAAGGCCTACTTGGGCACCAGGACCCTGGGAAACAAAGCCTCCTCTCATTGCTGAAACAGTGTTAATTAGGGGGTCTGGACTATCTCGGGGTCTGGATTATATCCCTTCATCAGGACCTTGGCAGATAACACCTATTGTCACTGCTGGGGCAGTGCTAATTGCTGGAACAACACCTCTTTGTCAGAGCCTGGAGAGACAAGGGCGGGACCCGAGGAACCAAGACACATCTGTCAACAAAAACCATAACAGTAAAGATAAACAGCCTGCCTAGGCACAGGGATGAGACCCAATAAGGAGCAGGAGACTCCAGGCCCAAATATTACTATTGGTCCAAACTACTGCCTGAGGGGTGGAGAGCTTACATTGGAAGGTATAATTGCCCAGGCATTTCTTTGTTTGGGGTCCCTCTTCGGAGACACCCAGCTCGAGCTGTAATTACCGCACGCGTGTCATTAAAATTTCATTATTTCATTTGCTTTGATTTGGCGCCAAACTTTTCTGCGGGAACCTAGGGTCGGGCCCTGTTATGGTGGCTGACAAGCCTCATTTCCATAACACCGAGCCCGGGGCCCGTCCCCGTGTCCGGGGGGTCCCGCCTCGCCCTCACCTCTCCTCTCCAGCGCAGCCCTCCTGTACTCCATGTATCTCCACTGCCACTCCATGCAGCTCTTCTCCAGGTAGTGCTTCAGCCTCTCAGGCTCATTCTCTGCCTCCCACTTCCTCTTGGTGATTAGCGCAGCAGCATACGCCATGACGAATGTCAGCGTGTCCTTGTCAAAGGCGATGAAATCCTTCCCGTCGTAGGCATCCCGCAGAAACCCCCAGATCCCACCGTCCTCCAGGAGGTCACAGCCGTACGTGCGCTGCACTGTGTGATACCCTGAGACACAAGCAGGGAGACGGGGGCTCAGGGGCAGCCCCGGCCCCGCACAGGGGCTTGGACACGGCACCCAGCGCAGGGCCGGGGGCACCCCAGACCCGCAGCCCCCAGCGCTGACAGCGAGCAGCTGCCGCTGGGAGCCCCGGCCCGCGCTCACCCCCGCTCTGGTTGTAGCGCTTCTGCAGTGTGTCCAGCTCCACTCTGGAAGACTAATGATTGCCATATGCGTTCTGGGGCTGCCTGTCCCAGTGGTCCTGACCCTCCTGCTCCATCCAGGCCGCACCCGGCACCGCCCTCTGCGTCTCGCTGTCGTAGCCATCGATGAGCTCTCCGTCCACGTAGCCCACGGAGACGAAGGCGGGCAGCCCCGGGCTGGGCTCCGTCACGGCGGTGTGGAAGTAGCGCAGGGAGTGGGGGCCTGCGGGGACACGGGGGGTGGTGAGGGGCCGGGGGGGGCACGTTGGGGGGCATCCGGGGGATCAAGATGTCCCGGGGGGAGAAGTCGGGGGGGTCGGGGGGGGCAGCACGTCCCGGGGGGCAGGTCAGGGGGGCAGCACGACACAGGGGGGGCACGTCGGGGGGGCAGCACATTCCGGGAGGGCAGGTCGGGGGGCTCCGGGGGGGCAGCACGTCCCGGGGGGAAGATCGGGGGGGCAGCACCTCCCGGGGGCGGTTGCAGGCCGGTCCGTGGGGCCGCTGACGGGGAGCCCGGCGCCGGGGGAGGGGCAGAGGGGGGCCCCGGGGGCCCCGCCCGCACTCACCGCTCGCCGCCGCCGCCGCCCAGCAGCAGCAGCCCCGGCCCCAGCGCCCGCCCCGCTACCGCCTCCTCGCTGCCAGCGCCCTCGCCCTCACCCGGCGCCGAAGCCCACGGCGGCCACGCCCCCGCGCCGCCATTGGCTCCGCTGCGGCGCACCGCCATTGGCTGCGCTCTGTCCCGCCCGCCAATAGCGGCTCTCGTCGGCTGAGGCGTCCCCAGGCGCTGGGCAGATCCCGGCGCGGCAGGTTGGGAGAAGCGACAGCGAGGGCGCTTGCGGAGGGCGCTGCGCAGCGCCGAGCCGCGGCTCCCGCTCCGCCTTGTCGCACGGCCATTGGCCCCGCCGGCGGCCGCCCGCCAATGGCGAGGCGCGGCAGCGGTGACGCCCCCGGGCGCCGGGCGGATCTCCGCGGAGCGCGTGGTGGGCGGGAGCGCGGAGGCGATGTGGGAGGCCGAGGCCGATGTGGGGACGGAGACGACGTGGGGATGGGGATGCCATGGGGATGGGGCCACTGGGGGGATGGGACGCCGTGGGGCTGGAGACGATGTGGGGATGGGGACAGCGTGGGGCTGGAGATGGAGTTGGCTCTGTCACAGGGACAGGGGGACACTGTGGGGATGGGGATGATGGGGGGATGGGGACGATGTGGGGACGGGGACGCCATGGAGATGGGGACGATGTGGGGACGGGGACACCATTGGGATGGGGATGGAGTTGGCTCTGTCACAGGGGGGGACGCGGAGCCAGCAGTGGGAGCTCAGGGAGTGGCGCCCATCGAAGGCCGAGTGCTGGTAGGTGGTCCCCGGCCCACCCCGGCACCCATAGGTCTACTGGAAGATGTGGAAACCTGCCCAAGGTGGCACCCATGGGTGAGGAGCTGCCCAGGGCCCCAGGCGTCTAGCCCTGTTGCACCCCTGGAGCCAGGCATCCAATCCCATCAGCACCCACACCCATCCATGTGTTGTCCGAAAAGCGGATTCGTTGCCCGGTGTGCAATAAGCCAATAATTACACACTCAGGAGAGACATTTGTTTATTTATTTCAGAGTTGCGCAAGCCTGGGTGCTCGGTGGTTTCCCACAAATCGAGCACACACCCCCCAACTTTTCAAGTAGCATTTATACAAACAAATTGCCAGATTTGCGACTTTCCCTTTTACACTGATTGGTTAGTGATTTCTTCATTCCCTGGGTCCCACCCCTGCTTCTCAAGGTCCTGATCAATTAACACTGCCCCAGCTAGGTCAGTAGATGTTATCTCCCAAGGTCCTGAGGAAGAGGACATAATCCAGACCCCTTAATTAACACAGTTTCAACAGTGAGAGGAGGCTTTGCTTCCCAAGGTCCTGGCGCCCAAACAGGCCTTATTTCACAGCCTTGACATCCTCCCTTTCGGAGAGTGGGGCACAGGAATGCAGACTGCTTGTAACTCCCTTATCTTTCCAGCCTGCACCAGCTCTGGGGCCCTTTCTTACCGAACTAGGAGCGTGGCCTAAGGCTTCAGCAAATTTAGCTACTCATGCTAAGCAAGTGTGTGGCTACTCATGCTAAGCAAATTCTGTCTAAGATAGAAGTTATCCAAATCTACCTACTTCAAACATTCTTTCTGAGCTTCTCAGGGTTGTCTTGTAACAATTGCACCCATGTTATCACCCATGGGCCCAGGTGGCCACCCATCAGCACCTGTGACCACCCATGGACCCAGGTGTCCAGCCCCATTGCACCCGTGTTATCACACATGGGCCCAGGTGGCGGCCCCATCAGCACCCACCACCACCCATGGACCCAGGTGTCGACCCCCTTTGCACCCATGGACTCAGGCGTGAGGTCACATCACCACCCCTGAACCCAGGCCCCCCACCCCATTGCACCCATGGTCCCAGCCCCCTGGCCCATTGCACCTGTGTCCCCAGCCCCCCACCCCATTGCACCCACGTCCCCAGGCCCCTGCCCCTGCCCCATTACGCCCATATCCGGAGCTTCCCCGACTCATTGCACCCATATCCCCAGCCCCCTGCCCCTTTGCGCCCATGTCCCCAGGCCCCTGCCAATTGCAACCACCTCCCCAGGCCCCCTGCCCCATTGCACCCACATCCCCAGGCCCCCGCCCTATTGCACCCATATCCCAGGCCCCCACCCCATTGCACCCATATCCCCAGCCCCCTGGCCCACGCAGATGGGGCCACACTGCAGCAAGCCCAGCGCAGGCCCCCAAGCTGCCTGGCAGCTGCAGCACAGCACACAGGAGCAGAGACCAAGGGTGCTGGCTTGGTGCAGCCGGCAGAAGAGAAGGCGTAGGGGGATCTCACTGCTGCCTGCAAGTGCCTAACGGGAGCGTGCAGAGAGCATGGAGCCAGAGACGTCCTGAGGGGCCTGGGGACAGGTTGAGGGCAACGGCACGGCTTGTGGCAGGGAAAAGTCCCCTCAGAGACTGCAAATGGCCTTGGAAGCCGAATGGTGGTGCAACACTGGAGCAGGGTGCCAGGGCCGTGCGGGAATCCATCGCCAGAGACAGTCAGAGCTCGACCCTGACAGGCCCTGCGAAACCTCCTCTGCTTGCCTCCACTTGCAGCAGGAGGTTGCAGCAGACACCTCCGGAAGACCCTTCCCACCCCAGCTGCTCTCTCACTCTGCGACTGCTTGTAGGGCTTTCTCTGCAGCCCTGACTGCCTTCCTTGGCAGCGCCTGCACTAGTCTTTCTCCTGACAGTTCCCTGACACCAAGTAACACAGCGGGAACAGCTGCCGAGGGTTTATTTGGAGCAGCACATGGGCTGTGGGACACGACGCAGTAGCATTGCTGTAGCAGCCAGGAGAGAGCCTCCGTCGCTCTGCCTCTTTGCTCTGCGCCATCTCCCATCTCGGGCCACCTGTCTGGCAGCTGCATCCTCGCGCTGTTCCTCTCACTGCCCTGAGTCACAGCGGCAGCTAAAAGCTCTGCGCAGAGCCCGAAGCGCTGCCCTGAGCCGCGATGGCCATCGCCTGGAAGGCGCAGCATGCGGGAGGGCGGTGATGCCTGTGGAGGAAGGAGAGCCGTGGGCGAGGGGCTGGGCAAGTGCAGGGCAAGCCTGAGGGTCTCTGGCTGCGGGGGAGGCCTCCGCCTTTGTTCCTGTGCTGGCTGATGGGGCCAGAGGCACACTGTCCCCCGCATCCTGGCAGCCTCCCGCCAGAGCAGATGCCGCTGCCTCGGCTCCTCGGGGCACTGCTGGGGCCAGAGGCGTGCTCTGCAGGTCACCAGCTGCCTCCCTGGCAGCATCTCTGCCCTTCACAACGGGTGAGCAGGGCACCTCCTCAGGACACGGCTGTGGGTCTGCCAAGAGGCTCCTGAGGCTCGGTCTGACCCAGCTCATGACCAAGGCCATGTTTTCCTCCAGCTCCTCCCATTCCAAAGGCTCTTCATCAACATCCTCTTCCTCATCGCTCCACTCCATGCCAGCATCCTCTGGCACTTCCCAGACTCTCTTCCCAGCTCCCAGCTCCCGCGCCCTCCCGCAGGGCCGGAGGGAAGACGATGACTTGTGCTCCTCTTTGGGCTCACAGGCAACCTGCATGGGGAGAGCAGGAACACAGCCCTGTGTGATATCAGCTGGCCATGCTCAGCATCCTGGTGCCCTGGGATATAGGAGGGGGCAAAGGGTTTGGGGTGGGGGGATGCTGTGAGTGGCCGCGAGCCCCAAGGGGAGGCACATGCAGCTGGCTGGGCAATGGCACAAGGCTTGTCTTGGGGCCGTAGCAGCAGGGCTGGGCCGGGGGCCACGACGGGCAGCGGGGGATGGAGGTGGCCGGGTACGTGGCACAAGGGGGCTGGCTCGCTGGCTGTGGGAGGCGGCTGCTGCTGGGGCTGCCCCTGCCCTCCTTGCTCAGCATCCATGCCCCAGGGCTGGATGCTGTGCAGGCCGGGGAGGGCACGTCAGCCCTGGGCCTCTGGCACTTGGAAACGCAGAGCACCAGGCATCTTCCCCAGGACAGAGAGTGCAGAGCGCAAAGGGCTGGGGGGACAGCTTCTCACCACGGCCGCGGGGGACCCATGCAATGGGGCAGCTCTTCTCACCCACCCTGCACACCCCAGACGCTGCTCACACCGCACCTCCCTTTGGTGGTGGGTGCCGACGCCATGCTCCTTGCTCACCTGGTGAGGAAGGCCTGCGGCCAGGGCAGAGCCTTCTGCTGCGCTTTCTTCGGGCAATGGTGGTTGGAGAGGCAGGCTGTTGCTCTCCCCACAAGGGCCTCCGCACAACTGGGAGGCCTTTGGCGCAGCCTCTGCGGGAAGCGATGGAGGCAGAGGAGCATTTTCCCCTGCATCCTCAGGGCCTCTGGCTGCAGGGGAGGCCTCTGCCTTTGCTCCTGTGCTGGCCAGTGGAGCCAGAGGCACACTGTCCCCCGCGTCCTGGCAGCCTCCTGCCAAAGGAGATGCCGCTGCCACGGCTCCTCGGGGCACTGCTGGGGCCAGAGGCGTGCTCTGCAGGTCACCAGCTGCCTCCCTGGCAGCATCTCTGCCCTTCACAACGGGTGAGCAGGGCACCTCCTCAGGACACGGCTGTGGGTCTGCCAAGAGGCTCCTGAGGCTCGGTCTGACCCAGCTCATGACCAAGGCTGTGTTTTTCTCCAGCTCCTCCCATTCCAAAGGTTCTTCTTCAACGTCCTCTTCCTCATCGCTCCACTCCACGCCAGCATCCTCTGGTGCTCCCCGGACTCTCTTCCCAGCTCCCATCTTGCGCTCCCTCCTGGGCGCATGGGCGTACAGCCGCTCCAGCACCTCCCACTTGGACCTCGCGTCCTTCAGGAGCTCCACTCGCGTCACCTCCGGTTGCCACAGGTTATAGAAGGAGTTTCTGGCACAGAGCTGAAGCCAGAGAGGGAGATTTGTGAAGGCAGCTGCTTTTCCCACCAGCAATGCCCCCCGTGGCCCTGCCAGCACTGCCACCATCACACTGTTGCAGCAGGGCGCAGCGGCTGGCCCCAGCACACGGAGGGTCACCATCTGCCCTGGCCCACCCTTTGCACTCACCTCCTTGGGGCGAACATTGAGGCATCCCGATGCTGTCAGGGAGAAACGTTTCCCCTTGCCCTCCTCTTCCTCGACCTCCCTCTCCTTTGGCCTCGGCTCCTTCCTCTCCAGAAAGGCTTCTCGCAGCTGAGCCAAGCTCTGCCCGGTGCGCGCCACGCAGCTCCTGTCGAGCTCCTCCAGCGTCTCTGTTTTGATTGAGAGCACGGCGAGATACTGCGAGGGGTTGTCGGGGTGTATGCGCAGTGGCGTGCCTTGAAGGCGACAGATGATGCCCAGAGGCTGCTGTTTGGGCCTCTGCACTGCAAGTTGCCATCCTAGTGTGACCAGTCCATGGCCCCTGCCCGGGGAAGCTGGTGCACCGGCCCCCATGACCTTCCTTTTGCCCCCACGCCTGTTGCAATCTGGCCCTTGCAGAGCTGTGGCAGCTGTGTTTTTGCCACGCTCCCTGCTCTCCTTCTGCAATGCGCTTGCCAGGCCTGCTAGAGCAATGGTGTATGCCAAGGTCCTTTGTGGCCCGGCTGCCCTGAGCTCCCGGCCATGTCCCGCACTCACATCATCAGGACGGCTCAAGGCTGCAGACGCGAGCGCCAGCAGTGCGTGCATCAGAGGTGCGGCAGGCAGTGCGGGGCTGTGTGCAGCAGGTCTCTGGTCCTCAGCCCTCATTTCCATGCACACATCTGCAAGGATGTTCTCAACAGCTTGCAGCATCCTTGCTTTTCCCAGCGCGGAAGACCCAGGCCTGGCCTCAGGCAAATAGGAGACAGGAGCTTGAATTGCTCGGGGGAGAGCGCCAGCTTCCTGCTTAGCTTTTGGAGAGGCAGGCACTCTCCTTGCCACATCCTCCAGAGCCTCAGCAGTGGCCGTGCATCTCAAAGAAGATCTGCAGGATTTTTCTGGAGGTCGACATGCGGATGCCGCTCTTTGACCTGTAGAGGCCTCCAGGCCTCCACGTGCCTGCCTAGCTGCCTTGGTTGCGTGAGGCGCTAAGCCGGGCCGATGCGGTGTCTCTGCTCTTGCACAAGGCCTGCTGTGCAGTGTCTCCCGGCGCCCCGGAGGAGCCTTCTTCACAAGGCTGCTGGAGGCATGAAGAGCTTGCACCGAGTCGAGAACCTCCCTCACAGTGTCCTCCGCCATCTGCAATCAAAGCCCATGAGGAAGGCCAAGTTACTGCTGCCCTTTACCCCTCCCCCCCAGCCTTCCCACATGCACACTCCCTGTGGCCCCTGAAACCCTCCACAACAGCAGCACTCTCCCACGCAGCTGGCTCCCAAAGGCTGCGTGGGGAGAAGGCTGGTCACCACTGGGCAAGAGATGGGCAAAGGCAGCTCCCTCGGAAACCTCGAGCCATGTCCTTGCCGACTGCCATGCAGAGCAGGCGCTCCTCCTGCTCCCTCCCACCACTTCCCGCCTGCTGCTTGGCAGCTATGCACAGTCAGGCAGAGGCTTTGCCACCATCGCTGCTCAGCTCGCTACCTTCGCGATGACGTCTTCAGGGTCTTGCCAGCTCTGTGGGCCGGGCAGCAACGGCCGCCTGTCCCTTTGCTGCGATGAAGTCGGGGTCGGGATGCGTTGCGTCACTGCATGCGGCTCCCGCTGGCCCCCCTGCAGGGAGAAGGAAGCACATGATGGAGGCGGTTGCGTTCGTACAAGCGGCCCCTCAGGCACAGGAAAGCCCGGCCCCATGGCAAAGGGAAGCTCATGGCCTAGCACGACCCAGCTGTGCTAAGCCTGGAGATGCTCTCTGACCCTCAGCACAGCTCACAGGCTCCATTTGGGCCTTGCAGCACCCCAGTCGGTGTGCTTTGTGCACCAGAAAATCCCCAGCACCAGCAAGAAATACCCCCTGGCCAGAGAAGATCAGGCCTGGCTCGCTTGCCCCACCTCCTCTTCCCCACCGTCCTCATGCTTTCCGTGCGGCTCCCAGCCCTGCTGCCTGCCTCTCCCTCCAGCCCCACCGCTCACCTTGCTTCTGCGCTTCGGCCTCACAGAAAGCCCATCCACGGGCTGGGAGCCAGCATTCGCCTGCCGCCCCTTCTCCATCAGCAGGAGCTTCTCCTGCGCACCTGCCACTCTGGCACTCAAGAGAGCTGCTCCCTCCTCAGCGAGCTGCTCTCCTCAGAGGGCACAGCCAGGGGCTCTGCTCCCAGCATGGACTCGGTCACCACGGGCACCGCCCCATCACAATGGCCTTGGGGGCATGATGCCACCCCCATCACAAAGCCCTGCACGTTGCCATGGGGACCCCCGTGACCACCTCCTGCTGGCCACCAGGGGCACCCGCATCACAAGGCCTTGCTGGTGACCGTGCTAGCACCGACATCACAAGGCCTTGCTGCTCACCGGGGGCACCTCCAGCACCAGGGCTTTGCCTCCCAGCCTCTGGTGCCAGCTTCTGAGCCCAGCTCCGAGCTGCCATCTGTGCCGCAGCAGGAATTTTCCTCTCCCCACCTCTCTGCCTCCTACACCGTGCAGATGCTGCCCTTCTTCAGGCCCTCTAGAGCACACAGCCAGCCACTGCAAGACCACTCCTCTTGCTCGGGCCACTAAGCCTCACCCATATGCCTCACCGTCCAGCCCTAGGCAGAGCGTCCTGCATTCCCGCTGCTTTCTCACAGAAAGGCCAACTGCCCCTCCGCACCTTCCCAGACGGGCCTTCCCAAAGAGGCTGCAGCCATCCACCGCAGCGCTCCAGGCATGCCACGCTGCAGGCCCGCAGCTGCACACAGACTGCAAAGTGCTCCTGTCTGGTCCCCAGGCTGCAGGCATTAGCGGACGGACCCCTGAGACAGGTGCCCGCCTCTGCAGATTTCCCACAAAAGCTGTCAGAGATTCATTTCTCCAGACTGTTGCTCTCTAAGCACTTCCCTATTGGCGTGCACGCACTGCGCTGGGCCCCTCCAGGCTTTCTTTGCTCCACATCACCCTGCACCTTTGCCTTGCCCTCCCACACCATCGCTTCCTCACTCTTCCATGCATCCTCCTCTCCCCTCAGGGGCACCGACTTTTGGGCTCTCCTCACCACCTTGGCCACCGGCTTGAGCCTCACGGCAGCACACGGGCACACTCTCCTCCTGATGAAGCGTGACACCCCCCAGCCTTGGTGCCTCGCTGCTGGCTCGCCTTCGGGACGTCCAGCTGCTGGACCGCCAGGCCACCTGGGCAAGCAGGCCCTGCCCTCACCTGTGCACCTCTTCCTACTCACGGGGCTTGTGCTTTTCTTGCTTTTGCCCCCAGGGGGCACGTGGGGACCATCTCTCCACGCCAGCCTTCATGCACAAAGAGGGGCCCACGCTCATGAAAACAAAGCCCTGCTGCCAGCACCAGCTGCACACCCAGGGGCTGACCTGCTGGATCCAAGCACTGCTGCTCAAGCCCATTCCCCTCACTGGCAGCATGCAGGAAAAACCCCACCTGCCCTGCCAGGCCTACAGCCATGTCATCACACTTGGTACTTTCCAGGCAGGATCCTTGTGTTAAGGAAGAGCAAACTGAAACTGCCTACAGGCAGCCGCTTAGCACAACTTCTCTAAAACTTGCCTGGCATGAGGAGCTAAATTTGCTGAAGCCTTAGGCCGCACTTATCGAAAATAATGAACTTTTACTTAGTCCAGTAAGAAAAGGGCCTCAGAGCTGGTTCCAGCTGGGAAGATAAGGCAGTTACAAGCAGTCTGCATTCCTTGCAATTACTGTTTTTATAGATCAAGCAGCCCCTGATACACAAAAGTATTTTAAAGAGCATATGCCAGGCTGGCAAGGGGAGGGGGCGCGGAAGAACCAGGGGAGATAGATGGAGTCAAAGTGAAGGTGGTGTACAATTAAGAGTTAATGATGTTTGTCATTCTTGGGGGGAACAAGGACACTGGAAGCAGGAATGCCCAGTGAGGCCCTGTGCACTTGGGAATAGAGGGGCCAGCATGAGGCAATCAAATCAGTCCACAATGACAGGAGATAGGAGACTCAGAAAATACTGTGGAAATGGGGGTAAATTCATGGGATGTAGATTTGGATTTGAAGGGCAGGTAATGGCAAATATAGAAGGCTTAGAAGTTCCCTTTCTAGTGGATACTGGAGCCACCCTTTCCCTTTTAAAGTTTGAGCCTAAAGGATGCAAGTCACCAGATAAAATAATGATGCAAGGAGTAGCGGGAAAAGGCAAACGAATGTTATCTAAGCCCTTAGTACTCACTATTGGGGGTAAAACAGTGTGGGGATGTATTATAATTTCCACAGACGCGCCCATGTGCCTTTTAGGGAGAGATCTCCTGCAAGCCTTGGATACTCAGATCTGCTTACAGCCAGAAGAGGTGGAATTAATAATTATGGGCTCATGTGTTCTGGCTAAGACACCAGAACCAGAGTCAACTAATCTGCAAATTCCAACAGGTTTAGAACCAGTTTCTAAAAAGTTATGGAGCTCTTCAGGAATGGATGTGGGACTACTGAAATCAGCTAGTCCAGTCTGGATAAAAACAAAGGGGGGATTGCCTCCTGCAGTTAAGCAATACCCTATCCCAAAGGAAGCAGAGAAGAGCATCCAAAAACAAATCAATCATTATTTGAAACTGGGTATCCTTAGAGTCTGTGAATCCCCGTACAACACCCCAATTCTGCCAGTTAAAAAGAACAGACAAGACTCTGATGGTGATCCAGAGTATCAGTTTGTACAAGACTTAAGGGCTATAAACCAACAGGTAGTTGCTCCACATCCAGTAGTCCCCGACCTATCAACCATTTTACTACAGATACCCCTTTGGGCAACTTATTTTACTGTGATCGACCTAACGGCAGCCTTTTTTAGTATACCGATAGCTGAAGATAGCCAAGATCTCTTGGCTTTCACTTGGAAGGGACAACAATTAACTTGGACGAGGCTGCCACAGGGATTTACTGGGTCTCCGACTATTTTTTCGCGTATACTCAAGAATGACCTCTCAGATATCGAACTTCCAGGACATTCTGTATTAATACAATATGTAGATGATTTGTTATTAGCAAGTAAAGATTAACACTCTTGCAGAAAAAGGGCATCGAGCATCTCTGTCTAAACTCCAGCTGTGTCAAAGAGAGGTAAAATATTTGGGTTTTATCTTAAAAGAAGGACACAGGTTAGTTGATCCAGAACGAGTAAAGACAACTCTTGATATGCCTCGTCCTGTAACAAAAAAAACAACACGGGATTTTTAGGAGCTGTAGGATTTTGCCAACCGTGGATTCCTGGGTTAGCAGAACTTACTAAGCCTTTAGTGCAGGCAACAAAAAAGGAGGAGATGGAGCCTGTGGCCTGGGGCCCAGAAAGGGAGAAAGCTTTTACATCTGTGAAAAAAGCGTTGGTTTCAGCCCCTGCTCTAGGGTGACCAGATTATAGCAAACCATTCGAATTGTTTGTCCATGAGTGACAGGGAGTAGCAAGTGGGGTACTCACCCAAAAACTAGGCCCTCACCACAGACCAGTGGCCTATTACTCCACGCAGCTAGATGAGGTAGCTAAAGGCACTCCAGGATGCATCAGAGCAATAGCAGCTACGGCAGCTCTTACTGAAAAAAACATGACCTGTAGTTTTGGGTCACTCATTGACTGTGTATGTGCCACATGAAGTAGAACTGTTAATGAAACAATACGCGACTCAAGCACTATCCCCACAGAGAGCTCACCGCTATGAACTGATAATATTAAGGTCACATTATCTGCATGTAAAGAGATGCAACATCTTAAATCCAGCAACACTATTGCCTCTACCTGAGGATGGAGAACCACATCATTCCTGTGAGCAGGTGATCGTCAGCTCGAGCAAGCCCCGGGAGGACCTTAAAGACAAACCTTTGGAAAACCCAGACTTAGTTCCGTTTACAGATGGATCATCCTATTATTTGGACGGAAGGCACCACTCCGGCTATGCTGTCACTAACCTCTTTGAGGTACTTGAGGCCAATCCTTTGTCTCTGTCTGTAAGTGCTCAAGGAGCAGAATTAATAGCATTGACCCAAGCAGCAAAAATCGGTAAGAACCTGCAGGTAAATATCTATACCGAGTCTAAATATGCATTTGGAGTATGTCATGTAACAGGGATGTTATGGAAAGAGCGAGGATTCTTTTCGTCATCAGGAAAGAAATTAGCTAATGGAGAAGAAATACGTAATTTGCTGGAAGCAGTCCAACTGCCCAAAGAAATTGCTGTAATACACTGCCCAGCCCATACTAAAGACACTACAGAAATTAGCAGAGGAAATGCTTTAGCCGACGCTGCTGCAAAAGCTGCAGCTCGACAACCTCTGAAAGAATGTATGGGGGCGGTTCCAAGGATGGACCAGAGTGAGTGGCCAAATTTAATAGACCCCAAAACTCTGTATGAAAAAGACTGCTCAGTGGAAGAGAAAAAACAATGGGAGCAGTGGGAAGCAAAACAAAGTGATGATGGAATATGGACAATTGGAGGAAAACCAATTCTACCAAAAAAAATAGTTAATTACTATAGCTAGGTGGTTTCATGATAAAGCTCATGGGGGAGCGGAGGCAATAGCTAAGCAGGTACAGAAAGTATGGGCTGCTCCAGGAATTTATGCAGCTGCTAAAAGAATAACAAACAGCTGCCTGACCTGCCAGAAGTTTTCAAATAACAAGCCAAGCTCAGAGTTCGGGTTGGGGGGCGCAACCATGGGCCTACTTCCCTTTCCAAAAGCTACAAATAGATTATGCGGATATGCCATCTGCCAATGGCTACAAACACTTGTTAGTGATAGTAGATCAGTTATCAGGCTGGGTAGAAGCTTTCCCAACAAGAAAGGCCGACACAGGGGGAGTGGTAAAAGCCTTACTGAAGGAAATCATACCCAG
The DNA here is from genome assembly GCF_036370855.1 of Dromaius novaehollandiae. NCBI lineage: Eukaryota > Metazoa > Chordata > Aves > Casuariiformes > Dromaiidae > Dromaius > Dromaius novaehollandiae. The sequence goes on from NW_026991331.1 coordinate 2,366,282, forward strand.
GTATGGGGTCCCAGAAGCCACTGATTCAGATAGGGGTGCCCATTTTACGGCAAGCATAATCACTCAGTTATATAAATCATGAGGAATAAAAAGAAACCTATTACCCCTTATCACCCACAATCTTCAGGACAAGTAGAAAGAATGAATAGAACACTAAAAGAAAAAACAGCAAGAATATGCACATGTCCTGGCCTAAAACGGCCAGAAACATTTAACTTAGCTCTATGGGATGTTTGAAATGTCCCATGGCAACCCATAGGACTAACACCAGCAGAAATTCTCTTTGGGAAACATTTAGCTGTACTAGGGACTTATTATTCCAGCTAAGACCAGCCTGTTAGACAGAGATGGACGACTAACCCAGTATGTTCTAAGTATGCAAAAAAGGTTTGAAAATCTTAAAAAATATATATATATATATGCGCTCAGTGATATCAATCCACACCACCTGAAATACAAGTGCTTGGTATACAGCCTGGGGATGAAGTTTTAGTTAAAGTATTTTCACAAAAATCCAAGTTAAAACCTAACTGCAACAGGCCATATACTGTCATACTATGTTCTTATTTTGCTGTTCAAGTTGAACTGTACTTGTATATGTTGCAAAAGAATGTGTATGTGTAAGAACACTTTGTAATCTTATATTCATAGATAACATTGGTGTAGATACAAGTAATCACTCAAATATTTGTATTTGTAACTTTACCAAAGATTATGGGATGCGACTTTAATTATTCAGCTCCTATTAGATCTTATCAATTGTTACAATCTAATTATACATTAATTCAAAATTTACTACCTAACCCCATTGGGATGAATCTCACCCTGGTATGGAAACTACTACAACATGATGATTTGAGTCGACTGCTAGAACGCATCCGAAACAATGGACAGAAAACTCTTAATCACCATTCATCATGAAGCGGGAGAGATGCACCACGTCTCAGAAAGGATAAAAAGGGATGGAGAACATCATGGCTGGGAAACTCTTCTAGGGTGGTCACCAACTACAACAGCGATTTATAATCACGTGTTGCACCCACTAGTAGTTGTGTTAACTTTAACTGTGTTATGCCTATTGCTTACGATCATATTATGCATAAGATTATGGAACGTGATAGCACGCCTTGAAAGGCTTCGAGAACTCTGTTTCAAGTATTAGCAGGGATGCTTCATAAAAACAAAGCGGGGAACTGTTAAAGAATAGCGAACTGAAACTGTCTAGAGGTAGCCGCTTAGCACAACTTCTCTAAAACTTGCTTAGCATGAGGAGCTAAATTTGCTGAAGCCTTAGGCCGCACTTAGCGAAAACAATGAACTTTTACTTAGTCCAGTAAGAAAAGGGCCTCAGAGCTGGTTCCAGCTGGGAAGATAAGGAAGTTACAAGCAGTCTGCATTCCTGCGTCTCACACTCCCAAAGGGAGGGTGTCAAGGCTTTGAAGTAAGACCAGTGCAGGGCATTAGGACCTTGAGGGGCAAAGCCTTAGCTCACTGCTGGGGCAGTGTTCATTGTTATGATTTAGAATCACCTCCTCCTCAGGACCTTGAGACACAACAGTAAGACCCCACAAAAACAGAGGTACAACCGTCAGCAGAGACTGCAAAAAACAAAAATAAGGAGAAAAACAGCTTACCTCAGAATGACAATGAGACACAATGAGGACCAAAAAATTACTATTGGTCTAACTACCGCGTGAAGGGTGGGAAATGTACGTTGAAAAAACTATAATTGCCCAGGATTTGTTTATGTTAGGGTCCCTCTTCGGAGGCACCCAGCTCGAGCTGTAATTACTGCACGCGCGTCATTAATATTTAATTCTTTAATTTGTTTTGATTTGGCTCTGAATTTTTCTGCGGAAACCTAGCGTCGAGCCCTCTTATGGTGGCCAACAAGCCTAATTTCCATATAATTTCCATAACAATAACTGGGCATGGGCGCGGGAGCATTTGAGCCAGGAGGGAGGGAGGAAAGAAACCTGCCGAACGTAACACTTGTGCTAGCAGATACTAGTACCCCGGACTGTGCTCCAAAAGTTTCTGCTCCACCTGATATACCTGATGATCTCTCTGTCATTGCTTCTCCTTCTCCTCCTCCTTCTCCCTCTACTCCATTGGCTGCCGGACTCTATCCTATGATCCCCAACGTGCTGACTAACCCTGCCGCTTTACAGCCGGGGGGAAAGGGAGGGGCCAGTCCTCCACCTCCTGTGCTGCGGGTATTTACTAATCAGCCCTGGCACCCTGGCCATCTCGCCTTATGGGGGGGGAAAATGCAGAGATTAAGAAAAGATGCAGGGCGATGTGTCCAGTTATTTTCTAGTATCTGCACTGGGCACAACCCAAACTGGAGTGATACCCAAATTCTTTTGAGGGAATTATTTCAACCAAATGAAGGGGATAAGATAATTAAAGATGCGGAAGAAGCGCAGCAAGCCGGGGGAAATAGAAACCTCTGGCTAGCAAATGATCCAAATTGGGATTATAATAATGCAGGAGATAGAGCTGTGTGTCCAACAGGACTTTGAAATTTAGTAGAAGTAATTAGAGCATGCAGAGAGTTAGGAGTAAATTGGACTAGAGTGCAAGAATGCAGACAGTGATTAGATGAACACCCCCATGACTTCTGGGGACTTTTGCGGTAAGCCCCGCTAAAATAGGGAGGAATGACCCCACAAAACTTCAATGATGCTCTCGCAATTAGTGTTTTTATAGATCAAGCAGCCCCTGATACACAAAAGTATTTTAAAGAGCATATGGCAGGCTGGCAAGGGGAGGGGCGCGGAAGAACCAGGGGAGATAGATGGAATCAAAGTGAAGGGGGTGTACAATTAAGAGTTAATGATGTTTGTCATTCTTGGGGGGAACAAGGACACTGGAAGCAGGAATGCCCAGTGAGGCCCTGTGCACTTGGGAATAGAGGGGCCAGCATGAGGCAATCAAATATTGAGAAGGAGACCAGGCAATTCCCAGGCAGTCCACAATGACAGGAGATAGGAGACTCAGAAAATACTGTGGAAATGGGGGTAAATTTATGGGATGTAGATTTGGATTTGAAGGGCAGGTAATGGCAAATATAGAAGGCTTAGAAGTTCCCTTTCTAGTGGATACTGGAGCCACCCTTTCCCTTTTAAAGTTTGAGCCTAAAGGATGCAAGTCACCAGATAAAATAATGATGCAAGGAATAGCGGGAAAAGGCGAACGAATGTTATCTAAGCCCTTATTGCTTACTATTGGAGGTAAAAGAGCGTGGGGATGTATTATAATTTCCACAGACGCGCCCATGTGCCTTTTAGGGAGAGATCTCCTGCAAGCCTTGGATACTCAGATCTGCTTACAGCCAGAAGAGGTGGAATTAATAATTATGGGCTCATGTGTTCTGGCTAAGACACCAGAACCAGAGTCGACTAATCTGCAAATTCCAACAAGGTTAGAATCAGTTCCTAAACGGTTATGGAGCTCTTCAGGAATGGATGTGGGACTACTGAAATCAGCTAGTCCAGTCTCGATAAAAACAAAGGGGGGATTGCCTCCTGCAGTTAAGCAATACCCTATCCCAAAGGAAGCAGAGAAGAGCATCCAAAAACAAATCAATCATTATTTGAAACTGGGTATCCTTAGAGTCTGTGAATCCCCGTACAACACCCCAATTCTGCCAGTTAAAAAGAACAGGCAAGATTCTGATGGTGATCCAGAGTATCGCTTTGTACAAGACTTGAGGGCTATAAACCAACATGTAGTTGCTCCACATCCAGTAGTCCCTAACCCATCAACCATTTTACTACAGATACCCCTTTGGGCAACTTATTTTACTGTGATTGACCTAACGGCAGCTTTTTTTAGTATACCGATAGCTGAAGATAGCCAAGATCTCTTGGCTTTCACTTGTAAGGGACAACAATTAACTTGGACAAGGCTGCCACAGGGATTTACTGGGTCTCTGACTATTCTTTCGCGTATACTCAAAAATGACCTCTCAGATATCGAACTTCCAGGACATTCTGTAGTAATACAATATGTAGATGATATGTTATTAGCAAGTAAAGATTATGAGACATTTTTAAAAGACACTGTTTCTCCATGTAACGCTCTTGCAGAAAAAGGGCATCAGGCATCTCTGTCTAAACTCCAGCTGTGTCAAAGAGAGGTAAAATATTTGGGTTTTATCTTAAAAGAAGGACACAGGTTAGTTGATCCAGAACGAGTAAAGACAATTCTTGATATGCCTCGTCCTGTAACAAAAAAACAACACGGGATTTTTAGGAGCTGTAGGATTTTGCCAACCGTGGATTCCTGGGTTAGCAGAACTTACTAAGCCTTTAGTGCAGGCAACAAAAAAGGAGGAGATAGAGCCTGTGGCCTGGGGCCCAGAAAGGGAGAAAGCTTTTACATCTGTGAAAAAAGCGTTGGTTTCAGCCCCTGCTCTAGGGTTACCAGATTATAGCAAACCATTGGAATTATTTGTCCATGAACGACAGGGAGTAGCAAGTGGGGTACTCACCCAAAAACTAGGCCCTCACCACAGACCAGTGGCCTATTACTCCACGCAACTAGATGAGGTAGCTAAAGGCACTCCAGGATGCATCAGAGCAATAGCAGCTACGGCAGCTCTTACTGAAAAAAACATGACCTGTAGTTTTGGGTCACTCATTAACTGTGTATGTGCCACAGGGGTAAAAGCCTTACTGAAGGAAATCATACCCAGGTATAGAGTCCCAGAAGCCATGGATTCAGATAGGGGTGCCCATTTTATGGCAAGCATAATCACTCAATTATATAAATCATTAGGAATAAAAAGAAACCTATGTACCCCTTATCACCCACAATCTTCAGGACAAGTAGAAAGAACGAATAGCACATTAAAAGAAAAAATAGCAAGAATATGCAAACGTGCTAGCCTAAAATGGCCAGAAGCATTTAACTTGGCTCTATGGGATGTTTGAAATGTCCCACGGCAACCCATAGGACTAACACCAGCAGAAATTCTCTTTGGGAAACATTTAGCTGTACTAGGGACTTGTTATGCCAGCTAAGACTAGCCTGTTAGAGATGGACAACTAACCCAGTATGTTCTAACTATGCAAAAAGGTTTGAAAATCTTTGAAATAAATAAATATATGCTCAATGATATCAATCCACACCACCTGAAATAGAAGTGCCTGGTATACAGCCTGGGGATGAAGTTTTAGTTAAGGTATTTTCACAAAAATCCAAGTTAAAACCTAAATGGAACGGGCCATATACTGTCATACTGTGTTCTTATTTTGCTGTTCAAGTTGAACTGTACTTGTACATGTTAAAAAAAGAATGTGTATGTGTAAGAACACTTTGTAATCTTACATTCATAGATGGCATTGTTGTAGATACAAGTAATTAATTACTCAAATATTTGTATTTGTAACATTACCCAAAATTATGGGATGCGACTTTAATCATTCAGCTCCTATTAGATCTTATCAATTGTTACAATCTAATTATACATTAATTCAAAATTTACTACCTAACCCCATTGGAAAGAATCTCACACTAGTGAAGAAACTACTACAACATGACAGCCTGCGTCGACTGCTAGAACGTACCCGAAACAATGGACAAAAAACCCTCTAATCACCATTCATCATGAAGCGGAAGAGATGCACCACGTCTCGGAAAGGATAAAAAGGGATGGAGAACATCATGGCTGGGAAATTCTTCTAGGGTGGTCACCAACTACAACAGCGATTTATAATCACGTGTTGCACCCACTAGTAGTTGTGTTAACTTTAACTGTGTTATGCCTATTGCTTACGATCATATTATGCATAAGATTATGGAACGTGATAGCACACCTTGAAAGGCTTCGAGAACTCTGTTTCAAGTATTAGCAGGGATGCTTCATAAAAACAAAGCGGGGAACTGTTAAAGAATAGCGAACTGAAACTGTCTAGAGGTAGCCGCTTAGCACAACTTCTCTAAAACTTGCTTAGCATGAGGAGCTAAATTTGCTGAAGCCTTAGGCCGCACTTAGCGAAACTAATGAACTTTTACTTAGTCCAGTAAGAAAAGGGCCTCAGAGCTGGTTCCAGCTGGGAAGATAAGGAAGTTACAAGCAGTCTGCATTCCTGCATCTCACACTCCCAAAGGGAGGGTGTCTGCAGCAATGCGTCTCACACTCCCAAAGGGAGGGTGTCAAGGCTTTGAAGTAAGACCAGTGCAGGGCATTAGGACCTTGAGGGGCAAAGCCTTAGCTCACTGCTGGGGCAGTGTTCATTGTTATGATTTAGAATCACCTCCTCCTCAGGACCTTGAGACACAACAGTAAGACCCCACAAAAACAGAGGTACAACCGTCAGCAGAGACTGCAAAAAACAAAAATAAGGAGAAAAACAGCTTACCTCAGAATGACGATGAGACCCAATGAGGACCAAAAAATTACTATTGGTCTAACTACCACGTGAAGGGTGGGAAATGTACGTTGAAAAAACTATAATTGCCCAGGATTTGTTTATGTTAGGGTCCCTCTTCGGAGGCACCCAGCTCGAGCTGTAATTACTGCACGCACGTCATTAATATTTAATTCTTTAATTTGTTTTGATTTGGCTCTGAATTTTTCTGCGGAAACCTAGGGTCAAGCCCTCTTATGGTGGCCAACAAGCCTAATTTCCATAGAATTTCCATAACAATAACTGGGCATGGGCGCGGGAGCATTTGAGCCAGGAGGGAGGGAGGAAAGAAACCTGCCGAACGTAACACTTGTGCTAGCAGATACTAGTACCCCGGACTGTGCTCCAAAAGTTTCTGCTCCACCTGATATACCTGATGATCTCTCTGTCATTACTTCTCCTTCTCCTCCTCCTTCTCCCTCTACTCCATTGGCTGCCGGACTCTATCCTATGATCCCCAACGTGCTGACTAACCCTGCCGCTTTACAGCCAGGGGGAAAGGGAGGGGCCAGTCCCCCTCCTCCTGTGCTGCGGGTATTTACTAATCAGCCCTGGCACCCTGGCCATCTCGCCTTATGGGGGGGTAAAATGCAGAGATTAAGAAAAGATGCAGGGCGATGTGTCCAATTATTTTCTAATATCTGCACTGGGCACAACCCAAACTGGAGTGATACCCAAATTCTTTTGAGGGAATTATTTCAACCAAATGAAGGGGATAAGATAATTAAAGATGCAGAAGAAGCGCAGCAAGCCGGGGGAAATAGAAACCTCTGGCTAGCAAATGGTCCAAATTGGGATTGTAATAATGCAGGAGATAGAGCTGTGTGTCCAACAGGACTTTGAAATTTAGTAGAAGTAATTAGAGCATGCAGAGAGTTAGGAGTAAATTGGACTAGAGTGCAAGAATGCAGACAGTGATTAGATGAACACCCCCATGACTTCTGGGGACTTTTGCGGTAAGCCCCGCTAAAATAGGGAGGAATGACCCCACAAAACTTCAATGATGCTCTCGCAATTAGTGTTTTTATAGATCAAGCAGCCCCTGATACACAAAAGTATTTTAAAGAGCATATGGCAGGCTGGCAAGGGGAGGGGCGCGGAAGAACCAGGGGAGATAGATGGAATCAAAGTGAAGGGGGTGTACAATTAAGAGTTAATGATGTTTGTCATTCTTGGGGGGAACAAGGACACTGGAAGCAGGAATGCCCAGTGAGGCCCTGTGCACTTGGGAATAGAGGGGCCAGCATGAGGCAATCAAATATTGAGAAGGAGACCAGGCAATTCCCAGGCAGTCCACAATGACAGGAGATAGGAGACTCAGAAAATACTGTGGAAATGGGGGTAAATTTATGGGATGTAGATTTGGATTTGAAGGGCAGGTAATGGCAAATATAGAAGGCTTAGAAGTTCCCTTTCTAGTGGATACTGGAGCCACCCTTTCCCTTTTAAAGTTTGAGCCTAAAGGATGCAAGTCACCAGATAAAATAATGATGCAAGGAATAGCGGGAAAAGGCGAACGAATGTTATCTAAGCCCTTATTGCTTACTATTGGAGGTAAAAGAGCGTGGGGATGTATTATAATTTCCACAGACGCGCCCATGTGCCTTTTAGGGAGAGATCTCCTGCAAGCCTTGGATACTCAGATCTGCTTACAGCCAGAAGAGGTGGAATTAATAATTATGGGCTCATGTGTTCTGGCTAAGACACCAGAACCAGAGTCGACTAATCTGCAAATTCCAACAAGGTTAGAATCAGTTCCTAAACGGTTATGGAGCTCTTCAGGAATGGATGTGGGACTACTGAAATCAGCTAGTCCAGTCTCGATAAAAACAAAGGGGGGATTGCCTCCTGCAGTTAAGCAATACCCTATCCCAAAGGAAGCAGAGAAGAGCATCCAAAAACAAATCAATCATTATTTGAAACTGGGTATCCTTAGAGTCTGTGAATCCCCGTACAACACCCCAATTCTGCCAGTTAAAAAGAACAGGCAAGATTCTGATGGTGATCCAGAGTATCAGTTTATACAAGACTTAGGGGCTATAAACCAACAGGTAGTTGCTCCACATCCAGTAGTCCCTAACCCATCAACCATTTTACTACAGATACCCCTTTGGGCAACTTATTTTACTGTGATTGACCTAACGGCAGCTTTTTTTAGTATACCGATAGCTGAAGATAGCCAAGATCTCTTGGCTTTCACTTGGAAGGGACAACAATTAACTTGGACAAGGCTGCCACAGGGATTTACTGGGTCTCTGACTATTCTTTCGCGTATACTCAAAAATGACCTCTCAGATATCGAACTTCCAGGACATTCTGTATTAATACAATATGTAGATGATATGTTATTAGCAAGTAAAGATTATGAGACATTTTTAAAAGACACTGTTTCTCCATGTAACGCTCTTGCAGAAAAAGGGCATCAGGCATCTCTGTCTAAACTCCAGCTGTGTCAAAGAGAGGTAAAATATTTGGGTTTTATCTTAAAAGAAGGACACAGGTTAGTTGATCCAGAACGAGTAAAGACAATTCTTGATATGCCTCGTCCTGTAACAAAAAAACAACACGGGATTTTTAGGAGCTGTAGGATTTTGCCAACCGTGGATTCCTGGGTTAGCAGAACTTACTAAGCCTTTAGTGCAGGCAACAAAAAAGGAGGAGATAGAGCCTGTGGCCTGGGGCCCAGAAAGGGAGAAAGCTTTTACATCTGTGAAAAAAGCGTTGGTTTCAGCCCCTGCTCTAGGGTTACCAGATTATAGCAAACCATTGGAATTGTTTGTCCATGAACGACAGGGAGTAGCAAGTGGGGTACTCACCCAAAAACTAGGCCCTCACCACAGACCAGTGGCCTATTACTCCACGCAGCTAGATGAGGGAGCTAAAGGCACTCCAGGATGCATCAGAGCAATAGCAGCTACGGCAGCTCTTACTGAAAAAAACATGACCTGTAGTTTTGGGTCACTCATTGACTGTGTATGTGCCACATGAAGTAGAACTGTCAATGAAACAATACGTGACTCAAGCACTATCCCCACAGAGAGCTCACCGCTATGAACTGATAATACTGCATGCAGATAATGGGACCTTAAAGAGATGCAACATCTTAAATCCAGCAACACTATTGCCTCTACCTGAGGATGGAGAGCCACATCATTCCTGTGAGCAGCTGATCGTCAGCTCGAGCAAGCCCCGGGAGGACCTTAAAGACAAACCTTTGGAAAACCCAGACTTAGTTCCGTTTACAGATGGATCATCCTATTATTTGGACGGAAGGCACCACTCCGGCTATGCTGTCACTAACCTCTTTGAGGTACTTGAGGCCAATCCTTTGTCTCTGTCTGTAAGTGCTCAAGCAGCAGAATTAATAGCATTGACCCAAGCAGCAAAAATCGGTAAGAACCTGCAGGTAAATATCTATACCGATTCTAAAGATGCATTTGGAGTATGTCATGTAACAGGGATGTTATGGAAAGAGCGAGGATTCTTTTCGTCATCAGGAAAGAAATTAGCTAATGGAGAAGAAATACGTAATTTGCTGGAAGCAGTCCAACTGCCCAAAGAAATTGCTGTAATACACTGCCCAGCCCATACTAAAGACACTACAGAAATTAGCAGAGGAAATGCTTTAGCCGACGCTGCTGCGAAGGCTGCAGCTCGACAACCTCTGAGAGAATGTATGGGTGTAGTTCCAAGGATGGACCAGAGTGAATGGCCAATTTTAATAGACCCCAAAACCATGTATGAAAAAGACTGCTCAGTGGAAGAGAAAAAACAATGGGAGCAGTGGGAAGCAAAACAAAGTGATGATGGAATATGGACAATTGGAGGAAAACCAATTCTACAAAAAAAAAAAATAGTTAATTACTATAGCTAGGTGGTTTCACGATAAAGCTCATGGGGGAGCCGAGGCAATAGCTAAGCAGGTACAGAAAGTATGGGCCGCTTCAGGAATCTACGCGGCTGCAAAAAGAATAACAAATAGCTGCCCGACCTGCCAGAAGTTTTCAAATAACAAGCCAAGCTCAGAGTTAGGGGGACGGTCATGGGCCTACTTCCCTTTCCAGAAGCTACAAATAGATTATGCGGATATGCCATCTGCCAATGGCTACAAACACTTGTTAGTGATAGTAGATCAGTTATCAGGCTGGGTAGAAGCTTTCCCAACAAGAAAGGCCGACACACGGGGAGTGGTAAAAGCCTTACTGAAAGAAATCATACCCAGGTATGGGGTCCCAGAAGCCACTGATTCAGACAGGGGTGCCCATTTTACGGCAAGCATAATCACTCAGTTATAGAAATCATTAGGCATAAAAAGAAACCTACAACCCCTTATCACCCACAATCTTCAGGACAAGTAGAAAGAATGAATAGAACACTAAAAGGAAAAATAGCAAGAATATGCGCACATGCTAGCCTAAAATGGCTGGGTAGGACTTTTCCCAACAAGAACGGCTGACGCAGGGCGGGTAGTAAAAGCCTTACTGAAAGAAATCATACCCAGGTATAGAGTCCCAGAAGCCATGGATTCAGACAGGGGTGTCCATTTTATGGCAAGCATAATCAGTCAGTTATATAAATCATGAGGAATAATGAACTTTTACCTAGTTCAGTAAGAAAAGGGACTGAGAGCTGGTTCAAGCTGGAATGATAAGGGAGTTGCAAGCAGTTCGCATTCCTGTGCTTCACGCTCTGGGAGGGAGGATATCAAGGCTTTGAAATAAGGCCTACTTGGGCACCAGGACCCTGGGAAACAAAGCCTCCTCTCACTGCTGAAACAGTGTTAATTAGGGGGTCTGGACTATCTCGGGGTCTGGATTATATCCCCTTCGTCAGGACCTTGGCAGATAACACCTATTGTCACTGCTGGGGCAGTGCTAATTGCTGGAACAACACCTCTTTGTCAGAGCCTGGAGAGACAAGGGCGGGACCCGAGGAATCAAGACACATCTGTCAACAAAAACCGTAACAATAAAGATAAACAGCCTGCCTAGGCACAGGGATGAGACCCAATAAGGAGCAGGAGACCCCAGACCTAAATATTACTATTGGTCCAAACTACTGCCTGAGGGGTGGAGAGCTTACATTGGAAGGTATAATTGCCCAGGCATTTCTTTGTTTGGGGTCCCTCTTCGGAGACACCCAGCTCGAGCTGTAATTACTGCACGCGTGTCATTAAAATTTCATTATTTCATTTGCCTTGATTTGGCGCCAAACTTTTCTGCGGGAACCTAGGGTCGGGCCCTGTTATGGTGGCTGACAAGCCTCATTTCCATAACACCGAGCCCGGGGCCCGTCCCCGTGTCCGGGGGGTCCCGCCTCGCCCTCACCTCTCCTCTCCAGCGCAGCCCTCCTGTACTCCATGTATCTCCACTGCACGTCCCGGGGGGCAGGTCAGGGGGGCAGCACGACACAGGGGGGGCACGTCGGGGGGGCAGCACATTCCGGGAGGGCAGGTCGGGGGGCTCCGGGGGGGCAGCACGTCCCGGGGGGAAGATCGGGGGGGCAGCACCTCCCGGGGGCGGTTGCAGGCCGGTCCGTGGGGCCGCTGACGGGGAGCCCGGCGCCGGGGGAGGGGCAGAGGGGGGCCCGGGGGCCCCGCCCGCACTCACCGCTCGCCGCCACCGCCCAGCAGCAGCAGCCCCGGCCCCAGCGCCCGCCCCGCTACCGCCTCCTCGCTGCCAGCGCCCTCGCCCTCACCCGGCGCCGACGCCCACGGCGGCCACGCCCCCGCGCCGCCATTGGCTCCGCTGCGGCGCACTGCCATTGGCTGCGCTCTGTCCCGCCCGCCAATAGCGGCTCTCGTCGGCTGAGGCGTCCCCAGGTGCTGGGCTGATCCCGGCGCGGCGGGTTGGGAGAAGCGACAGCGAGGGCGCTTGCGGAGGGCGCTGCGCAGCGCCGAGCCGCGGCTCCCGCCCCGCCTTGTCGCACGGCCATTGGCCCCGCCGGCGGCCGCCCGCCAATGGCGAGGCGCGGCAGCGGTGACGCCCCCGGGCGCCGGGCGGATCTCCGCGGAGCGCGTGGTGGGCGGGAGCGCGGAGGCGATGTGGGAGGCCGAGGCCGATGTGGGGACGGAGACGACGTGGGGATGGGGATGCCATGGGGATGGGGCCACTGGGGGGATGGGACGCCGTGGGACTGGAGACGATGTGGTGATGGGGACAGCGTGGGGCTGGAGATGGAGTTGGCTCTGTCACAGGGACAGGGGGACACTGTGGGGATGGGGATGATGGGGGGATGGGGACACCATTGGGATGGGGATGGAGTTGGCTCTGTCACAGGGGCAGGGGGACGTGATGGGGACAGGGACACCGTGGGGACAGGGACACTGTGGTGCTGGAGATGGAGCTGACTCTGTCACAGGGGCAGGGGGATGTGGTGGGGACAGGGACACCGTGGGGACAGGGACACTGTGGGGCTGGAGATGGAGTTGGCTCTGTCACAGGGGCAGGGGGACGTGGTGGGGACAGGGACACCGTGGGGACAGGGACACCGTGGGGAAAGAGATGGAGTTGGCTCTGTCACAGGGATGGGGGGACGTGGTGGGGACAGGGGTCAGCTCCGGGGATGGAGTTTGGCTCGGCCAAGGGACGGGGACCCGGCGGTGGAGATGGGGACCCGAGGATGCAGGGCTGGGGGCAGGGATAGGGACAGGAGACCACGGGGACATGGCGATGGGGACACGGAGCCAGCAGTGGGAGCTCAGGGAGTGGCGCCCATCGAAGGCCGAGTGCTGGTAGGTGGCCCCCGGCCCACCCCCGGCACCCATAGGTCTACTGGAAGATGTGGAAACCTGCCCAAGGTGGCACCCATGGGTGAGGAGCTGCCTAGGGCCCCAGGCGTCTAGCCCCGTTGCACCCCTGGAGCCAGGCATCCAGTCCCATCAGCACCCACACCCATCCATGTGTTGTCCGAAAAGCGGGTTCGTTGCCTGGTGTGCGATAAGCCAATAATTACACACTCAGGAGAGACATTTGTTTATTTATTTCAGAGTTGCGCAAGCCTGGGTGCTCGGTGGTTTCCCACAAATCGAGCACACACACCCCAACTTTTCAAGTAGCATTTATACAAACAAATTGCCAGATTTGCGACTTTCCCTTTTACACTGATTGGTTAGTGATTTCTTCATTCCCTGGGTCCCACCCCTGCTTCTCAAGGTCCTGATCAATTAACACTGCCCCAGCTAGGTCAGTAGATGTTATCTCCCAAGGTCCTGAGGAAGAGGACATAATCCAGACCCCTTAATTAACACTGTTTCAACAGTGAGAGGAGGCTTTGCTTCCCAAGGTCCTGGCGCCCAAACAGGCCTTATTTCACAGCCTTGACATCCTCCCTTTCGGAGAGTGGGGCACAGGAATGCAGACTGCTTGTAACTCCCTTATCTTTCCAGCCTGCACCAGCTCTGGGGCCCTTTCTTACCGAACTAGGAGTGTGGCCTAAGGCTTCAGCAAATTTAGCTACTCATGCTAAGCAAGTGTGTGGCTACTCATGCTAAGCAAATTCTGTCTAAGATAGAAGTTATCCAAATCTACCTACTTCAAACATTCTTTCTGAGCTTCTCAGGGTTGTCTTGTAACAATTGCACCCGTGTTATCACCCATGGGCCCAGGTGGCCACCCATCAGCACCTGTGACCACCCATGGACCCAGGTGTCCAGCCCCATTGCACCCGTGTTAGCACACATGGGCCCAGGTGGCGGCCCTATCAGCACCCACCATCACCCATGGACCCAGGTGTCGACCCCCTTTGCACCCATGGACTCAGGCGTGAGGTCACATCAACACCCATGGACCCAGGCATTAGGTCCCATCAGCACCCATCAGCGCCCATGGACCCAGGTGTACACCCCCGTTGCACCCATGGACTCAGGCGTGAGGTCACATCACCACCCCTGAACCCAGGCCCCCCACCCCATTGCACCCATGGTCCCAGCCCCCTGGCCCATTGCACCTGTGTCCCCAGCCCCCCACCCCATTGCACCCACGTCCCCAGGCCCCTGCCCCATTATGTCCATATCCGGAGCTTCCCCGACTCATTGCACACATATCCCCAGCCCCCTGCCCCATTGCGCCCATGTCCCCAGGCCCCTGCCCAATTGCACCCACCTTCCCAGCCCCCCGCCCCAATGCACCCATATTCCCAGCCCCTCTGCCCCATTGCACCCACATCCCCAGGCCCCCGCCCTATTGCACCCATATCCCAGGCCCCCACCCCATTGCACCCTATCCCCAGCCCCCTGGCCCACGCAGATGGGGCCACACTGCAGCAAGCCCAGCGCAGGCCCCCAAGCTGCCTGGCAGCTGCAGCACAGCACACAGGAGCAGAGACCAAGGGTGCTGGCTTGGTGCAGCCGGCGGAAGAGAAGGCGTAGGGGGATCTCACTGCTGCCTGCAAGTGCCTAACGGGAGCGTGCAGAGAGCATGGAGCCAGAGACGTCCTGAGGGGCCTGGGGACAGGTTGAGGGCAACGGCACGGCTTGTGGCAGGGAAAAGTCCCCTCAGAGACTGCAAATGGCCTTGGAAGCCGAATGGTGGTGCAACACTGGAGCAGGGTGCCAGGGCCGTGCGGGAATCCATCGCCAGAGACAGTCAGAGCTCGACCCTGACAGGCCCTGCGAAACCTCCTCTGCTTGCCTCCACTTGCAGCAGGAGGTTGCAGCAGACACCTCCGGAAGACCCTTCCCACCCCAGCTGCTCTCTCACTCTGCGACTGCTTGTAGGGCTTTCTCTGCAGCCCTGACTGCCTTCCTTGGCAGCGCCTGCACTAGTCTTTCTCCTGACAGTTCCCTGACACCAAGTAACACAGCGGGAACAGCTGCCGAGGGTTTATTTGGAGCAGCACATGGGCTGTGGGACACGACGCAGTAGCATTGCTGTAGCAGCCAGGAGAGAGCCTCCGTCGCTCTGCCTCTTTGCTCTGCGCCATCTCCCATCTCGGGCCACCTGTCTGGCAGCTGCATCCTCGCGCTGTTCCTCTCACTGCCCTGAGTCACAGCGGCAGCTAAAAGCTCTGCGCAGAGCCCGAAGCGCTGCCCTGAGCCGCAATGGCCATCGCCTGGAAGGCGCAGCATGCGGGAGGGCGGTGATGCCTGTGGAGGAAGGAGAGCCGTGGGCGAGGGGCTGGGCAAGTGCAGGGCAAGCCTGAGGGTCTCTGGCTGCGGGGGAGGCCTCCGCCTTTGTTCCTGTGCTGGCTGATGGGGCCAGAGGCACACTGTCCCCCGCATCCTGGCAGCCTCCCGCCAGAGCAGATGCCGCTGCCTCGGCTCCTCGGGGCACTGCTGGGGCCAGAGGCGTGCTCTGCAGGTCACCAGCTGCCTCCCTGGCAGCATCTCTGCCCTTCACAACGGGTGAGCAGGGCACCTCCTCAGGACACGGCTGTGGGTCTGCCAAGAGGCTCCTGAGGCTCGGTCTGACCCAGCTCATGACCAAGGCCATGTTTTCCTCCAGCTCCTCCCATTCCAAAGGCTCTTCATCAACATCCTCTTCCTCATCGCTCCACTCCACGCCAGCATCCTCTGGCACTTCCCAGACTCTCTTCCCAGCTCCCAGCTCCCGCGCCCTCCCGCAGGGCCGGAGGGAAGACGATGACTTGTGCTCCTCTTTGGGCTCACAGGCAACCTGCATGGGGAGAGCAGGAACACAGCCCTGTGTGATATCAGCTGGCCATGCTCAGCATCCTGGTGCCCTGGGATATAGGAGGGGGCAAAGGGTTTGGGGTGGGGGGATGCTGTGAGTGGCCGCGAGCCCCAAGGGGAGGCACATGCAGCTGGCTGGGCAATGGCACAAGGCTTGTCTTGGGGCCGTAGCAGCAGGGCTGGGCCGGGGGCCACGACGGGCAGCGGGGGATGGAGGTGGCCGGGTACGTGGCACAAGGGGGCTGGCTCGCTGGCTGTGGGAGGCGGCTGCTGCTGGGGCTGCCCCTGCCCTCCTTGCTCAGCATCCATGCCCCAGGGCTGGATGCTGTGCAGGCCGGGGAGGGCACGTCAGCCCTGGGCCTCTGGCACTTGGAAACACAGAGCACCAGGCATCTTCCCCAGGACAGAGAGTGCAGAGCGCAAAGGGCTGGGGGGACAGCTTCTCACCACGGCCGCGGGGGACCCATGCAATGGGGCAGCTCTTCTCACCCACCCTGCACACCCCAGACGCTGCTCACACCGCACCTCCCTTTGGTGGTGGGTGCCGACGCCATGCTCCTTGCTCACCTGGTGAGGAAGGCCTGCGGCCAGGGCAGAGCCTTCTGCTGCGCTTTCTTCGGGCAATGGTGGTTGGAGAGGCAGGCTGTTGCTCTCCCCACAAGGGCCTCCGCACAACTGGGAGGCCTTTGGCGCAGCCTCTGCGGGAAGCGATGGAGGCAGAGGAGCATTTTCCCCTGCATCCTCAGGGCCTCTGGCTGCAGGGGAGGCCTCTGCCTTTGCTCCTGTGCTGGCCAGTGGAGCCAGAGGCACACTGTCCCCCGCGTCCTGGCAGCCTCCTGCCAAAGGAGATGCCGCTGCCACGGCTCCTCGGGGCACTGCTGGGGCCAGAGGCGTGCTCTGCAGGTCACCAGCTGCCTCCCTGGCAGCATCTCTGCCCTTCACAACGGGTGAGCAGGGCACCTCCTCAGGACACGGCTCTGGGTCTGCCAAGAGGCTCCTGAGGCTCGGTCTGACCCAGCTCATGACCAAGGCTGTGTTTTTCTCCAGCTCCTCCCATTCCAAAGGTTCTTCTTCAACGTCCTCTTCCTCATCGCTCCACTCCACGCCAGCATCCTCTGGTGCTCCCCGGACTCTCTTCCCAGCTCCCATCTTGCGCTCCCTCCTGGGCGCATGGGCGTACAGCCGCTCCAGCACCTCCCACTTGGACCTCGCATCCTTCAGGAGCTCCACTCGCGTCACCTCCGGTTGCCACAGGTTATAGAAGGAGTTTCTGGCACAGAGCTGAAGCCAGAGAGGGAGATTTGTGAAGGCAGCTGCTTTTCCCACCAGCAATGCCCCCCGTGGCCCTGCCAGCACTGCCACCATCACACTGTTGCAGCAGGGCGCAGCGGCTGGCCCCAGCACACGGAGGGTCACCATCTGCCCTGGCCCACCCTTTGCACTCACCTCCTTGGGGCGAACATTGAGGCATCCCGATGCTGTCAGGGAGAAACGTTTCCCCTTGCCCTCCTCTTCCTCGACCTCCCTCTCCTTTGGCCTCGGCTCCTTCCTCTCCAGAAAGGCTTCTCGCAGCTGAGCCAAGCTCTGCCCGGTGCGCGCCACGCAGCTCCTGTCGAGCTCCTCCAGCGTCTCTGTTTTGATTGAGAGCACGGCGAGATACTGCGAGGGGTTGTCGGGGTGTATGCGCAGTGGCGTGCCTTGAAGGCGACAGATGATGCCCAGAGGCTGCTGTTTGGGCCTCTGCACTGCAAGTTGCCATCCTAGTGTGACCAGTCCATGGCCCCTGCCCGGGGAAGCTGGTGCACCGGCCCCCATGACCTTCCTTTTGCCCCCACGCCTGTTGCAATCTGGCCCTTGCAGAGCTGTGGCAGCTGTGTTTTTGCCACGCTCCCTGCTCTCCTTCTGCAATGCGCTTGCCAGGCCTGCTAGAGCAATGGTGTATGCCAAGGTCCTTTGTGGCCCGGCTGCCCTGAGCTCCCGGCCATGTCCCGCACTCACATCATCAGGACGGCTCAAGGCTGCAGACGCGAGCGCCAGCAGTGCGTGCATCAGAGGTGTGGCAGGCAGTGCGGGGCTGTGTGCAGCAGGTCTCTGGTCCTCAGCCCTCATTTCCATGCACACATCTGCAAGGATGTTCTCAACAGCTTGCAGCATCCTTGCTTTTCCCAGCGCGGAAGACCCAGGCCTGGCCTCAGGCAAATAGGAGACAGGAGCTTGAATTGCTCGGGGGAGAGCGCCAGCTTCCTGCTTAGCTTTTGGAGAGGCAGGCACTCTCCTTGCCACATCCTCCAGAGCCTCAGCAGTGGCCGTGCATCTCAAAGAAGATCTGCAGGATTTTTCTGGAGGTCGACATGCGGATGCCGCTCTTTGACCTGTAGAGGCCTCCAGGCCTCCACGTGCCTGCCTAGCTGCCTTGGTTGCGTGAGGCGCTAAGCCGGGCCGATGCGGTGTCTCTGCTCTTGCACAAGGCCTGCTGTGCAGTGTCTCCCGGCGCCCCGGAGGAGCCTTCTTCACAAGGCTGCTGGAGGCATGAAGAGCTTGCACCGAGTCGAGAACCTCCCTCACAGTGTCCTCCGCCATCTGCAATCAAAGCCCATGAGGAAGGCCAAGTTACTGCTGCCCTTTACCCCTCCCCCCCAGCCTTCCCACATGCACACTCCCTGTGGCCCCTGAAACCCTCCACAACAGCAGCACTCTCCCACGCAGCTGGCTCCCAAAGGCTGCGTGGGGAGAAGGCTGGTCACCACTGGGCAAGAGATGGGCAAAGGCAGCTCCCTCGGAAACCTCGAGCCATGTCCTTGCCGACTGCCATGCAGAGCAGGCGCTCCTCCTGCTCCCTCCCACCACTTCCCGCCTGCTGCTTGGCAGCTATGCACAGTCAGGCAGAGGCTTTGCCACCATCGCTGCTCAGCTCGCTACCTTCGCGATGACGTCTTCAGGGTCTTGCCAGCTCTGTGGGCCGGGCAGCAACGGCCGCCTGTCCCTTTGCTGCGATGAAGTCGGGGTCGGGATGCGTTGCGTCACTGCATGCGGCTCCCGCTGGCCCCCCTGCAGGGAGAAGGAAGCACATGATGGAGGCGGTTGCGTTCGTACAAGCGGCCCCTCAGGCACAGGAAAGCCCGGCCCCATGGCAAAGGGAAGCTCATGGCCTAGCACGACCCAGCTGTGCTAAGCCTGGAGATGCTCTCTGACCCTCAGCACAGCTCACAGGCTCCATTTGGGCCTTGCAGCACCCCAGTCGGTGTGCTTTGTGCACCAGAAAATCCCCAGCACCAGCAAGAAATACCCCCTGGCCAGAGAAGATCAGGCCTGGCTCGCTTGCCCCACCTCCTCTTCCCCACCGTCCTCATGCTTTCCGTGCGGCTCCCAGCCCTGCTGCCTGCCTCTCCCTCCAGCCCCACCGCTCACCTTGCTTCTGCGCTTCGGCCTCACAGAAAGCCCATCCACGGGCTGGGAGCCGGCATTCGCCTGCCGCCCCTTGTCCATCAGCAGGAGCTTCTCCTGCGCACCTGCCACTCTGGCACTCAAGAGAGCTGCTCCCTCCTCAGCGAGCTGCTCTCCTCAGAGGGCACAGCCAGGGGCTCTGCTCCCAGCATGGACTCGGTCACCACGGGCACTGCCCCATCACAATGGCCTTGGGGGCATGATGCCACCCCCATCACAAAGCCCTGCACGTTGCCATGGGGACCCCCGTGACCACCTCCTGCTGGCCACCAGGGGCACCCGCATCACAAGGCCTTGCTGGTGACCGTGCTAGCACCGACATCACAAGGCCTTGCTGCTCACCGGGGGCACCTCCAGCACCAGGGCTTTGCCTCCCAGCCTCTGGTGCCAGCTTCTGAGCCCAGCTCCGAGCTGCCATCTGTGCCGCAGCAGGAATTTTCCTCTCCCCACCTCTCTGCCTCCTACACCGTGCAGATGCTGCCCTTCTTCAGGCCCTCTAGAGCACACAGCCAGCCACTGCAAGACCACTCCTCTTGCTCGGGCCACTAAGCCTCACCCATATGCCTCACCGTCCAGCCCTAGGCAGAGCGTCCTGCATTCCCGCTGCTTTCTCACAGAAAGGCCAACTGCCCCTCCGCACCTTCCCAGACGGGCCTTCCCAAAGAGGCTGCAGCCATCCACCGCAGCGCTCCAGGCATGCCACGCTGCAGGCCCGCAGCTGCACACAGACTGCAAAGTGCTCCTGTCTGGTCCCCAGGCTGCAGGCATTAGCGGACGGACCCCTGAGACAGGTGCCCGCCTCTGCAGATTTCCCACAAAAGCTGTCAGAGATTCATTTCTCCAGACTGTTGCTCTCTAAGCACTTCCCTATTGGCGTGCACGCACTGCGCTGGGCCCCTCCAGGCTTTCTTTGCTCCACATCACCCTGCACCTTTGCCTTGCCCTCCCACACCATCGCTTCCTCACTCTTCCATGCATCCTCCTCTCCCCTCAGGGGCACCGACTTTTGGGCTCTCCTCACCACCTTGGCCACCGGCTTGAGCCTCACGGCAGCACACGGGCACACTCTGCTTCCTGATGAAGCCTGACACCCCCCAGCCTTGGTGCCTCGCTGCTGGCTCGCCTTCGGGACGTCCAGCTGCTGGACCGCCAGGCCACCTGGGCAAGCAGGCCCTGCCCTCACCTGTGCACCTCTTCCTACTCACGGGGCTTGTGCTTTTCTTGCTTTTGCCCCCAGGGGGCACGTGGGGACCATCTCTCCACGCCAGCCTTCATGCACAAAGAGGGGCCCACGCTCATGAAAACAAAGCCCTGCTGCCAGCACCAGCTGCACACCCAGGGGCTGACCTGCTGGATCCAAGCACTGCTGCTCAAGCCCATTCCCCTCACTGGCAGCATGCAGGAAAAACCCCACCTGCCCTGCCAGGCCTACAGCCATGTCATCACACTTGGTACTTTCCAGGCAGGATCCTTGTGTTAAGGAAGAGCAAACTGAAACTGCCTACAGGCAGCCGCTTAGCACAACTTCTCTAAAACTTGCCTGGCATGAGGAGCTAAATTTGCTGAAGCCTTAGGCCGCACTTATCGAAAATAATGAACTTTTACTTAGTCCAGTAAGAAAAGGGCCTCAGAGCTGGTTCCAGCTGGGAAGATAAGGCAGTTACAAGCAGTCTGCATTCCTTGCAATTACTGTTTTTATAGATCAAGCAGCCCCTGATACACAAAAGTATTTTAAAGAGCATATGGCAGGCTGGCAAGGGGAGGGGGCGCGGAAGAACCAGGGGAGATAGATGGAGTCAAAGTGAAGGTGGTGTACAATTAAGAGTTAATGATGTTTGTCATTCTTGGGGGGAACAAGGACACTGGAAGCAGGAATGCCCAGTGAGGCCCTGTGCACTTGGGAATAGAGGGGCCAGCATGAGGCAATCAAATCAGTCCACAATGACAGGAGATAGGAGACTCAGAAAATACTGTGGAAATGGGGGTAAATTCATGGGATGTAGATTTGGATTTGAAGGGCAGGTAATGGCAAATATAGAAGGCTTAGAAGTTCCCTTTCTAGTGGATACTGGAGCCACCCTTTCCCTTTTAAAGTTTGAGCCTAAAGGATGCAAGTCACCAGATAAAATAATGATGCAAGGAGTAGCGGGAAAAGGCAAACGAATGTTATCTAAGCCCTTAGTACTCACTATTGGGGGTAAAACAGTGTGGGGATGTATTATAATTTCCACAGACGCGCCCATGTGCCTTTTAGGGAGAGATCTCCTGCAAGCCTTGGATACTCAGATCTGCTTACAGCCAGAAGAGGTGGAATTAATAATTATGGGCTCATGTGTTCTGGCTAAGACACCAGAACCAGAGTCAACTAATCTGCAAATTCCAACAGGTTTAGAACCAGTTTCTAAAAAGTTATGGAGCTCTTCAGGAATGGATGTGGGACTACTGAAATCAGCTAGTCCAGTCTGGATAAAAACAAAGGGGGGATTGCCTCCTGCAGTTAAGCAATACCCTATCCCAAAGGAAGCAGAGAAGAGCATCCAAAAACAAATCAATCATTATTTGAAACTGGGTATCCTTAGAGTCTGTGAATCCCCGTACAACACCCCAATTCTGCCAGTTAAAAAGAACAGACAAGACTCTGATGGTGATCCAGAGTATCAGTTTGTACAAGACTTAAGGGCTATAAACCAACAGGTAGTTGCTCCACATCCAGTAGTCCCCGACCTATCAACCATTTTACTACAGATACCCCTTTGGGCAACTTATTTTACTGTGATCGACCTAACGGCAGCCTTTTTTAGTATACCGATAGCTGAAGATAGCCAAGATCTCTTGGCTTTCACTTGGAAGGGACAACAATTAACTTGGACGAGGCTGCCACAGGGATTTACTGGGTCTCCGACTATTTTTTCGCGTATACTCAAGAATGACCTCTCAGATATCGAACTTCCAGGACATTCTGTATTAATACAATATGTAGATGATTTGTTATTAGCAAGTAAAGATTAACACTCTTGCAGAAAAAGGGCATCGAGCATCTCTGTCTAAACTCCAGCTGTGTCAAAGAGAGGTAAAATATTTGGGTTTTATCTTAAAAGAAGGACACAGGTTAGTTGATCCAGAACGAGTAAAGACAACTCTTGATATGCCTCGTCCTGTAACAAAAAAAACAACACGGGATTTTTAGGAGCTGTAGGATTTTGCCAACCGTGGATTCCTGGGTTAGCAGAACTTACTAAGCCTTTAGTGCAGGCAACAAAAAAGGAGGAGATAGAGCCTGTGGCCTGGGGCCCAGAAAGGGAGAAAGCTTTTACATCTGTGAAAAAAGCGTTGGTTTCAGCCCCTGCTCTAGGGTGACCAGATTATAGCAAACCATTCGAATTGTTTGTCCATGAGTGACAGGGAGTAGCAAGTGGGGTACTCACCCAAAAACTAGGTCCTCACCACAGACCAGTGGCCTATTACTCCACGCAGCTAGATGAGGTAGCTAAAGGCACTCCAGGATGCATCAGAGCAATAGCAGCTACGGCAGCTCTTACTGAAAAAAACATGACCTGTAGTTTTGGGTCACTCATTGACTGTGTATGTGCCACATGAAGTAGAACTGTTAATGAAACAATACGCGACTCAAGCACTATCCCCACAGAGAGCTCACCGCTATGAACTGATAATATTAAGGTCACATTATCTGCATGTAAAGAGATGCAACATCTTAAATCCAGCAACACTATTGCCTCTACCTGAGGATGGAGAACCACATCATTCCTGTGAGCAGGTGATCGTCAGCTCGAGCAAGCCCCGGGAGGACCTTAAAGACAAACCTTTGGAAAACCCAGACTTAGTTCCGTTTACAGATGGATCATCCTATTATTTGGACGGAAGGCACCACTCCGGCTATGCTGTCACTAACCTCTTTGAGGTACTTGAGGCCAATCCTTTGTCTCTGTCTGTAAGTGCTCAAGGAGCAGAATTAATAGCATTGACCCAAGCAGCAAAAATCGGTAAGAACCTGCAGGTAAATATCTATACCGAGTCTAAATATGCATTTGGAGTATGTCATGTAACAGGGATGTTATGGAAAGAGCGAGGATTCTTTTCGTCATCAGGAAAGAAATTAGCTAATGGAGAAGAAATACGTAATTTGCTGGAAGCAGTCCAACTGCCCAAAGAAATTGCTGTAATACACTGCCCAGCCCATACTAAAGACACTACAGAAATTAGCAGAGGAAATGCTTTAGCCGACGCTGCTGCAAAAGCTGCAGCTCGACAACCTCTGAAAGAATGTATGGGGGCGGTTCCAAGGATGGACCAGAGTGAGTGGCCAAATTTAATAGACCCCAAAACTCTGTATGAAAAAGACTGCTCAGTGGAAGAGAAAAAACAATGGGAGCAGTGGGAAGCAAAACAAAGTGATGATGGAATATGGACAATTGGAGGAAAACCAATTCTACCAAAAAAAATAGTTAATTACTATAGCTAGGTGGTTTCATGATAAAGCTCATGGGGGAGCGGAGGCAATAGCTAAGCAGGTACAGAAAGTATGGGCTGCTCCAGGAATTTATGCAGCTGCTAAAAGAATAACAAACAGCTGCCTGACCTGCCAGAAGTTTTCAAATAACAAGCCAAGCTCAGAGTTCGGGTTGGGGGGCGCAACCATGGGCCTACTTCCCTTTCCAAAAGCTACAAATAGATTATGCGGATATGCCATCTGCCAATGGCTACAAACACTTGTTAGTGATAGTAGATCAGTTATCAGGCTGGGTAGAAGCTTTCCCAACAAGAAAGGCCGACACAGGGGGAGTGGTAAAAGCCTTACTGAAGGAAATCATACCCAGGTATGGGGTCCCAGAAGCCACTGATTCAGACAGGGGTGCCCATTTTACGGCAAGCATAATCACTCAGTTATATAAATCATGAGGAATAAAAAGAAACCTATTACCCCTTATCACCCACAATCTTCAGGACAAGTAGAAAGAATGAATAGAACACTAAAAGAAAAAACAGCAAGAATATGCACATGTCCTGGCCTAAAACGGCCAGAAACATTTAACTTAGCTCTATGGGATGTTTGAAATGTCCCATGGCAACCCATAGGACTAACACCAGCAGAAATTCTCTTTGGGAAACATTTAGCTGTACTAGGGACTTATTATTCCAGCTAAGACCAGCCTGTTAGACAGAGATGGACGACTAACCCAGTATGTTCTAAGTATGCAAAAAAGGTTTGAAAATCTTAAAAAATATATATATATGCGCTCAGTGATATCAATCCACACCACCTGAAATACAAGTGCTTGGTATACAGCCTGGGGATGAAGTTTTAGTTAAAGTATTTTCACAAAAATCCAAGTTAAAACCTAACTGCAACAGGCCATATACTGTCATACTATGTTCTTATTTTGCTGTTCAAGTTGAACTGTACTTGTATATGTTGCAAAAGAATGTGTATGTGTAAGAACACTTTGTAATCTTATATTCATAGATAACATTGGTGTAGATACAAGTAATCACTCAAATATTTGTATTTGTAACTTTACCAAAGATTATGGGATGCGACTTTAATTATTCAGCTCCTATTAGATCTTATCAATTGTTACAATCTAATTATACATTAATTCAAAATTTACTACCTAACCCCATTGGGATGAATCTCACCCTGGTATGGAAACTACTACAACATGATGATTTGAGTCGACTGCTAGAACGCATCCGAAACAATGGACAGAAAACTCTTAATCACCATTCATCATGAAGCGGGAGAGATGCACCACGTCTCAGAAAGGATAAAAAGGGATGGAGAACATCATGGCTGGGAAACTCTTCTAGGGTGGTCACCAACTACAACAGCGATTTATAATCACGTGTTGCACCCACTAGTAGTTGTGTTAACTTTAACTGTGTTATGCCTATTGCTTACGATCATATTATGCATAAGATTATGGAACGTGATAGCACGCCTTGAAAGGCTTCGAGAACTCTGTTTCAAGTATTAGCAGGGATGCTTCATAAAAACAAAGCGGGGAACTGTTAAAGAATAGCGAACTGAAACTGTCTAGAGGTAGCCGCTTAGCACAACTTCTCTAAAACTTGCTTAGCATGAGGAGCTAAATTTGCTGAAGCCTTAGGCCGCACTTAGCGAAAACAATGAACTTTTACTTAGTCCAGTAAGAAAAGGGCCTCAGAGCTGGTTCCAGCTGGGAAGATAAGGAAGTTACAAGCAGTCTGCATTCCTGCGTCTCACACTCCCAAAGGGAGGGTGTCAAGGCTTTGAAGTAAGACCAGTGCAGGGCATTAGGACCTTGAGGGGCAAAGCCTTAGCTCACTGCTGGGGCAGTGTTCATTGTTATGATTTAGAATCACCTCCTCCTCAGGACCTTGAGACACAACAGTAAGACCCCACAAAAACAGAGGTACAACCGTCAGCAGAGACTGCAAAAAACAAAAATAAGGAGAAAAACAGCTTACCTCAGAATGACAATGAGACACAATGAGGACCAAAAAATTACTATTGGTCTAACTACCGCGTGAAGGGTGGGAAATGTACGTTGAAAAAACTATAATTGCCCAGGATTTGTTTATGTTAGGGTCCCTCTTCGGAGGCACCCAGCTCGAGCTGTAATTACTGCACGCGCGTCATTAATATTTAATTCTTTAATTTGTTTTGATTTGGCTCTGAATTTTTCTGCGGAAACCTAGGGTCGAGCCCTCTTATGGTGGCCAACAAGCCTAATTTCCATATAATTTCCATAACAATAACTGGGCATGGGCGCGGGAGCATTTGAGCCAGGAGGGAGGGAGGAAAGAAACCTGCCGAACGTAACACTTGTGCTAGCAGATACTAGTACCCCGGACTGTGCTCCAAAAGTTTCTGCTCCACCTGATATACCTGATGATCTCTCTGTCATTGCTTCTCCTTCTCCTCCTCCTTCTCCCTCTACTCCATTGGCTGCCGGACTCTATCCTATGATCCCCAACGTGCTGACTAACCCTGCCGCTTTACAGCCGGGGGGAAAGGGAGGGGCCAGTCCCCCTCCTCCTGTGCTGCGGGTATTTACTAATCAGCCCTGGCACCCTGGCCATCTCGCCTTATGGGGGGGTAAAATGCAGAGATTAAGAAAAGATGCAGGGCGATGTGTCCAGTTATTTTCTAATATCTGCACTGGGCACAACCCAAACTGGAGTGATACCCAAATTCTTTTGAGGGAATTATTTCAACCAAATGAAGGGGATAAGATAATTAAAGATGCGGAAGAAGCGCAGCAAGCCGGGGGAAATAGAAACCTCTGGCTAGCAAATGATCCAAATTGGGATTATAATAATGCAGGAGATAGAGCTGTGTGTCCAACAGGACTTTGAAATTTAGTAGAAGTAATTAGAGCATGCAGAGAGTTAGGAGTAAATTGGACTAGAGTGCAAGAATGCAGACAGTGATTAGATGAACACCCCCAAGACTTCTGGGGACTTTTGCGGTAAGCCCCGCTAAAATAGGGAGGAATGACCCCACAAAACTTCAATGATGCTCTCGCAATTAGTGTTTTTATAGATCAAGCAGCCCCTGATACACAAAAGTATTTTAAAGAGCATATGGCAGGCTGGCAAGGGGAGGGGCGCGGAAGAACCAGGGGAGATAGATGGAATCAAAGTGAAGGGGGTGTACAATTAAGAGTTAATGATGTTTGTCATTCTTGGGGGGAACAAGGACACTGGAAGCAGGAATGCCCAGTGAGGCCCTGTGCACTTGGGAATAGAGGGGCCAGCATGAGGCAATCAAATATTGAGAAGGAGACCAGGCAATTCCCAGGCAGTCCACAATGACAGGAGATAGGAGACTCAGAAAATACTGTGGAAATGGGGGTAAATTTATGGGATGTAGATTTGGATTTGAAGGGCAGGTAATGGCAAATATAGAAGGCTTAGAAGTTCCCTTTCTAGTGGATACTGGAGCCACCCTTTCCCTTTTAAAGTTTGAGCCTAAAGGATGCAAGTCACCAGATAAAATAATGATGCAAGGAGTAGCGGGAAAAGGCGAACGAATGTTATCTAAGCCCTTATTGCTTACTATTGGAGGTAAAAGAGCGTGGGGATGTATTACAATTTCCACAGACGCGCCCATGTGCCTTTTAGGGAGAGATCTCCTGCAAGCCTTGGATACTCAGATCTGCTTACAGCCAGAAGAGGTGGAATTAATAATTATGGGCTCATGTGTTCTGGCTAAGACACCAGAACCAGAGTCGACTAATCTGCAAATTCCAACAAGGTTAGAATCAGTTCCTAAACGGTTATGGAGCTCTTCAGGAATGGATGTGGGACTACTGAAATCAGCTAGTCCAGTCTCGATAAAAACAAAGGGGGGATTGCCTCCTGCAGTTAAGCAATACCCTATCCCAAAGGAAGCAGAGAAGAGCATCCAAAAACAAATCAATCATTATTTGAAACTGGGTATCCTTAGAGTCTGTGAATCCCCGTACAACACCCCAATTCTGCCAGTTAAAAAGAACAGGCAAGATTCTGATGGTGATCCAGAGTATCAGTTTATACAAGACTTAGGGGCTATAAACCAACATGTAGTTGCTCCACATCCAGTAGTCCCTAACCCATCAACCATTTTACTACAGATACCCCTTTGGGCAACTTATTTTACTGTGATTGACCTAACGGCAGCTTTTTTTAGTATACCGATAGCTGAAGATAGCCAAGATCTCTTGGCTTTCACTTGGAAGGGACAACAATTAACTTGGACAAGGCTGCCACAGGGATTTACTGGGTCTCTGACTATTCTTTCGCGTATACTCAAAAATGACCTCTCAGATATCGAACTTCCAGGACATTCTGTAGTAATACAATATGTAGATGATATGTTATTAGCAAGTAAAGATTATGAGACATTTTTAAAAGACACTGTTTCTCCATGTAACGCTCTTGCAGAAAAAGGGCATCAGGCATCTCTGTCTAAACTCCAGCTGTGTCAAAGAGAGGTAAAATATTTGGGTTTTATCTGAAAAGAAGCACACAGGTTAGTTGATCCAGAACGAGTAAAGACAATTCTTGATATGCCTCGTCCTGTAACAAAAAAACAACACGGGATTTTTAGGAGCTGTAGGATTTTGCCAACCGTGGATTCCTGGGTTAGCAGAACTTACTAAGCCTTTAGTGCAGGCAACAAAAAAGGAGGAGATAGAGCCTGTGGCCTGGGGCCCAGAAAGGGAGAAAGCTTTTACATCTGTGAAAAAAGCGTTGGTTTCAGCCCCTGCTCTAGGGTTACCAGATTATAGCAAACCATTGGAATTATTTGTCCATGAACGACAGGGAGTAGCAAGTGGGGTACTCACCCAAAAACTAGGCCCTCACCACAGACCAGTGGCCTATTATTCCACGCAGCTAGATGAGGTAGCTAAAGGCACTCCAGGATGCATCAGAGCAATAGCAGCTATGGCAGCTCTTACTGAAAAAAACATGACCTGTAGTTTTGGGTCACTCATTGACTGTGTATGTGCCACATGAAGTAGAACTGTCAATGAAACAATACGTGACTCAAGCACTATCCCCACAGAGAGCTCACCGCTATGAACTGATAATACTGCATGCAGATAATGTGACCTTAAAGAGATGCAACATCTTAAATCCAGCAACACTATTGCCTCTACCTGAGGATGGAGAACCACATCATTCCTGTGAGCAGGTGATCGTCAGCTCGAGCAAGCCCCGGGAGGACCTTAAAGACGAACCTTTGGGAAACCCAGACTTAGTTCCGTTTACAGATGGATCATCCTAGTATTTGGACGGAAGGCACCACTCCGGCTATGCTGTCACTAACCTCTTTGAGGTACTTGAGGCCAATCCTTTGTCTCCGTCTGTAAGTGCTCAAGCAGCAGAATTAATAGCATTGACCCAAGCAGCAAAAATTGGTAAGAACCTGCAGGTAAATATCTATACCGATTCTAAAGATGCATTTGGAGTAGGTCATGTAACAGGGATGTTATGGAAAGAGCGAGGATTCTTTTCGTCATCAGGAAAGAAATTAGCTAATGGAGAAGAAATACGTAATTTGCTGGAAGCAGTCCAACTGCCCAAAGAAATTGCTGTAATACACTGCCCAGCCCATACTAAAGACACTACAGAAATTAGCAGAGGAAATGCTTTAGCCGACGCTGCTGCGAAGGCTGCAGCTCGACAACCTCTGAGAGAATGTATGGGGGCAGTTCCAAGGATGGACCAGAGTGAATGGCCAATTTTAATAGACCCCAAAACTACGTATGAAAAAGACTGCTCAGTGGAAGAGAAAAAACAATGGGAGCAGTGGGAAGCAAAACAAAGTGATGATGGAATATGGACACTTGGAAGAAAACCAATTCTACCAAAAAAAAAAATTTAATTACTATAGCTAGGTGGTTTCACGATAAAGCTCATGGGGGAGCGGAGGCGGTGGCTAACCAGGTACAGAAAGTATGGGCTGCTCCAGGAATCTACGCGGCTGCAAAAAGAATAACAAATAGCTGCCCGACCTGCCAGAAGTTTTCAAATAACAAGCCAAGCTCAGAGTTAGGGGGACGGTCATGGGCCTACTTCCCTTTCCAAAAGCTACAAATAGATTATGCGGATATGCCATCTGCCAATGGCTACAAACACTTGTTAGTGATAGTAGATCAGTTATCAGGCTGGGTAGAAGCTTTCCCAACAAGAAAGGCCGACACACGGGGAGTGGTAAAAGCCTTACTGAAGGAAATCATATCCAGGTATGGGGTCCCAGAAGCCACTGATTCAGACAGGGGTGCCCATTTTACGGCAAGCATAATCACTCAGTTATAGAAATCATTAGGCATAAAAAGAAACCTACAACCCCTTATCACCCACAATCTTCAGGACAAGTAGAAAGAATGAATAGAACACTAAAAGGAAAAATAGCAAGAATATGCGCACATGCTAGCCTAAAATGGCTGGGTAGGACTTTTTCCAACAAGAACGGCTGACACAGGGCGGGTAGTAAAAGCCTTACTGAAAGAAATCATACCCAGGTACAGAGTCCCAGAAGCCATGGATTCAGACAGGGGTGTCCATTTTATGGCAAGCATAATCAGTCAGTTTTATAAATCATGAGGAATAATGAACTTTTACCTAGTTCAGTAAGAAAAGGGACTGAGAGCTGGTTCAAGCTGGAATGATAAGGGAGTTGCAAGCAGTTCGCATTCCTGTGCTTCACGCTCTGGGAGGGAGGATGTCAAGGCTTTGAAATAAGGCCTACTTGGGCACCAGGACCCTGGGAAACAAAGCCTCCTCTCATTGCTGAAACAGTGTTAATTAGGGGGTCTGGACTATCTCGGGGTCTGGATTATATCCCTTCATCAGGACCTTGGCAGATAACACCTATTGTCACTGCTGGGGCAGTGCTAATTGCTGGAACAACACCTCTTTGTCAGGGCCTGGAGAGACAAGGGCGGGACCCGAGGAACCAAGACACATCTGTCAACAAAAACCATAACAGTAAAGATAAACAGCCTGCCTAGGCACAGGGATGAGACCCAATAAGGAGCAGGAGACTCCAGGCCCAAATATTACTATTGGTCCAAACTACTGCCTGAGGGGTGGAGAGCTTACATTGGAAGGTATAATTGCCCAGGCATTTCTTTGTTTGGGGTCCCTCTTCGGAGACACCCAGCTCGAGCTGTAATTACCGCACGCGTGTCATTAAAATTTCATTATTTCATTTGCTTTGATTTGGCGCCAAACTTTTCTGCGGGAACCTAGGGTCGGGCCCTGTTATGGTGGCTGACAAGCCTCATTTCCATAACACCGAGCCCGGGGCCCGTCCCCGTGTCCGGGGGGTCCCGCCTCGCCCTCACCTCTCCTCTCCAGCGCAGCCCTCCTGTACTCCATGTATCTCCACTGCCACTCCATGCAGCTCTTCTCCAGGTAGTGCTTCAGCCTCTCAGGCTCATTCTCTGCCTCCCACTTCCTCTTGGTGATTAGCGCAGCAGCATACGCCATGACGAATGTCAGCGTGTCCTTGTCAAAGGCGATGAAATCCTTCCCGTCGTAGGCATCCCGCAGAAACCCCCAGATCCCACCGTCCTCCAGGAGCTCACAGCCGTACGTGCGCTGCACTGTGTGATACCCTGAGACACAAGCAGGGAGACGGGGGCTCAGGGGCAGCCCCGGCCCCGCACAGGGGCTTGGACACGGCACCCAGCACAGGGCTGGGGGCACCCCAGACCCGCAGCCCCCAGCGCTGACAGCGAGCAGCTGCCGCTGGGAGCCCCGGCCCGCGCTCACCCCCGCTCTGGTTGTAGCGCTTCTGCAGTGTGTCCAGCTCCACTCAGTAAGACTAATGATTGCCATATGCGTTCTGGGGCTGCCTGTCCCAGTGGTCCTGACCCTCCTGCTCCATCCAGGCCGCACCCGGCACCGCCCTCTGCATCTCGCTGTCGTAGCCATCGATGAGCTCTCCGTCCACGTAGCCCACGGAGACGAAGGCGGGCAGCCCCGGGCTGGGCTCCGTCACGGCGGTGTGGAAGTAGCGCAGGGAGTGGGGGCCTGCGGGGACACGGGGGGTGGTGAGGGGCCAGGGGGGCACGTTGGGGGGCATCCGGGGGATCAAGATGTCCCGGGGGGAGAAGTCGGGGGGGTCGGGGGGGGCAGCACGTCCCGGGGGGCAGGTCAGGGGGGCAGCACGACACAGGGGGGGCACGTCGGGGGGGCAGCACATTCCGGGAGGGCAGGTCGGGGGGCTCCGGGGGGGCAGCACGTCCCGGGGGGAAGATCGGGGGGGCAGCACCTCCCGGGGGCGGTTGCAGGCCGGTCCGTGGGGCCGCTGACGGGGAGCCCGGCGCCGGGGGAGGGGCAGAGGGGGGCCCGGGGGCCCCGCCCGCACTCACCGCTCGCCACCGCCACCGCCGCCGCCCAGCAGCAGCAGCCCCGGCCCCAGCGCCCGCCCCGCTACCGCCTCCTCGCTGCCAGCGCCCTCGCCCTCACCCGGCGCCGAAGCCCACGGCGGCCACGCCCCCGCGCCACCATTGGCTCCGCTGCGGCGCACCGCCATTGGCTGCCCCGCCCGCCAATAGCGGCTCTTGTCGGCTGAGGCGTCCCCAGGCGCTGGGCTGATCCCGGCGCGGCGGGTTGGGAGAAGCGACAGCGAGGGCGCTTGCGGAGGGCGCTGTGCAGCGCCGAGCCGCGGCTCCCGCTCCGCCTTGTCGCACGGCCATTGGCCCCGCCGGCGGCCGCCCGCCAATGGCGAGGCGCGGCAGCGGTGACGCCCCCGGGCGCCGGGCGGATCTCCGCGGAGCGCGTGGTGGGCGGGAGCGCGGAGGCGATGTGGGAGGCCGAGGCCGATGTGGGGACGGAGACGACGTGGGGATGGGGATGCCATGGGGATGGGGCCACTGGGGGGATGGGACGCCGTGGGGCTGGAGACGATGTGGGGATGGGGACACCGTGGGGCTGGAGATGGAGTTGGCTCTGTCACAGGGACAGGGGGACACTGTGGGGATGGGGATGATGGGGGGATGGGGACGATGTGGGGACGGGGACGCCATGGAGATGGGGACGATGTGGGGACGGGGACACCATTGGGATGGGGATGGAGTTGG
This sequence comes from Dromaius novaehollandiae, assembly GCF_036370855.1. Taxonomy (NCBI): domain Eukaryota; kingdom Metazoa; phylum Chordata; class Aves; order Casuariiformes; family Dromaiidae; genus Dromaius; species Dromaius novaehollandiae. The sequence continues at coordinate 2,399,356 of NW_026991331.1, forward strand.
CTCTGTCACAGGGGGGGACGCGGAGCCAGCAGTGGGAGCTCAGGGAGTGGCGCCCATCGAAGGCCGAGTGCTGGTAGGTGGTCCCCGGCCCACCCCGGCACCCATAGGTCTACTGGAAGATGTGGAAACCTGCCCAAGGTGGCACCCATGGGTGAGGAGCTGCCCAGGGCCCCAGGCGTCTAGCCCCGTTGCACCCCTGGAGCCAGGCATCCAATCCCATCAGCACCCACACCCATCCATGTGTTGTCCGAAAAGCGGATTCGTTGCCCGGTGTGCAATAAGCCAATAATTACACACTCAGGAGAGACATTTGTTTATTTATTTCAGAGTTGCGCAAGCCTGGGTGCTCGGTGGTTTCCCACAAATCGAGCACACACACCCCAACTTTTCAAGTAGCATTTATACAAACAAATTGCCAGATTTGCGACTTTCCCTTTTACACTGATTGGTTAGTGATTTCTTCATTCCCTGGGTCCCACCCCTGCTTCTCAAGGTCCTGATCAATTAACACTGCCCCAGCTAGGTCAGTAGATGTTATCTCCCAAGGTCCTGAGGAAGAGGACATAATCCAGACCCCTTAATTAACACAGTTTCAACAGTGAGAGGAGGCTTTGCTTCCCAAGGTCCTGGCGCCCAAACAGGCCTTATTTCACAGCCTTGACATCCTCCCTTTCGGAGAGTGGGGCACAGGAATGCAGACTGCTTGTAACTCCCTTATCTTTCCAGCCTGCACCAGCTCTGGGGCCCTTTCTTACCGAACTAGGAGCGTGGCCTAAGGCTTCAGCAAATTTAGCTACTCATGCTAAGCAAGTGTGTGGCTACTCATGCTAAGCAAATTCTGTCTAAGATAGAAGTTATCCAAATCTACCTACTTCAAACATTCTTTCTGAGCTTCTCAGGGTTGTCTTGTAACAATTGCACCCATGTTATCACCCATGGGCCCAGGTGGCCACCCATCAGCACCTGTGACCACCCATGGACCCAGGTGTCCAGCCCCATTGCACCCGTGTTATCACACATGGGCCCAGGTGGCGGCCCCATCAGCACCCACCACCACCCATGGACCCAGGTGTCGACCCCCTTTGCACCCATGGACTCAGGCGTGAGGTCACATCACCACCCCTGAACCCAGGCCCCCCACCCCATTGCACCCATGGTCCCAGCCCCCTGGCCCATTGCACCTGTGTCCCCAGCCCCCCACCCCATTGCACCCACGTCCCCAGGCCCCTGCCCCTGCCCCATTACGCCCATATCCGGAGCTTCCCCGACTCATTGCACCCATATCCCCAGCCCCCTGCCCCTTTGCGCCCATGTCCCCAGGCCCCTGCCAATTGCAACCACCTCCCCAGGCCCCCTGCCCCATTGCACCCACATCCCCAGGCCCCCGCCCTATTGCACCCATATCCCAGGCCCCCACCCCATTGCACCCATATCCCCAGCCCCCTGGCCCACGCAGATGGGGCCACACTGCAGCAAGCCCAGCGCAGGCCCCCAAGCTGCCTGGCAGCTGCAGCACAGCACACAGGAGCAGAGACCAAGGGTGCTGGCTTGGTGCAGCCGGCAGAAGAGAAGGCGTAGGGGGATCTCACTGCTGCCTGCAAGTGCCTAACGGGAGCGTGCAGAGAGCATGGAGCCAGAGACGTCCTGAGGGGCCTGGGGACAGGTTGAGGGCAACGGCACGGCTTGTGGCAGGGAAAAGTCCCCTCAGAGACTGCAAATGGCCTTGGAAGCCGAATGGTGGTGCAACACTGGAGCAGGGTGCCAGGGCCGTGCGGGAATCCATCGCCAGAGACAGTCAGAGCTCGACCCTGACAGGCCCTGCGAAACCTCCTCTGCTTGCCTCCACTTGCAGCAGGAGGTTGCAGCAGACACCTCCGGAAGACCCTTCCCACCCCAGCTGCTCTCTCACTCTGCGACTGCTTGTAGGGCTTTCTCTGCAGCCCTGACTGCCTTCCTTGGCAGCGCCTGCACTAGTCTTTCTCCTGACAGTTCCCTGACACCAAGTAACACAGCGGGAACAGCTGCCGAGGGTTTATTTGGAGCAGCACATGGGCTGTGGGACACGACGCAGTAGCATTGCTGTAGCAGCCAGGAGAGAGCCTCCGTCGCTCTGCCTCTTTGCTCTGCGCCATCTCCCATCTCGGGCCACCTGTCTGGCAGCTGCATCCTCGCGCTGTTCCTCTCACTGCCCTGAGTCACAGCGGCAGCTAAAAGCTCTGCGCAGAGCCCGAAGCGCTGCCCTGAGCCGCGATGGCCATCGCCTGGAAGGCGCAGCATGCGGGAGGGCGGTGATGCCTGTGGAGGAAGGAGAGCCGTGGGCGAGGGGCTGGGCAAGTGCAGGGCAAGCCTGAGGGTCTCTGGCTGCGGGGGAGGCCTCCGCCTTTGTTCCTGTGCTGGCTGATGGGGCCAGAGGCACACTGTCCCCCGCATCCTGGCAGCCTCCCGCCAGAGCAGATGCCGCTGCCTCGGCTCCTCGGGGCACTGCTGGGGCCAGAGGCGTGCTCTGCAGGTCACCAGCTGCCTCCCTGGCAGCATCTCTGCCCTTCACAACGGGTGAGCAGGGCACCTCCTCAGGACACGGCTCTGGGTCTGCCAAGAGGCTCCTGAGGCTCGGTCTGACCCAGCTCATGACCAAGGCCATGTTTTCCTCCAGCTCCTCCCATTCCAAAGGCTCTTCATCAACATCCTCTTCCTCATCGCTCCACTCCACGCCAGCATCCTCTGGCACTTCCCAGACTCTCTTCCCAGCTCCCAGCTCCCGCGCCCTCCCGCAGGGCCGGAGGGAAGACGATGACTTGTGCTCCTCTTTGGGCTCACAGGCAACCTGCATGGGGAGAGCAGGAACACAGCCCTGTGTGATATCAGCTGGCCATGCTCAGCATCCTGGTGCCCTGGGATATAGGAGGGGGCAAAGGGTTTGGGGTGGGGGGATGCTGTGAGTGGCCGCGAGCCCCAAGGGGAGGCACATGCAGCTGGCTGGGCAATGGCACAAGGCTTGTCTTGGGGCCGTAGCAGCAGGGCTGGGCCGGGGGCCACGACGGGCAGCGGGGGATGGAGGTGGCCGGGTACGTGGCACAAGGGGGCTGGCTCGCTGGCTGTGGGAGGCGGCTGCTGCTGGGGCTGCCCCTGCCCTCCTTGCTCAGCATCCATGCCCCAGGGCTGGATGCTGTGCAGGCCGGGGAGGGCACGTCAGCCCTGGGCCTCTGGCACTTGGAAACACAGAGCACCAGGCATCTTCCCCAGGACAGAGAGTGCAGAGCGCAAAGGGCTGGGGGGACAGCTTCTCACCACGGCCGCGGGGGACCCATGCAATGGGGCAGCTCTTCTCACCCACCCTGCACACCCCAGACGCTGCTCACACCGCACCTCCCTTTGGTGGTGGGTGCCGACGCCATGCTCCTTGCTCACCTGGTGAGGAAGGCCTGCGGCCAGGGCAGAGCCTTCTGCTGCGCTTTCTTCGGGCAATGGTGGTTGGAGAGGCAGGCTGTTGCTCTCCCCACAAGGGCCTCCGCACAACTGGGAGGCCTTTGGCGCAGCCTCTGCGGGAAGCGATGGAGGCAGAGGAGCATTTTCCCCTGCATCCTCAGGGCCTCTGGCTGCAGGGGAGGCCTCTGCCTTTGCTCCTGTGCTGGCCAGTGGAGCCAGAGGCACACTGTCCCCCGCGTCCTGGCAGCCTCCTGCCAAAGGAGATGCCGCTGCCACGGCTCCTCGGGGCACTGCTGGGGCCAGAGGCGTGCTCTGCAGGTCACCAGCTGCCTCCCTGGCAGCATCTCTGCCCTTCACAACGGGTGAGCAGGGCACCTCCTCAGGACACGGCTCTGGGTCTGCCAAGAGGCTCCTGAGGCTCGGTCTGACCCAGCTCATGACCAAGGCTGTGTTTTTCTCCAGCTCCTCCCATTCCAAAGGTTCTTCTTCAACGTCCTCTTCCTCATCGCTCCACTCCACGCCAGCATCCTCTGGTGCTCCCCGGACTCTCTTCCCAGCTCCCATCTTGCGCTCCCTCCTGGGCGCATGGGCGTACAGCCGCTCCAGCACCTCCCACTTGGACCTCGCATCCTTCAGGAGCTCCACTCGCGTCACCTCCGGTTGCCACAGGTTATAGAAGGAGTTTCTGGCACAGAGCTGAAGCCAGAGAGGGAGATTTGTGAAGGCAGCTGCTTTTCCCACCAGCAATGCCCCCCGTGGCCCTGCCAGCACTGCCACCATCACACTGTTGCAGCAGGGCGCAGCGGCTGGCCCCAGCACACGGAGGGTCACCATCTGCCCTGGCCCACCCTTTGCACTCACCTCCTTGGGGCGAACATTGAGGCATCCCGATGCTGTCAGGGAGAAACGTTTCCCCTTGCCCTCCTCTTCCTCGACCTCCCTCTCCTTTGGCCTCGGCTCCTTCCTCTCCAGAAAGGCTTCTCGCAGCTGAGCCAAGCTCTGCCCGGTGCGCGCCACGCAGCTCCTGTCGAGCTCCTCCAGCGTCTCTGTTTTGATTGAGAGCACGGCGAGATACTGCGAGGGGTTGTCGGGGTGTATGCGCAGTGGCGTGCCTTGAAGGCGACAGATGATGCCCAGAGGCTGCTGTTTGGGCCTCTGCACTGCAAGTTGCCATCCTAGTGTGACCAGTCCATGGCCCCTGCCCGGGGAAGCTGGTGCACCGGCCCCCATGACCTTCCTTTTGCCCCCACGCCTGTTGCAATCTGGCCCTTGCAGAGCTGTGGCAGCTGTGTTTTTGCCACGCTCCCTGCTCTCCTTCTGCAATGCGCTTGCCAGGCCTGCTAGAGCAATGGTGTATGCCAAGGTCCTTTGTGGCCCGGCTGCCCTGAGCTCCCGGCCATGTCCCGCACTCACATCATCAGGACGGCTCAAGGCTGCAGACGCGAGCGCCAGCAGTGCGTGCATCAGAGGTGTGGCAGGCAGTGCGGGGCTGTGTGCAGCAGGTCTCTGGTCCTCAGCCCTCATTTCCATGCACACATCTGCAAGGATGTTCTCAACAGCTTGCAGCATCCTTGCTTTTCCCAGCGCGGAAGACCCAGGCCTGGCCTCAGGCAAATAGGAGACAGGAGCTTGAATTGCTCGGGGGAGAGCGCCAGCTTCCTGCTTAGCTTTTGGAGAGGCAGGCACTCTCCTTGCCACATCCTCCAGAGCCTCAGCAGTGGCCGTGCATCTCAAAGAAGATCTGCAGGATTTTTCTGGAGGTCGACATGCGGATGCCGCTCTTTGACCTGTAGAGGCCTCCAGGCCTCCACGTGCCTGCCTAGCTGCCTTGGTTGCGTGAGGCGCTAAGCCGGGCCGATGCGGTGTCTCTGCTCTTGCACAAGGCCTGCTGTGCAGTGTCTCCCGGCGCCCCGGAGGAGCCTTCTTCACAAGGCTGCTGGAGGCATGAAGAGCTTGCACCGAGTCGAGAACCTCCCTCACAGTGTCCTCCGCCATCTGCAATCAAAGCCCATGAGGAAGGCCAAGTTACTGCTGCCCTTTACCCCTCCCCCCCAGCCTTCCCACATGCACACTCCCTGTGGCCCCTGAAACCCTCCACAACAGCAGCACTCTCCCACGCAGCTGGCTCCCAAAGGCTGCGTGGGGAGAAGGCTGGTCACCACTGGGCAAGAGATGGGCAAAGGCAGCTCCCTCGGAAACCTCGAGCCATGTCCTTGCCGACTGCCATGCAGAGCAGGCGCTCCTCCTGCTCCCTCCCACCACTTCCCGCCTGCTGCTTGGCAGCTATGCACAGTCAGGCAGAGGCTTTGCCACCATCGCTGCTCAGCTCGCTACCTTCGCGATGACGTCTTCAGGGTCTTGCCAGCTCTGTGGGCCGGGCAGCAACGGCCGCCTGTCCCTTTGCTGCGATGAAGTCGGGGTCGGGATGCGTTGCGTCACTGCATGCGGCTCCCGCTGGCCCCCCTGCAGGGAGAAGGAAGCACATGATGGAGGCGGTTGCGTTCGTACAAGCGGCCCCTCAGGCACAGGAAAGCCCGGCCCCATGGCAAAGGGAAGCTCATGGCCTAGCACGACCCAGCTGTGCTAAGCCTGGAGATGCTCTCTGACCCTCAGCACAGCTCACAGGCTCCATTTGGGCCTTGCAGCACCCCAGTCGGTGTGCTTTGTGCACCAGAAAATCCCCAGCACCAGCAAGAAATACCCCCTGGCCAGAGAAGATCAGGCCTGGCTCGCTTGCCCCACCTCCTCTTCCCCACCGTCCTCATGCTTTCCGTGCGGCTCCCAGCCCTGCTGCCTGCCTCTCCCTCCAGCCCCACCGCTCACCTTGCTTCTGCGCTTCGGCCTCACAGAAAGCCCATCCACGGGCTGGGAGCCGGCATTCGCCTGCCGCCCCTTCTCCATCAGCAGGAGCTTCTCCTGCGCACCTGCCACTCTGGCACTCAAGAGAGCTGCTCCCTCCTCAGCGAGCTGCTCTCCTCAGAGGGCACAGCCAGGGGCTCTGCTCCCAGCATGGACTCGGTCACCACGGGCACTGCCCCATCACAATGGCCTTGGGGGCATGATGCCACCCCCATCACAAAGCCCTGCACGTTGCCATGGGGACCCCCGTGACCACCTCCTGCTGGCCACCAGGGGCACCCGCATCACAAGGCCTTGCTGGTGACCGTGCTAGCACCGACATCACAAGGCCTTGCTGCTCACCGGGGGCACCTCCAGCACCAGGGCTTTGCCTCCCAGCCTCTGGTGCCAGCTTCTGAGCCCAGCTCCGAGCTGCCATCTGTGCCGCAGCAGGAATTTTCCTCTCCCCACCTCTCTGCCTCCTACACCGTGCAGATGCTGCCCTTCTTCAGGCCCTCTAGAGCACACAGCCAGCCACTGCAAGACCACTCCTCTTGCTCGGGCCACTAAGCCTCACCCATATGCCTCACCGTCCAGCCCTAGGCAGAGCGTCCTGCATTCCCGCTGCTTTCTCACAGAAAGGCCAACTGCCCCTCCGCACCTTCCCAGACGGGCCTTCCCAAAGAGGCTGCAGCCATCCACCGCAGCGCTCCAGGCATGCCACGCTGCAGGCCCGCAGCTGCACACAGACTGCAAAGTGCTCCTGTCTGGTCCCCAGGCTGCAGGCATTAGCGGACGGACCCCTGAGACAGGTGCCCGCCTCTGCAGATTTCCCACAAAAGCTGTCAGAGATTCATTTCTCCAGACTGTTGCTCTCTAAGCACTTCCCTATTGGCGTGCACGCACTGCGCTGGGCCCCTCCAGGCTTTCTTTGCTCCACATCACCCTGCACCTTTGCCTTGCCCTCCCACACCATCGCTTCCTCACTCTTCCATGCATCCTCCTCTCCCCTCAGGGGCACCGACTTTTGGGCTCTCCTCACCACCTTGGCCACCGGCTTGAGCCTCACGGCAGCACACGGGCACACTCTCCTCCTGATGAAGCCTGACACCCCCCAGCCTTGGTGCCTCGCTGCTGGCTCGCCTTCGGGACGTCCAGCTGCTGGACCGCCAGGCCACCTGGGCAAGCAGGCCCTGCCCTCACCTGTGCACCTCTTCCTACTCACGGGGCTTGTGCTTTTCTTGCTTTTGCCCCCAGGGGGCACGTGGGGACCATCTCTCCACGCCAGCCTTCATGCACAAAGAGGGGCCCACGCTCATGAAAACAAAGCCCTGCTGCCAGCACCAGCTGCACACCCAGGGGCTGACCTGCTGGATCCAAGCACTGCTGCTCAAGCCCATTCCCCTCACTGGCAGCATGCAGGAAAAACCCCACCTGCCCTGCCAGGCCTACAGCCATGTCATCACACTTGGTACTTTCCAGGCAGGATCCTTGTGTTAAGGAAGAGCAAACTGAAACTGCCTACAGGCAGCCGCTTAGCACAACTTCTCTAAAACTTGCCTGGCATGAGGAGCTAAATTTGCTGAAGCCTTAGGCCGCACTTATCGAAAATAATGAACTTTTACTTAGTCCAGTAAGAAAAGGGCCTCAGAGCTGGTTCCAGCTGGGAAGATAAGGCAGTTACAAGCAGTCTGCATTCCTTGCAATTACTGTTTTTATAGATCAAGCAGCCCCTGATACACAAAAGTATTTTAAAGAGCATATGGCAGGCTGGCAAGGGGAGGGGGCGCGGAAGAACCAGGGGAGATAGATGGAGTCAAAGTGAAGGTGGTGTACAATTAAGAGTTAATGATGTTTGTCATTCTTGGGGGGAACAAGGACACTGGAAGCAGGAATGCCCAGTGAGGCCCTGTGCACTTGGGAATAGAGGGGCCAGCATGAGGCAATCAAATCAGTCCACAATGACAGGAGATAGGAGACTCAGAAAATACTGTGGAAATGGGGGTAAATTCATGGGATGTAGATTTGGATTTGAAGGGCAGGTAATGGCAAATATAGAAGGCTTAGAAGTTCCCTTTCTAGTGGATACTGGAGCCACCCTTTCCCTTTTAAAGTTTGAGCCTAAAGGATGCAAGTCACCAGATAAAATAATGATGCAAGGAGTAGCGGGAAAAGGCAAACGAATGTTATCTAAGCCCTTAGTACTCACTATTGGGGGTAAAACAGTGTGGGGATGTATTATAATTTCCACAGACGCGCCCATGTGCCTTTTAGGGAGAGATCTCCTGCAAGCCTTGGATACTCAGATCTGCTTACAGCCAGAAGAGGTGGAATTAATAATTATGGGCTCATGTGTTCTGGCTAAGACACCAGAACCAGAGTCAACTAATCTGCAAATTCCAACAGGTTTAGAACCAGTTTCTAAAAAGTTATGGAGCTCTTCAGGAATGGATGTGGGACTACTGAAATCAGCTAGTCCAGTCTCGATAAAAACAAAGGGGGGATTGCCTCCTGCAGTTAAGCAATACCCTATCCCAAAGGAAGCAGAGAAGAGCATCCAAAAACAAATCAATCATTATTTGAAACTGGGTATCCTTAGAGTCTGTGAATCCCCGTACAACACCCCAATTCTGCCAGTTAAAAAGAACAGACAAGACTCTGATGGTGATCCAGAGTATCAGTTTGTACAAGACTTAAGGGCTATAAACCAACAGGTAGTTGCTCCACATCCAGTAGTCCCCGACCTATCAACCATTTTACTACAGATACCCCTTTGGGCAACTTATTTTACTGTGATCGACCTAACGGCAGCCTTTTTTAGTATACCGATAGCTGAAGATAGCCAAGATCTCTTGGCTTTCACTTGGAAGGGACAACAATTAACTTGGACGAGGCTGCCACAGGGATTTACTGGGTCTCCGACTATTTTTTCGCGTATACTCAAGAATGACCTCTCAGATATCGAACTTCCAGGACATTCTGTATTAATACAATATGTAGATGATTTGTTATTAGCAAGAAAAGATTAACACTCTTGCAGAAAAAGGGCATCGAGCATCTCTGTCTAAACTCCAGCTGTGTCAAAGAGAGGTAAAATATTTGGGTTTTATCTTAAAAGAAGGACACAGGTTAGTTGATCCAGAACGAGTAAAGACAACTCTTGATATGCCTCGTCCTGTAACAAAAAAACAACACGGGATTTTTAGGAGCTGTAGGATTTTGCCAACCGTGGATTCCTGGGTTAGCAGAACTTACTAAGCCTTTAGTGCAGGCAACAAAAAAGGAGGAGATGGAGCCTGTGGCCTGGGGCCCAGAAAGGGAGAAAGCTTTTACATCTGTGAAAAAAGCGTTGGTTTCAGCCCCTGCTCTAGGGTGACCAGATTATAGCAAACCATTCGAATTGTTTGTCCATGAGTGACAGGGAGTAGCAAGTGGGGTACTCACCCAAAAACTAGGCCCTCACCACAGACCAGTGGCCTATTACTCCACGCAGCTAGATGAGGTAGCTAAAGGCACTCCAGGATGCATCAGAGCAATAGCAGCTACGGCAGCTCTTACTGAAAAAAACATGACCTGTAGTTTTGGGTCACTCATTGACTGTGTATGTGCCACATGAAGTAGAACTGTTAATGAAACAATACGCGACTCAAGCACTATCCCCACAGAGAGCTCACCGCTATGAACTGATAATATTAAGGTCACATTATCTGCATGTAAAGAGATGCAACATCCTAAATCCAGCAACACTATTGCCTCTACCTGAGGATGGAGAACCACATCATTCCTGTGAGCAGGTGATCGTCAGCTCGAGCAAGCCCCGGGAGGACCTTAAAGACAAACCTTTGGAAAACCCAGACTTAGTTCCGTTTACAGATGGATCATCCTATTATTTGGACGGAAGGCACCACTCCGGCTATGCTGTCACTAACCTCTTTGAGGTACTTGAGGCCAATCCTTTGTCTCTGTCTGTAAGTGCTCAAGGAGCAGAATTAATAGCATTGACCCAAGCAGCAAAAATCGGTAAGAACCTGCAGGTAAATATCTATACCGAGTCTAAATATGCATTTGGAGTATGTCATGTAACAGGGATGTTATGGAAAGAGCGAGGATTCTTTTCGTCATCAGGAAAGAAATTAGCTAATGGAGAAGAAATACGTAATTTGCTGGAAGCAGTCCAACTGCCCAAAGAAATTGCTGTAATACACTGCCCAGCCCATACTAAAGACACTACAGAAATTAGCAGAGGAAATGCTTTAGCCGACGCTGCTGCAAAAGCTGCAGCTCGACAACCTCTGAAAGAATGTATGGGGGCGGTTCCAAGGATGGACCAGAGTGAGTGGCCAAATTTAATAGACCCCAAAACTCTGTATGAAAAAGACTGCTCAGTGGAAGAGAAAAAACAATGGGAGCAGTGGGAAGCAAAACAAAGTGATGATGGAATATGGACAATTGGAGGAAAACCAATTCTACCAAAAAAAATAGTTAATTACTATAGCTAGGTGGTTTCATGATAAAGCTCATGGGGGAGCGGAGGCAATAGCTAAGCAGGTACAGAAAGTATGGGCTGCTCCAGGAATTTATGCAGCTGCTAAAAGAATAACAAACAGCTGCCTGACCTGCCAGAAGTTTTCAAATAACAAGCCAAGCTCAGAGTTCGGGTTGGGGGGCGCAACCATGGGCCTACTTCCCTTTCCAAAAGCTACAAATAGATTATGCGGATATGCCATCTGCCAATGGCTACAAACACTTGTTAGTGATAGTAGATCAGTTATCAGGCTGGGTAGAAGCTTTCCCAACAAGAAAGGCCGACACAGGGGGAGTGGTAAAAGCCTTACTGAAGGAAATCATACCCAGGTATGGGGTCCCAGAAGCCACTGATTCAGACAGGGGTGCCCATTTTACGGCAAGCATAATCACTCAGTTATATAAATCATGAGGAATAAAAAGAAACCTATTACCCCTTATCACCCACAATCTTCAGGACAAGTAGAAAGAATGAATAGAACACTAAAAGAAAAAACAGCAAGAATATGCACATGTCCTGGCCTAAAACGGCCAGAAACATTTAACTTAGCTCTATGGGATGTTTGAAATGTCCCATGGCAACCCATAGGACTAACACCAGCAGAAATTCTCTTTGGGAAACATTTAGCTGTACTAGGGACTTATTATTCCAGCTAAGACCAGCCTGTTAGACAGAGATGGACGACTAACCCAGTATGTTCTAAGTATGCAAAAAAGGTTTGAAAATCTTAAAAAATATATATATATGCGCTCAGTGATATCAATCCACACCACCTGAAATACAAGTGCTTGGTATACAGCCTGGGGATGAAGTTTTAGTTAAAGTATTTTCACAAAAATCCAAGTTAAAACCTAACTGCAACAGGCCATATACTGTCATACTATGTTCTTATTTTGCTGTTCAAGTTGAACTGTACTTGTATATGTTGCAAAAGAATGTGTATGTGTAAGAACACTTTGTAATCTTATATTCATAGATAACATTGGTGTAGATACAAGTAATCACTCAAATATTTGTATTTGTAACTTTACCAAAGATTATGGGATGCGACTTTAATTATTCAGCTCCTATTAGATCTTATCAATTGTTACAATCTAATTATACATTAATTCAAAATTTACTACCTAACCCCATTGGGATGAATCTCACCCTGGTATGGAAACTACTACAACATGATGATTTGAGTCGACTGCTAGAACGCATCCGAAACAATGGACAGAAAACTCTTAATCACCATTCATCATGAAGCGGGAGAGATGCACCACGTCTCAGAAAGGATAAAAAGGGATGGAGAACATCATGGCTGGGAAACTCTTCTAGGGTGGTCACCAACTACAACAGCGATTTATAATCACGTGTTGCACCCACTAGTAGTTGTGTTAACTTTAACTGTGTTATGCCTATTGCTTACGATCATATTATGCATAAGATTATGGAACATGATAGCACGCCTTGAAAGGCTTCGAGAACTCTGTTTCAAGTATTAGCAGGGATGCTTCATAAAAACAAAGCGGGGAACTGTTAAAGAATAGCGAACTGAAACTGTCTAGAGGTAGCCGCTTAGCACAACTTCTCTAAAACTTGCTTAGCATGAGGAGCTAAATTTGCTGAAGCCTTAGGCCGCACTTAGCGAAAACAATGAACTTTTACTTAGTCCAGTAAGAAAAGGGCCTCAGAGCTGGTTCCAGCTGGGAAGATAAGGAAGTTACAAGCAGTCTGCATTCCTGCGTCTCACACTCCCAAAGGGAGGGTGTCAAGGCTTTGAAGTAAGACCAGTGCAGGGCATTAGGACCTTGAGGGGCAAAGCCTTAGCTCACTGCTGGGGCAGTGTTCATTGTTATGATTTAGAATCACCTCCTCCTCAGGACCTTGAGACACAACAGTAAGACCCCACAAAAACAGAGGTACAACCGTCAGCAGAGACTGCAAAAAACAAAAATAAGGAGAAAAACAGCTTACCTCAGAATGACAATGAGACACAATGAGGACCAAAAAATTACTATTGGTCTAACTACCGCGTGAAGGGTGGGAAATGTACGTTGAAAAAACTATAATTGCCCAGGATTTGTTTATGTTAGGGTCCCTCTTCGGAGGCACCCAGCTCGAGCTGTAATTACTGCACGCGCGTCATTAATATTTAATTCTTTAATTTGTTTTGATTTGGCTCTGAATTTTTCTGCGGAAACCTAGCGTCAAGCCCTCTTATGGTGGCCAACAAGCCTAATTTCCATATAATTTCCATAACAATAACTGGGCATGGGCGCGGGAGCATTTGAGCCAGGAGGGAGGGAGGAAAGAAACCTGCCGAACGTAACACTTGTGCTAGCAGATACTAGTACCCCGGACTGTGCTCCAAAAGTTTCTGCTCCACCTGATATACCTGATGATCTCTGTCATTACTTCTCCTTCTCCTCCTCCTTCTCCCTCTACTCCATTGGCTGCCGGACTCTATCCTATGATCCCCAACGTGCTGACTAACCCTGCCGCTTTACAGCCGGGGGGAAAGGGAGGGGCCAGTCCCCCTCCTCCTGTGCTGCGGGTATTTACTAATCAGCCCTGGCACCCTGGCCATCTCGCCTTATGGGGGGGGAAAATGCAGAGATTAAGAAAAGATGCAGGGCGATGTGTCCAGTTATTTTCTAATATCTGCACTGGGCACAACCCAAACTGGAGTGATACCCAAATTCTTTTGAGGGAATTATTTCAACCAAATGAAGGGGATAAGATAATTAAAGATGCGGAAGAAGCGCAGCAAGCCGGGGGAAATAGAAACCTCTGGCTAGCAAATGATCCAAATTGGGATTATAATAATGCAGGAGATAGAGCTGTGTGTCCAACAGGACTTTGAAATTTAGTAGAAGTAATTAGAGCATGCAGAGAGTTAGGAGTAAATTGGACTAGAGTGCAAGAATGCAGACAGTGATTAGATGAACACCCCCATGACTTCTGGGGACTTTTGCGGTAAGCCCCGCTAAAATAGGGAGGAATGACCCCACAAAACTTCAATGATGCTCTCGCAATTAGTGTTTTTATAGATCAAGCAGCCCCTGATACACAAAAGTATTTTAAAGAGCATATGGCAGGCTGGCAAGGGGAGGGGCGCGGAAGAACCAGGGGAGATAGATGGAATCAAAGTGAAGGGGGTGTACAATTAAGAGTTAATGATGTTTGTCATTCTTGGGGGGAACAAGGACACTGGAAGCAGGAATGCCCAGTGAGGCCCTGTGCACTTGGGAATAGAGGGGCCAGCATGAGGCAATCAAATATTGAGAAGGAGACCAGGCAATTCCCAGGCAGTCCACAATGACAGGAGATAGGAGACTCAGAAAATACTGTGGAAATGGGGGTAAATTTATGGGATGTAGATTTGGATTTGAAGGGCAGGTAATGGCAAATATAGAAGGCTTAGAAGTTCCCTTTCTAGTGGATACTGGAGCCACCCTTTCCCTTTTAAAGTTTGAGCCTAAAGGATGCAAGTCACCAGATAAAATAATGATGCAAGGAGTAGCGGGAAAAGGCGAACGAATGTTATCTAAGCCCTTATTGCTTACTATTGGAGGTAAAAGAGCGTGGGGATGTATTACAATTTCCACAGACGCGCCCATGTGCCTTTTAGGGAGAGATCTCCTGCAAGCCTTGGATACTCAGATCTGCTTACAGCCAGAAGAGGTGGAATTAATAATTATGGGCTCATGTGTTCTGGCTAAGACACCAGAACCAGAGTCGACTAATATGCAAATTCCAACAAGGTTAGAATCAGTTCCTAAACGGTTATGGAGCTCTTCAGGAATGGATGTGGGACTACTGAAATCAGCTAGTCCAGTCTCGATAAAAACAAAGGGGGGATTGCCTCCTGCAGTTAAGCAATACCCTATCCCAAAGGAAGCAGAGAAGAGCATCCAAAAACAAACCGATCATTACCTGAAACTGGGTATCCTTAGAGTCTGTGAATCCCCATATAACACCCCAATTCTGCCAGTTAAAAAGAACAGACAAGACTCTGATGGTGATCCAGAGTATCGCTTTGTACAAGACTTGAGGGCTATAAACCAACAGGTAGTTGCTCCACATCCAGTAGTCCCCGACCCATCAACCATTTTACTACAGATACCCCTTTGGGCAACTTATTTTACTGTGATCGACCTAACAGCAGCCTTTTTTAGTATACCGATAGCTGAAGATAGCCAAGATCTCCTGGCTTTCACTTGGAAGGGACAACAATTAACTTGGACGAGGCTGCCACAGGGATTTACTGGGTCTCTGACTATTCTTTCGCACAAACTCAAAAATGACCTCTCAGATATCGAACTTCCAGGACATTCTGTAGTAATACAATATGTAGATGATTTGTTATTAGCAAGTAAAGATTAACACTCTTGCAGAAAAAGGGCATCGAGCATCTCTGTCTAAACTCCAGCTGTGTCAAAGAGAGGTAAAATATTTGGGTTTTATCTTAAAAGAAGGACACAGGTTAGTTGATCCAGAACGAGTAAAGACAACTCTTGATATGCCTCGTCCTGTAACAAAAAAACAACACGGGATTTTTAGGAGCTGTAGGATTTTGCCAACCGTGGATTCCTGGGTTAGCAGAACTTACTAAGCCTCTAGTGCAGGCAACAAAAAAGGAGGAGATAGAGCCTGTGGCCCAGAAAGGGAGAAAGCTTTTACATCTGTGAAAAAAGCGTTGGTTTTAGCCCCTGCTCTAGGGTTACCAGATTATAGCAAACCATTGGAATTATTTGTCCATGAACGACAGGGAGTAGCAAGTGGGGTACTCACCCAAAAACTAGGTCCTCACCATAGACCAGTGGCCTATTACTCCACGCAGCTAGATGAGGTAGCTAAAGGCACTCCAGGATGCATCAGAGCAATAGCAGCTACGGCAGCTCTTACTGAAAAAAACATGACCTGTAGTTTTGGGTCACTCATTGACTGTGTATGTGCCACATGAAGTAGAACTGTCAATGAAACAATACGTGACTCAAGCACTATCCCCACAGAGAGCTCACCGCTATGAACTGATAATACTGCATGCAGATAATGGGACCTTAAAGAGATGCAACATCTTAAATCCAGCAACACTACTGCCTCTACCTGAGGATGGAGAACCACATCATTCCTGTGAGCAGGTGATCATCAGCTCGAGCAAGCCCCGGGAGGACCTTAAAGACAAACCTTTGGAAAACCCAGACTTAGTTCCGTTTACAGATGGATCATCCTATTATTTGGACGGAAGGCACCACTCCGGCTATGCTGTCACTAACCTCTTTGAGGTACTTGAGGCCAATCCTTTGTCTCCGTCTGTAAGTGCTCAAGCAGCAGAATTAATAGCACTGACCCAAGCAGCAAAAATTGGTAAGAACCTGCAGGTAAATATCTATACCGATTCTAAATATGCATTTGGAGTAGGTCATGTAACAGGGATGTTATGGAAAGAGCGAGGATTCTTTTCGTCATCAGGAAAGAAATTAGCTAATGGAGAAGAAATACGTAATTTGCTGGAAGCAGTCCAACTGCCCAAAGAAATTGCTGTAATACACTGCCCAGCCCATACTAAAGACACTACAGAAATTAGCAGAGGAAATGCTTTAGCCGACGCTGCTGCGAAGGCTGCAGCTCGACAACCTCTGAGAGAATGTATGGGTGTAGTTCCAAGGATGGACCAGAGTGAACGGCCAATTTTAATAGACCCCAAAACCATGTATGAAAAAGACTGCTCAGTGGAAGAGAAAAAACAATGGGAGCAGTGGGAAGCAAAACAAAGTGATGATGGAATATGGACACTTGGAAGAAAACCAATTCTACAAAAAAAAAAAATAGTTAATTACTATAGCTAGGTGGTTTCACGATAAAGCTCTTGGGGGAGCGGAGGCAATAGCTAAGCAGGTACAGAAAGTATGGGCCGCTCCAGGAATCTACGCGGCTGCAAAAAGAATAACAAATAGCTGCCCGACCTGCCAGAAGTTTTCAAATAACAAGCCAAGCTCAGAGTTAGGGGGACGGTCATGGGCCTACTTCCCTTTCCAGAAGCTACAAATAGATTATGCGGATATGCCATCTGCCAATGGCTACAAACACTTGTTAGTGATAGTAGATCAGTTATCAGGCTGGGTAGAAGCTTTCCCAACAAGAAAGGCCGACACACGGGGAGTGGTAAAAGCCTTACTGAAGGAAATCATATCCAGGTATGGGGTCCCAGAAGCCACTGATTCAGACAGGGGTGCCCATTTTACGGCAAGCATAATCACTCAGTTATAGAAATCATTAGGCATAAAAAGAAACCTACAACCCCTTATCACCCACAATCTTCAGGACAAGTAGAAAGAATGAATAGAACACTAAAAGGAAAAATAGCAAGAATATGCGCACATGCTAGCCTAAAATGGCTGGGTAGGACCTTTCCCAACAAGAACGGCTGACGCAGGGCGGGTAGTAAAAGCCTTACTGAAAGAAATCATACCCAGGTATAGAGTCCCAGAAGCCATGGATTCAGACAGGGGTGCCCATTTTATGGCAAGCATAATCAGTCAGTTCTATAAATCATGAGGAATAAAAGGAAATCTATGTACCCCTTATCACCCACAATCTTCAGGACAAGTAGAAAGAATGAACAGCACATTAAAAGAAAAAATAGCAAGAAATGCACACATGCTAGCCTCAAATGGCCAGAAGCATTAAACTTAGCTCTATGGGATGTTTGAAATGTCCCATGGCAACCCATAGGACTAACACCAGCAGAAATTCTCTTTGGGAAACATTTAGCTGTACTAGGGACTTGTTATGCCAGCTAAGACTAGCCTGTTAGACGGGGATGAATGACTAACCCAGTATGTTCTAAGTATGCAAAAAAGGTTTGAAAATCTTTGAAATAAATAAATATATGCTCAATGATATCAATCCACACCACCTGAAATACAAGTGCCTGGTATACAGCCTGGGGATGAAGTTTTAGTTAAAGTATTTTCACAAAAAATCCAGGTTAAAACCTAAATGGAACGGGCCATATACTATCATACTGTGTTCTTATTTTGCTGTTCAAGTTGAACTGTACTTGTACATGTTAAAAAAAGAATGTGTATGTGTAAGAACACTTTGTAATCTTACATTCATAGATGGCATTGTTGTAGATACAAGTAATTAATTACTCAAATATTTGTATTTGTAACATTACCCAAAATTATGGGATGCGACTTTAATCATTCAGCTCCTATTAGATCTTATCAATTGTTACAATCTAATTATACACTAATTCAAAATTTACTACCTAACCCCATTGGAAAGAATCTCACACTAGTGAAGAAACTACTACAACATGACAACCTGCGTCGACTGCTAGAACGTACCCGAAACAATGGACAAAAAACCCTCTAATCACCATTCATCATGAAGCGGAAGAGATGCACCACGTCTTGGAAAGGATAAAAAGGGATGGAGAACATCATGGCTGGGAAACTCTTCTAGGGTGGTCACCAACTACAACAGCGATTTATAATCACGTGTTGCACCCACTAGTAGTTGTGTTAACTTTAACTGTGTTATGCCTATTGCTTACGATCATATTATGCATAAGATTATGGAACGTGATAGCACACCTTGAAAGGCTTCGAGAACTCTGTTTCAAGTATTAGCAGGGATGCTTCATAAAAACAAAGCGGGGAACTGTTAAAGAATAGCGAACTGAAACTGTCTAGAGGTAGCCACTTAGCACAACTTCTCTAAAACTTGCTTAGCATGAGGAGCTAAATTTGCTGAAGCCTTAGGCCGCACTTAGCGAAAACAATGAACTTTTACTTAGTCCAGTAAGAAAAGGGCCTCAGAGCTGGTTCCAGCTGGGAAGATAAGGAAGTTACAAGCAGTCTGCATTCCTGCGTCTCACACTCCCAAAGGGAGGGTGTCAAGGCTTTGAAGTAAGACCAGTGCAGGGCATTAGGACCTTGAGGGGCAAAGCCTTAGCTCACTGCTGGGGCAGTGTTCATTGTTATGATTTAGAATCACCTCCTCCTCAGGACCTTGAGACACAACAGTAAGACCCCACAAAAACAGAGGTACAACCGTCAGCAGAGACTGCAAAAAACAAAAATAAGGAGAAAAACAGCTTACCTCAGAATGACAATGAGACACAATGAGGAGCAGGAGACCCCAGACCAAAAAATTACTATTGGTCTAACTACCACGTGAAGGGTGGGAAATGTACGTTGAAAAAACTATAATTGCCCAGGATTTGTTTATGTTAGGGTCCCTCTTCGGAGGCACCCAGCTCGAGCTGTAATTACTGCACGCACGTCATTAATATTTAATTCTTTAATTTGTTTTGATTTGGCTCTGAATTTTTCTGCGGAAACCTAGCGTCAAGCCCTCTTATGGTGGCCAACAAGCCTAATTTCCATAGAATTTCCATAACAATAACTGGGCATGGGCGCGGGAGCATTTGAGCCAGGAGGGAGGGAGGAAAGAAACCTGCCGAACGTAACACTTGTGCTAGCAGATACTAGTACCCCGGACTGTGCTCCAAAAGTTTCTGCTCCACCTGATATACCTGATGATCTCTCTGTCATTACTTCTCCTTCTCCTCCTCCTTCTCCCTCTACTCCATTGGCTGCCGGACTCTATCCTATGATCCCCAACGTGCTGACTAACCCTGCCGCTTTACAGCCAGGGGGAAAGGGAGGGGCCAGTCCCCCTCCTCCTGTGCTGCGGGTATTTACTAATCAGCCCTGGCACCCCGGCCATCTCGCCTTATGGGGGGGTAAAATGCAGAGATTAAGAAAAGATGCAGGGCGATGTGTCCAATTATTTTCTAATATCTGCACTGGGCACAACCCAAACTGGAGTGATACCCAAATTCTTTTGAGGGAATTATTTCAACCAAATGAAGGGGATAAGATAATTAAAGATGCAGAAGAAGCGCAGCAAGCCGGGGGAAATAGAAACCTCTGGCTAGCAAATGGTCCAAATTGGGATTGTAATAATGCAGGAGATAGAGCTGTGTGTCCAACAGGACTTTGAAATTTAGTAGAAGTAATTAGAGCATGCAGAGAGTTAGGAGTAAATTGGACTAGAGTGCAAGAATGCAGACAGTGATTAGATGAACACCCCCAAGACTTCTGGGGACTTTTGCGGTAAGCCCCGCTAAAATAGGGAGGAATGACCCCACAAAACTTCAATGATGCTCTCGCAATTAGTGTTTTTATAGATCAAGCAGCCCCTGATACACAAAAGTATTTTAAAGAGCATATGGCAGGCTGGCAAGGGGAGGGGCGCGGAAGAACCAGGGGAGATAGATGGAATCAAAGTGAAGGGGGTGTACAATTAAGAGTTAATGATGTTTGTCATTCTTGGGGGGAACAAGGACACTGGAAGCAGGAATGCCCAGTGAGGCCCTGTGCACTTGGGAATAGAGGGGCCAGCATGAGGCAATCAAATATTGAGAAGGAGACCAGGCAATTCCCAGGCAGTCCACAATGACAGGAGATAGGAGACTCAGAAAATACTGTGGAAATGGGGGTAAATTTATGGGATGTAGATTTGGATTTGAAGGGCAGGTAATGGCAAATATAGAAGGCTTAGAAGTTCCCTTTCTAGTGGATACTGGAGCCACCCTTTCCCTTTTAAAGTTTGAGCCTAAAGGATGCAAGTCACCAGATAAAATAATGATGCAAGGAATAGCGGGAAAAGGCGAACGAATGTTATCTAAGCCCTTATTGCTTACTATTGGAGGTAAAAGAGCGTGGGGATGTATTACAATTTCCACAGACGCGCCCATGTGCCTTTTAGGGAGAGATCTCCTGCAAGCCTTGGATACTCAGATCTGCTTACAGCCAGAAGAGGTGGAATTAATAATTATGGGCTCATGTGTTCTGGCTAAGACACCAGAACCAGAGTCGACTAATATGCAAATTCCAACAAGGTTAGAATCAGTTCCTAAACGGTTATGGAGCTCTTCAGGAATGGATGTGGGACTACTGAAATCAGCTAGTCCAGTCTCGATAAAAACAAAGGGGGGATTGCCTCCTGCAGTTAAGCAATACCCTATCCCAAAGGAAGCAGAGAAGAGCATCCAAAAACAAACCGATCATTACCTGAAACTGGGTATCCTTAGAGTCTGTGAATCCCCGTACAACACCCCAATTCTGCCAGTTAAAAAGAACAGACAAGACTCTGATGGTGATCCAGAGTATCGCTTTGTACAAGACTTGAGGGCTATAAACCAACATGTAGTTGCTCCACATCCAGTAGTCCCTAACCCATCAACCATTTTACTACAGATACCCCTTTGGGCAACTTATTTTACTGTGATCGACCTAACGGCAGCCTTTTTTAGTATACCGATAGCTGAAGATAGCCAAGATCTCTTGGCTTTCACTTGGAAGGGACAACAATTAACTTGGACGAGGCTGCCACAGGGATTTACTGGGTCTCCGACTATTTTTTCGCGTATACTCAAGAATGACCTCTCAGATATCGAACTTCCAGGACATTCTGTATTAATACAATATGTAGATGATTTGTTATTAGCAAGTAAAGATTAACACTCTTGCAGAAAAAGGGCATCGAGCATCTCTGTCTAAACTCCAGCTGTGTCAAAGAGAGGTAAAATATTTGGGTTTTATCTTAAAAGAAGGACACAGGTTAGTTGATCCAGAACGAGTAAAGACAACTCTTGATATGCCTCGTCCTGTAACAAAAAAACAACACGGGATTTTTAGGAGCTGTAGGATTTTGCCAACCGTGGATTCCTGGGTTAGCAGAACTTACTAAGCCTCTAGTGCAGGCAACAAAAAAGGAGGAGATAGAGCCTGTGGCCCAGAAAGGGAGAAAGCTTTTACATCTGTGAAAAAAGCGTTGGTTTTAGCCCCTGCTCTAGGGTTACCAGATTATAGCAAACCATTGGAATTATTTGTCCATGAACGACAGGGAGTAGCAAGTGGGGTACTCACCCAAAAACTAGGTCCTCACCATAGACCAGTGGCCTATTACTCCACGCAGCTAGATGAGGTAGCTAAAGGCACTCCAGGATGCATCAGAGCAATAGCAGCTACGGCAGCTCTTACTGAAAAAAACATGACCTGTAGTTTTGGGTCACTCATTGACTGTGTATGTGCCACATGAAGTAGAACTGTCAATGAAACAATACGTGACTCAAGCACTATCCCCACAGAGAGCTCACCGCTATGAACTGATAATACTGCATGCAGATAATGGGACCTTAAAGAGATGCAACATCTTAAATCCAGCAACACTACTGCCTCTACCTGAGGATGGAGAACCACATCATTCCTGTGAGCAGGTGATCATCAGCTCGAGCAAGCCCCGGGAGGACCTTAAAGACAAACCTTTGGAAAACCCAGACTTAGTTCCGTTTACAGATGGATCATCCTATTATTTGGACGGAAGGCACCACTCCGGCTATGCTGTCACTAACCTCTTTGAGGTACTTGAGGCCAATCCTTTGTCTCCGTCTGTAAGTGCTCAAGCAGCAGAATTAATAGCATTGACCCAAGCAGCAAAAATTGGTAAGAACCTGCAGGTAAATATCTATACCGATTCTAAATATGCATTTGGAGTAGGTCATGTAACAGGGATGTTATGGAAAGAGCGAGGATTCTTTTCGTCATCAGGAAAGAAATTAGCTAATGGAGAAGAAATACGTAATTTGCTGGAAGCAGTCCAACTGCCCAAAGAAATTGCTGTAATACACTGCCCAGCCCATACTAAAGACACTACAGAAATTAGCAGAGGAAATGCTTTAGCCGACGCTGCTGCGAAGGCTGCAGCTCGACAACCTCTGAGAGAATGTATGGGTGTAGTTCCAAGGATGGACCAGAGTGAACGGCCAATTTTAATAGACCCCAAAACCATGTATGAAAAAGACTGCTCAGTGGAAGAGAAAAAACAATGGGAGCAGTGGGAAGCAAAACAAAGTGATGATGGAATATGGACACTTGGAAGAAAACCAATTCTACAAAAAAAAAAAATAGTTAATTACTATAGCTAGGTGGTTTCACGATAAAGCTCTTGGGGGAGCGGAGGCAATAGCTAAGCAGGTACAGAAAGTATGGGCCGCTCCAGGAATCTACGCGGCTGCAAAAAGAATAACAAATAGCTGCCCGACCTGCCAGAAGTTTTCAAATAACAAGCCAAGCTCAGAGTTAGGGGGACGGTCATGGGCCTACTTCCCTTTCCAGAAGCTACAAATAGATTATGCGGATATGCCATCTGCCAATGGCTACAAACACTTGTTAGTGATAGTAGATCAGTTATCAGGCTGGGTAGAAGCTTTCCCAACAAGAAAGGCCGACACACGGGGAGTGGTAAAAGCCTTACTGAAGGAAATCATATCCAGGTATGGGGTCCCAGAAGCCACTGATTCAGACAGGGGTGCCCATTTTACGGCAAGCATAATCACTCAGTTATAGAAATCATTAGGCATAAAAAGAAACCTACAACCCCTTATCACCCACAATCTTCAGGACAAGTAGAAAGAATGAATAGAACACTAAAAGGAAAAATAGCAAGAATATGCGCACATGCTAGCCTAAAATGGCTGGGTAGGACCTTTCCCAACAAGAACGGCTGACGCAGGGCGGGTAGTAAAAGCCTTACTGAAAGAAATCATACCCAGGTATAGAGTCCCAGAAGCCATGGATTCAGACAGGGGTGCCCATTTTATGGCAAGCATAATCAGTCAGTTCTATAAATCATGAGGAATAAAAGGAAATCTATGTACCCCTTATCACCCACAATCTTCAGGACAAGTAGAAAGAATGAACAGCACATTAAAAGAAAAAATAGCAAGAAATGCACACATGCTAGCCTCAAATGGCCAGAAGCATTAAACTTAGCTCTATGGGATGTTTGAAATGTCCCATGGCAACCCATAGGACTAACACCAGCAGAAATTCTCTTTGGGAAACATTTAGCTGTACTAGGGACTTGTTATGCCAGCTAAGACTAGCCTGTTAGACGGGGATGAATGACTAACCCAGTATGTTCTAAGTATGCAAAAAAGGTTTGAAAATCTTTGAAATAAATAAATATATGCTCAATGATATCAATCCACACCACCTGAAATACAAGTGCCTGGTATACAGCCTGGGGATGAAGTTTTAGTTAAAGTATTTTCACAAAAAATCCAGGTTAAAACCTAAATGGAACGGGCCATATACTATCATACTGTGTTCTTATTTTGCTGTTCAAGTTGAACTGTACTTGTACATGTTAAAAAAAGAATGTGTATGTGTAAGAACACTTTGTAATCTTACATTCATAGATGGCATTGTTGTAGATACAAGTAATTAATTACTCAAATATTTGTATTTGTAACATTACCCAAAATTATGGGATGCGACTTTAATCATTCAGCTCCTATTAGATCTTATCAATTGTTACAATCTAATTATACACTAATTCAAAATTTACTACCTAACCCCATTGGAAAGAATCTCACACTAGTGAAGAAACTACTACAACATGACAACCTGCGTCGACTGCTAGAACGTACCCGAAACAATGGACAAAAAACCCTCTAATCACCATTCATCATGAAGCGGAAGAGATGCACCACGTCTTGGAAAGGATAAAAAGGGATGGAGAACATCATGGCTGGGAAACTCTTCTAGGGTGGTCACCAACTACAACAGCGATTTATAATCACGTGTTGCACCCACTAGTAGTTGTGTTAACTTTAACTGTGTTATGCCTATTGCTTACGATCATATTATGCATAAGATTATGGAACGTGATAGCACACCTTGAAAGGCTTCGAGAACTCTGTTTCAAGTATTAGCAGGGATGCTTCATAAAAACAAAGCGGGGAACTGTTAAAGAATAGCGAACTGAAACTGTCTAGAGGTAGCCACTTAGCACAACTTCTCTAAAACTTGCTTAGCATGAGGAGCTAAATTTGCTGAAGCCTTAGGCCGCACTTAGCGAAAACAATGAACTTTTACTTAGTCCAGTAAGAAAAGGGCCTCAGAGCTGGTTCCAGCTGGGAAGATAAGGAAGTTACAAGCAGTCTGCATTCCTGCGTCTCACACTCCCAAAGGGAGGGTGTCTGCAGGAATGCGTCTCACACTCCCAAAGGGAGGGTGTCAAGGCTTTGAAGTAAGACCAGTGCAGGGCATTAGGACCTTGAGGGGCAAAGCCTTAGCTCACTGCTGGGGCAGTGTTCATTGTTATGATTTAGAATCACCTCCTCCTCAGGACCTTGAGACACAACAGTAAGACCCCACAAAAACAGAGGTACAACCGTCAGCAGAGACTGCAAAAAACAAAAATAAGGAGAAAAACAGCTTACCTCAGAATGACAATGAGACACAATGAGGAGCAGGAGACCCCAGACCAAAAAATTACTATTGGTCTAACTACCACGTGAAGGGTGGGAAATGTACGTTGAAAAAACTATAATTGCCCAGGATTTGTTTATGTTAGGGTCCCTCTTCGGAGGCACCCAGCTCGAGCTGTAATTACTGCACGCACGTCATTAATATTTAATTCTTTAATTTGTTTTGATTTGGCTCTGAATTTTTCTGCGGAAACCTAGCGTCAAGCCCTCTTATGGTGGCCAACAAGCCTAATTTCCATAGAATTTCCATAACAATAACTGGGCATGGGCGCGGGAGCATTTGAGCCAGGAGGGAGGGAGGAAAGAAACCTGCCGAACGTAACACTTGTGCTAGCAGATACTAGTACCCCGGACTGTGCTCCAAAAGTTTCTGCTCCACCTGATATACCTGATGATCTCTCTGTCATTACTTCTCCTTCTCCTCCTCCTTCTCCCTCTACTCCATTGGCTGCCGGACTCTATCCTATGATCCCCAACGTGCTGACTAACCCTGCCGCTTTACAGCCAGGGGGAAAGGGAGGGGCCAGTCCCCCTCCTCCTGTGCTGCGGGTATTTACTAATCAGCCCTGGCACCCCGGCCATCTCGCCTTATGGGGGGGTAAAATGCAGAGATTAAGAAAAGATGCAGGGCGATGTGTCCAATTATTTTCTAATATCTGCACTGGGCACAACCCAAACTGGAGTGATACCCAAATTCTTTTGAGGGAATTATTTCAACCAAATGAAGGGGATAAGATAATTAAAGATGCAGAAGAAGCGCAGCAAGCCGGGGGAAATAGAAACCTCTGGCTAGCAAATGGTCCAAATTGGGATTGTAATAATGCAGGAGATAGAGCTGTGTGTCCAACAGGACTTTGAAATTTAGTAGAAGTAATTAGAGCATGCAGAGAGTTAGGAGTAAATTGGACTAGAGTGCAAGAATGCAGACAGTGATTAGATGAACACCCCCAAGACTTCTGGGGACTTTTGCGGTAAGCCCCGCTAAAATAGGGAGGAATGACCCCACAAAACTTCAATGATGCTCTCGCAATTAGTGTTTTTATAGATCAAGCAGCCCCTGATACACAAAAGTATTTTAAAGAGCATATGGCAGGCTGGCAAGGGGAGGGGCGCGGAAGAACCAGGGGAGATAGATGGAATCAAAGTGAAGGGGGTGTACAATTAAGAGTTAATGATGTTTGTCATTCTTGGGGGGAACAAGGACACTGGAAGCAGGAATGCCCAGTGAGGCCCTGTGCACTTGGGAATAGAGGGGCCAGCATGAGGCAATCAAATATTGAGAAGGAGACCAGGCAATTCCCAGGCAGTCCACAATGACAGGAGATAGGAGACTCAGAAAATACTGTGGAAATGGGGGTAAATTTATGGGATGTAGATTTGGATTTGAAGGGCAGGTAATGGCAAATATAGAAGGCTTAGAAGTTCCCTTTCTAGTGGATACTGGAGCCACCCTTTCCCTTTTAAAGTTTGAGCCTAAAGGATGCAAGTCACCAGATAAAATAATGATGCAAGGAATAGCGGGAAAAGGCGAACGAATGTTATCTAAGCCCTTATTGCTTACTATTGGAGGTAAAAGAGCGTGGGGATGTATTACAATTTCCACAGACGCGCCCATGTGCCTTTTAGGGAGAGATCTCCTGCAAGCCTTGGATACTCAGATCTGCTTACAGCCAGAAGAGGTGGAATTAATAATTATGGGCTCATGTGTTCTGGCTAAGACACCAGAACCAGAGTCGACTAATATGCAAATTCCAACAAGGTTAGAATCAGTTCCTAAACGGTTATGGAGCTCTTCAGGAATGGATGTGGGACTACTGAAATCAGCTAGTCCAGTCTCGATAAAAACAAAGGGGGGATTGCCTCCTGCAGTTAAGCAATACCCTATCCCAAAGGAAGCAGAGAAGAGCATCCAAAAACAAACCGATCATTACCTGAAACTGGGTATCCTTAGAGTCTGTGAATCCCCGTACAACACCCCAATTCTGCCAGTTAAAAAGAACAGACAAGACTCTGATGGTGATCCAGAGTATCGCTTTGTACAAGACTTGAGGGCTATAAACCAACATGTAGTTGCTCCACATCCAGTAGTCCCTAACCCATCAACCATTTTACTACAGATACCCCTTTGGGCAACTTATTTTACTGTGATCGACCTAACGGCAGCCTTTTTTAGTATACCGATAGCTGAAGATAGCCAAGATCTCTTGGCTTTCACTTGGAAGGGACAACAATTAACTTGGACGAGGCTGCCACAGGGATTTACTGGGTCTCCGACTATTTTTTCGCGTATACTCAAGAATGACCTCTCAGATATCGAACTTCCAGGACATTCTGTATTAATACAATATGTAGATGATTTGTTATTAGCAAGTAAAGATTAACACTCTTGCAGAAAAAGGGCATCGAGCATCTCTGTCTAAACTCCAGCTGTGTCAAAGAGAGGTAAAATATTTGGGTTTTATCTTAAAAGAAGGACACAGGTTAGTTGATCCAGAACGAGTAAAGACAACTCTTGATATGCCTCCTCCTGTAACAAAAAAACAACACGGGATTTTTAGGAGCTGTAGGATTTTGCCAACCGTGGATTCCTGGGTTAGCAGAACTTACTAAGCCTCTAGTGCAGGCAACAAAAAAGGAGGAGATAGAGCCTGTGGCCCAGAAAGGGAGAAAGCTTTTACATCTGTGAAAAAAGCGTTGGTTTTAGCCCCTGCTCTAGGGTTACCAGATTATAGCAAACCATTGGAATTATTTGTCCATGAACGACAGGGAGTAGCAAGTGGGGTACTCACCCAAAAACTAGGTCCTCACCATAGACCAGTGGCCTATTACTCCACGCAGCTAGATGAGGTAGCTAAAGGCACTCCAGGATGCATCAGAGCAATAGCAGCTACGGCAGCTCTTACTGAAAAAAACATGACCTGTAGTTTTGGGTCACTCATTGACTGTGTATGTGCCACATGAAGTAGAACTGTCAATGAAACAATACGTGACTCAAGCACTATCCCCACAGAGAGCTCACCGCTATGAACTGATAATACTGCATGCAGATAATGGGACCTTAAAGAGATGCAACATCTTAAATCCAGCAACACTACTGCCTCTACCTGAGGATGGAGAACCACATCATTCCTGTGAGCAGGTGATCATCAGCTCGAGCAAGCCCCGGGAGGACCTTAAAGACAAACCTTTGGAAAACCCAGACTTAGTTCCGTTTACAGATGGATCATCCTATTATTTGGACGGAAGGCACCACTCCGGCTATGCTGTCACTAACCTCTTTGAGGTACTTGAGGCCAATCCTTTGTCTCCGTCTGTAAGTGCTCAAGCAGCAGAATTAATAGCATTGACCCAAGCAGCAAAAATTGGTAAGAACCTGCAGGTAAATATCTATACCGATTCTAAATATGCATTTGGAGTAGGTCATGTAACAGGGATGTTATGGAAAGAGCGAGGATTCTTTTCGTCATCAGGAAAGAAATTAGCTAATGGAGAAGAAATACGTAATTTGCTGGAAGCAGTCCAACTGCCCAAAGAAATTGCTGTAATACACTGCCCAGCCCATACTAAAGAAACTACAGAAATTAGCAGAGGAAATGCTTTAGCCGACGCTGCTGCGAAGGCTGCAGCTCGACAACCTCTGAGAGAATGTATGGGTGTAGTTCCAAGGATGGACCAGAGTGAACGGCCAATTTTAATAGACCCCAAAACCATGTATGAAAAAGACTGCTCAGTGGAAGAGAAAAAACAATGGGAGCAGTGGGAAGCAAAACAAAGTGATGATGGAATATGGACACTTGGAAGAAAACCAATTCTACAAAAAAAAAAAATAGTTAATTACTATAGCTAGGTGGTTTCACGATAAAGCTCTTGGGGGAGCGGAGGCAATAGCTAAGCAGGTACAGAAAGTATGGGCCGCTCCAGGAATCTACGCGGCTGCAAAAAGAATAACAAATAGCTGCCCGACCTGCCAGAAGTTTTCAAATAACAAGCCAAGCTCAGAGTTAGGGGGACGGTCATGGGCCTACTTCCCTTTCCAGAAGCTACAAATAGATTATGCGGATATGCCATCTGCCAATGGCTACAAACACTTGTTAGTGATAGTAGATCAGTTATCAGGCTGGGTAGAAGCTTTCCCAACAAGAAAGGCCGACACACGGGGAGTGGTAAAAGCCTTACTGAAGGAAATCATATCCAGGTATGGGGTCCCAGAAGCCACTGATTCAGACAGGGGTGCCCATTTTACGGCAAGCATAATCACTCAGTTATAGAAATCATTAGGCATAAAAAGAAACCTACAACCCCTTATCACCCACAATCTTCAGGACAAGTAGAAAGAATGAATAGAACACTAAAAGGAAAAATAGCAAGAATATGCGCACATGCTAGCCTAAAATGGCTGGGTAGGACCTTTCCCAACAAGAACGGCTGACGCAGGGCGGGTAGTAAAAGCCTTACTGAAAGAAATCATACCCAGGTATAGAGTCCCAGAAGCCATGGATTCAGACAGGGGTGCCCATTTTATGGCAAGCATAATCAGTCAGTTCTATAAATCATGAGGAATAAAAGGAAATCTATGTACCCCTTATCACCCACAATCTTCAGGACAAGTAGAAAGAATGAACAGCACATTAAAAGAAAAAATAGCAAGAAATGCACACATGCTAGCCTCAAATGGCCAGAAGCATTAAACTTAGCTCTATGGGATGTTTGAAATGTCCCATGGCAACCCATAGGACTAACACCAGCAGAAATTCTCTTTGGGAAACATTTAGCTGTACTAGGGACTTGTTATGCCAGCTAAGACTAGCCTGTTAGACGGGGATGAATGACTAACCCAGTATGTTCTAAGTATGCAAAAAAGGTTTGAAAATCTTTGAAATAAATAAATATATGCTCAATGATATCAATCCACACCACCTGAAATACAAGTGCCTGGTATACAGCCTGGGGATGAAGTTTTAGTTAAAGTATTTTCACAAAAAATCCAGGTTAAAACCTAAATGGAACGGGCCATATACTATCATACTGTGTTCTTATTTTGCTGTTCAAGTTGAACTGTACTTGTACATGTTAAAAAAAGAATGTGTATGTGTAAGAACACTTTGTAATCTTACATTCATAGATGGCATTGTTGTAGATACAAGTAATTAATTACTCAAATATTTGTATTTGTAACATTACCCAAAATTATGGGATGCGACTTTAATCATTCAGCTCCTATTAGATCTTATCAATTGTTACAATCTAATTATACACTAATTCAAAATTTACTACCTAACCCCATTGGAAAGAATCTCACACTAGTGAAGAAACTACTACAACATGACAACCTGCGTCGACTGCTAGAACGTACCCGAAACAATGGACAAAAAACCCTCTAATCACCATTCATCATGAAGCGGAAGAGATGCACCACGTCTTGGAAAGGATAAAAAGGGATGGAGAACATCATGGCTGGGAAACTCTTCTAGGGTGGTCACCAACTACAACAGCGATTTATAATCACGTGTTGCACCCACTAGTAGTTGTGTTAACTTTAACTGTGTTATGCCTATTGCTTACGATCATATTATGCATAAGATTATGGAACGTGATAGCACACCTTGAAAGGCTTCGAGAACTCTGTTTCAAGTATTAGCAGGGATGCTTCATAAAAACAAAGCGGGGAACTGTTAAAGAATAGCGAACTGAAACTGTCTAGAGGTAGCCACTTAGCACAACTTCTCTAAAACTTGCTTAGCATGAGGAGCTAAATTTGCTGAAGCCTTAGGCCGCACTTAGCGAAAACAATGAACTTTTACTTAGTCCAGTAAGAAAAGGGCCTCAGAGCTGGTTCCAGCTGGGAAGATAAGGAAGTTACAAGCAGTCTGCATTCCTGCATCTCACACTCCCAAAGGGAGGGTGTCTGCAGGAATGCGTCTCACACTCCCAAAGGGAGGGTGTCAAGGCTTTGAAGTAAGACCAGTGCAGGGCATTAGGACCTTGAGGGGCAAAGCCTTAGCTCACTGCTGGGGCAGTGTTCATTGTTATGATTTAGAATCACCTCCTCCTCAGGACCTTGAGACACAACAGTAAGACCCCACAAAAACAGAGGTACAACCGTCAGCAGAGACTGCAAAAAACAAAAATAAGGAGAAAAACAGCTTACCTCAGAATGACAATGAGACACAATGAGGAGCAGGAGACCCCAGACCAAAAAATTACTATTGGTCTAACTACCACGTGAAGGGTGGGAAATGTACGTTGAAAAAACTATAATTGCCCAGGATTTGTTTATGTTAGGGTCCCTCTTCGGAGGCACCCAGCTCGAGCTGTAATTACTGCACGCACGTCATTAATATTTAATTCTTTAATTTGTTTTGATTTGGCTCTGAATTTTTCTGCGGAAACCTAGCGTCAAGCCCTCTTATGGTGGCCAACAAGCCTAATTTCCATAGAATTTCCATAACAATAACTGGGCATGGGCGCGGGAGCATTTGAGCCAGGAGGGAGGGAGGAAAGAAACCTGCCGAACGTAACACTTGTGCTAGCAGATACTAGTACCCCGGACTGTGCTCCAAAAGTTTCTGCTCCACCTGATATACCTGATGATCTCTCTGTCATTACTTCTCCTTCTCCTCCTCCTTCTCCCTCTACTCCATTGGCTGCCGGACTCTATCCTATGATCCCCAACGTGCTGACTAACCCTGCCGCTTTACAGCCAGGGGGAAAGGGAGGGGCCAGTCCCCCTCCTCCTGTGCTGCGGGTATTTACTAATCAGCCCTGGCACCCCGGCCATCTCGCCTTATGGGGGGGTAAAATGCAGAGATTAAGAAAAGATGCAGGGCGATGTGTCCAATTATTTTCTAATATCTGCACTGGGCACAACCCAAACTGGAGTGATACCCAAATTCTTTTGAGGGAATTATTTCAACCAAATGAAGGGGATAAGATAATTAAAGATGCAGAAGAAGCGCAGCAAGCCGGGGGAAATAGAAACCTCTGGCTAGCAAATGGTCCAAATTGGGATTGTAATAATGCAGGAGATAGAGCTGTGTGTCCAACAGGACTTTGAAATTTAGTAGAAGTAATTAGAGCATGCAGAGAGTTAGGAGTAAATTGGACTAGAGTGCAAGAATGCAGACAGTGATTAGATGAACACCCCCAAGACTTCTGGGGACTTTTGCGGTAAGCCCCGCTAAAATAGGGAGGAATGACCCCACAAAACTTCAATGATGCTCTCGCAATTAGTGTTTTTATAGATCAAGCAGCCCCTGATACACAAAAGTATTTTAAAGAGCATATGGCAGGCTGGCAAGGGGAGGGGCGCGGAAGAACCAGGGGAGATAGATGGAATCAAAGTGAAGGGGGTGTACAATTAAGAGTTAATGATGTTTGTCATTCTTGGGGGGAACAAGGACACTGGAAGCAGGAATGCCCAGTGAGGCCCTGTGCACTTGGGAATAGAGGGGCCAGCATGAGGCAATCAAATATTGAGAAGGAGACCAGGCAATTCCCAGGCAGTCCACAATGACAGGAGATAGGAGACTCAGAAAATACTGTGGAAATGGGGGTAAATTTATGGGATGTAGATTTGGATTTGAAGGGCAGGTAATGGCAAATATAGAAGGCTTAGAAGTTCCCTTTCTAGTGGATACTGGAGCCACCCTTTCCCTTTTAAAGTTTGAGCCTAAAGGATGCAAGTCACCAGATAAAATAATGATGCAAGGAATAGCGGGAAAAGGCGAACGAATGTTATCTAAGCCCTTATTGCTTACTATTGGAGGTAAAAGAGCGTGGGGATGTATTACAATTTCCACAGACGCGCCCATGTGCCTTTTAGGGAGAGATCTCCTGCAAGCCTTGGATACTCAGATCTGCTTACAGCCAGAAGAGGTGGAATTAATAATTATGGGCTCATGTGTTCTGGCTAAGACACCAGAACCAGAGTCGACTAATATGCAAATTCCAACAAGGTTAGAATCAGTTCCTAAACGGTTATGGAGCTCTTCAGGAATGGATGTGGGACTACTGAAATCAGCTAGTCCAGTCTCGATAAAAACAAAGGGGGGATTGCCTCCTGCAGTTAAGCAATACCCTATCCCAAAGGAAGCAGAGAAGAGCATCCAAAAACAAACCGATCATTACCTGAAACTGGGTATCCTTAGAGTCTGTGAATCCCCGTACAACACCCCAATTCTGCCAGTTAAAAAGAACAGACAAGACTCTGATGGTGATCCAGAGTATCGCTTTGTACAAGACTTGAGGGCTATAAACCAACATGTAGTTGCTCCACATCCAGTAGTCCCTAACCCATCAACCATTTTACTACAGATACCCCTTTGGGCAACTTATTTTACTGTGATCGACCTAACGGCAGCCTTTTTTAGTATACCGATAGCTGAAGATAGCCAAGATCTCTTGGCTTTCACTTGGAAGGGACAACAATTAACTTGGACGAGGCTGCCACAGGGATTTACTGGGTCTCCGACTATTTTTTCGCGTATACTCAAGAATGACCTCTCAGATATCGAACTTCCAGGACATTCTGTATTAATACAATATGTAGATGATTTGTTATTAGCAAGTAAAGATTAACACTCTTGCAGAAAAAGGGCATCGAGCATCTCTGTCTAAACTCCAGCTGTGTCAAAGAGAGGTAAAATATTTGGGTTTTATCTTAAAAGAAGGACACAGGTTAGTTGATCCAGAACGAGTAAAGACAACTCTTGATATGCCTCGTCCTGTAACAAAAAAACAACACGGGATTTTTAGGAGCTGTAGGATTTTGCCAACCGTGGATTCCTGGGTTAGCAGAACTTACTAAGCCTCTAGTGCAGGCAACAAAAAAGGAGGAGATAGAGCCTGTGGCCCAGAAAGGGAGAAAGCTTTTACATCTGTGAAAAAAGCGTTGGTTTTAGCCCCTGCTCTAGGGTTACCAGATTATAGCAAACCATTGGAATTATTTGTCCATGAACGACAGGGAGTAGCAAGTGGGGTACTCACCCAAAAACTAGGTCCTCACCATAGACCAGTGGCCTATTACTCCACGCAGCTAGATGAGGTAGCTAAAGGCACTCCAGGATGCATCAGAGCAATAGCAGCTACGGCAGCTCTTACTGAAAAAAACATGACCTGTAGTTTTGGGTCACTCATTGACTGTGTATGTGCCACATGAAGTAGAACTGTCAATGAAACAATACGTGACTCAAGCACTATCCCCACAGAGAGCTCACCGCTATGAACTGATAATACTGCATGCAGATAATGGGACCTTAAAGAGATGCAACATCTTAAATCCAGCAACACTACTGCCTCTACCTGAGGATGGAGAACCACATCATTCCTGTGAGCAGGTGATCATCAGCTCGAGCAAGCCCCGGGAGGACCTTAAAGACAAACCTTTGGAAAACCCAGACTTAGTTCCGTTTACAGATGGATCATCCTATTATTTGGACGGAAGGCACCACTCCGGCTATGCTGTCACTAACCTCTTTGAGGTACTTGAGGCCAATCCTTTGTCTCCGTCTGTAAGTGCTCAAGCAGCAGAATTAATAGCATTGACCCAAGCAGCAAAAATTGGTAAGAACCTGCAGGTAAATATCTATACCGATTCTAAATATGCATTTGGAGTAGGTCATGTAACAGGGATGTTATGGAAAGAGCGAGGATTCTTTTCGTCATCAGGAAAGAAATTAGCTAATGGAGAAGAAATACGTAATTTGCTGGAAGCAGTCCAACTGCCCAAAGAAATTGCTGTAATACACTGCCCAGCCCATACTAAAGACACTACAGAAATTAGCAGAGGAAATGCTTTAGCCGACGCTGCTGCGAAGGCTGCAGCTCGACAACCTCTGAGAGAATGTATGGGTGTAGTTCCAAGGATGGACCAGAGTGAACGGCCAATTTTAATAGACCCCAAAACCATGTATGAAAAAGACTGCTCAGTGGAAGAGAAAAAACAATGGGAGCAGTGGGAAGCAAAACAAAGTGATGATGGAATATGGACACTTGGAAGAAAACCAATTCTACAAAAAAAAAAAATAGTTAATTACTATAGCTAGGTGGTTTCACGATAAAGCTCTTGGGGGAGCGGAGGCAATAGCTAAGCAGGTACAGAAAGTATGGGCCGCTCCAGGAATCTACGCGGCTGCAAAAAGAATAACAAATAGCTGCCCGACCTGCCAGAAGTTTTCAAATAACAAGCCAAGCTCAGAGTTAGGGGGACGGTCATGGGCCTACTTCCCTTTCCAGAAGCTACAAATAGATTATGCGGATATGCCATCTGCCAATGGCTACAAACACTTGTTAGTGATAGTAGATCAGTTATCAGGCTGGGTAGAAGCTTTCCCAACAAGAAAGGCCGACACACGGGGAGTGGTAAAAGCCTTACTGAAGGAAATCATATCCAGGTATGGGGTCCCAGAAGCCACTGATTCAGACAGGGGTGCCCATTTTACGGCAAGCATAATCACTCAGTTATAGAAATCATTAGGCATAAAAAGAAACCTACAACCCCTTATCACCCACAATCTTCAGGACAAGTAGAAAGAATGAATAGAACACTAAAAGGAAAAATAGCAAGAATATGCGCACATGCTAGCCTAAAATGGCTGGGTAGGACCTTTCCCAACAAGAACGGCTGACGCAGGGCGGGTAGTAAAAGCCTTACTGAAAGAAATCATACCCAGGTATAGAGTCCCAGAAGCCATGGATTCAGACAGGGGTGCCCATTTTATGGCAAGCATAATCAGTCAGTTCTATAAATCATGAGGAATAAAAGGAAATCTATGTACCCCTTATCACCCACAATCTTCAGGACAAGTAGAAAGAATGAACAGCACATTAAAAGAAAAAATAGCAAGAAATGCACACATGCTAGCCTCAAATGGCCAGAAGCATTAAACTTAGCTCTATGGGATGTTTGAAATGTCCCATGGCAACCCATAGGACTAACACCAGCAGAAATTCTCTTTGGGAAACATTTAGCTGTACTAGGGACTTGTTATGCCAGCTAAGACTAGCCTGTTAGACGGGGATGAATGACTAACCCAGTATGTTCTAAGTATGCAAAAAAGGTTTGAAAATCTTTGAAATAAATAAATATATGCTCAATGATATCAATCCACACCACCTGAAATACAAGTGCCTGGTATACAGCCTGGGGATGAAGTTTTAGTTAAAGTATTTTCACAAAAAATCCAGGTTAAAACCTAAATGGAACGGGCCATATACTATCATACTGTGTTCTTATTTTGCTGTTCAAGTTGAACTGTACTTGTACATGTTAAAAAAAGAATGTGTATGTGTAAGAACACTTTGTAATCTTACATTCATAGATGGCATTGTTGTAGATACAAGTAATTAATTACTCAAATATTTGTATTTGTAACATTACCCAAAATTATGGGATGCGACTTTAATCATTCAGCTCCTATTAGATCTTATCAATTGTTACAATCTAATTATACACTAATTCAAAATTTACTACCTAACCCCATTGGAAAGAATCTCACACTAGTGAAGAAACTACTACAACATGACAACCTGCGTCGACTGCTAGAACGTACCCGAAACAATGGACAAAAAACCCTCTAATCACCATTCATCATGAAGCGGAAGAGATGCACCACGTCTTGGAAAGGATAAAAAGGGATGGAGAACATCATGGCTGGGAAACTCTTCTAGGGTGGTCACCAACTACAACAGCGATTTATAATCACGTGTTGCACCCACTAGTAGTTGTGTTAACTTTAACTGTGTTATGCCTATTGCTTACGATCATATTATGCATAAGATTATGGAACATGATAGCACGCCTTGAAAGGCTTCGAGAACTCTGTTTCAAGTATTAGCAGGGATGCTTCATAAAAACAAAGCGGGGAACTGTTAAAGAATAGCGAACTGAAACTGTCTAGAGGTAGCCACTTAGCACAACTTCTCTAAAACTTGCTTAGCATGAGGAGCTAAATTTGCTGAAGCCTTAGGCCGCACTTAGCGAAAACAATGAACTTTTACTTAGTCCAGTAAGAAAAGGGCCTCAGAGCTGGTTCCAGCTGGGAAGATAAGGAAGTTACAAGCAGTCTGCATTCCTGCATCTCACACTCCCAAAGGGAGGGTGTCTGCAGGAATGCGTCTCACACTCCCAAAGGGAGGGTGTCAAGGCTTTGAAGTAAGACCAGTGCAGGGCATTAGGACCTTGAGGGGCAAAGCCTTAGCTCACTGCTGGGGCAGTGTTCATTGTTATGATTTAGAATCACCTCCTCCTCAGGACCTTGAGACACAACAGTAAGACCCCACAAAAACAGAGGTACAACTGTCAGCAGAGACTGCAAAAAACAAAAATAAGGAGAAAAACAGCTTACCTCAGAATGACAATGAGACACAATGAGGAGCAGGAGACCCCAGACCAAAAAATTACTATTGGTCTAACTACCACGTGAAGGGTGGGAAATGTACGTTGAAAAAACTATAATTGCCCAG
This sequence comes from Dromaius novaehollandiae, assembly GCF_036370855.1. NCBI lineage: Eukaryota > Metazoa > Chordata > Aves > Casuariiformes > Dromaiidae > Dromaius > Dromaius novaehollandiae. The sequence continues at coordinate 2,436,951 of NW_026991331.1, forward strand.
GATTTGTTTATGTTAGGGTCCCTCTTCGGAGGCACCCAGCTCGAGCTGTAATTACTGCACGCACGTCATTAATATTTAATTCTTTAATTTGTTTTGATTTGGCTCTGAATTTTTCTGCGGAAACCTAGCGTCAAGCCCTCTTATGGTGGCCAACAAGCCTAATTTCCATAGAATTTCCATAACAATAACTGGGCATGGGCGCGGGAGCATTTGAGCCAGGAGGGAGGGAGGAAAGAAACCTGCCGAACGTAACACTTGTGCTAGCAGATACTAGTACCCCGGACTGTGCTCCAAAAGTTTCTGCTCCACCTGATATACCTGATGATCTCTCTGTCATTACTTCTCCTTCTCCTCCTCCTTCTCCCTCTACTCCATTGGCTGCCGGACTCTATCCTATGATCCCCAACGTGCTGACTAACCCTGCCGCTTTACAGCCAGGGGGAAAGGGAGGGGCCAGTCCCCCTCCTCCTGTGCTGCGGGTATTTACTAATCAGCCCTGGCACCCTGGCCATCTCGCCTTATGGGGGGGTAAAATGCAGAGATTAAGAAAAGATGCAGGGCGATGTGTCCAGTTATTTTCTAGTATCTGCACTGGGCACAACCCAAACTGGAGTGATACCCAAATTCTTTTGAGGGAATTATTTCAACCAAATGAAGGGGATAAGATAATTAAAGATGCAGAAGAAGCGCAGCAAGCCGGGGGAAATAGAAACCTCTGGCTAGCAAATGGTCCAAATTGGGATTGTAATAATGCAGGAGATAGAGCTGTGTGTCCAACAGGACTTTGAAATTTAGTAGAAGTAATTAGAGCATGCAGAGAGTTAGGAGTAAATTGGACTAGAGTGCAAGAATGCAGACAGTGATTAGATGAACACCCCCAAGACTTCTGGGGACTTTTGCGGTAAGCCCCGCTAAAATAGGGAGGAATGACCCCACAAAACTTCAATGATGCTCTCGCAATTAGTGTTTTTATAGATCAAGCAGCCCCTGATACACAAAAGTATTTTAAAGAGCATATGGCAGGCTGGCAAGGGGAGGGGCGCGGAAGAACCAGGGGAGATAGATGGAATCAAAGTGAAGGGGGTGTACAATTAAGAGTTAATGATGTTTGTCATTCTTGGGGGGAACAAGGACACTGGAAGCAGGAATGCCCAGTGAGGCCCTGTGCACTTGGGAATAGAGGGGCCAGCATGAGGCAATCAAATATTGAGAAGGAGACCAGGCAATTCCCAGGCAGTCCACAATGACAGGAGATAGGAGACTCAGAAAATACTGTGGAAATGGGGGTAAATTTATGGGATGTAGATTTGGATTTGAAGGGCAGGTAATGGCAAATATAGAAGGCTTAGAAGTTCCCTTTCTAGTGGATACTGGAGCCACCCTTTCCCTTTTAAAGTTTGAGCCTAAAGGATGCAAGTCACCAGATAAAATAATGATGCAAGGAATAGCGGGAAAAGGCGAACGAATGTTATCTAAGCCCTTATTGCTTACTATTGGAGGTAAAAGAGCGTGGGGATGTATTATAATTTCCACAGACGCGCCCATGTGCCTTTTAGGGAGAGATCTCCTGCAAGCCTTGGATACTCAGATCTGTTTACAGCCAGAAGAGGTGGAATTAATAATTATGGGCTCATGTGTTCTGGCTAAGACACCAGAACCAGAGTCGACTAATCTGCAAATTCCAACAAGGTTAGAATCAGTTCCTAAACGGTTATGGAGCTCTTCAGGAATGGATGTGGGACTACTGAAATCAGCTAGTCCAGTCTCGATAAAAACAAAGGGGGGATTGCCTCCTGCAGTTAAGCAATACCCTATCCCAAAGGAAGCAGAGAAGAGCATCCAAAAACAAATCAATCATTATTTGAAACTGGGTATCCTTAGAGTCTGTGAATCCCCGTACAACACCCCAATTCTGCCAGTTAAAAAGAACAGGCAAGATTCTGATGGTGATCCAGAGTATCGCTTTGTACAAGACTTAGGGGCTATAAACCAACATGTAGTTGCTCCACATCCAGTAGTCCCTAACCCATCAACCATTTTACTACAGATACCCCTTTGGGCAACTTATTTTACTGTGATTGACCTAACGGCAGCTTTTTTTAGTATACCGATAGCTGAAGATAGCCAAGATCTCTTGGCTTTCACTTGGAAGGGACAACAATTAACTTGGACAAGGCTGCCACAGGGATTTACTGGGTCTCTGACTATTCTTTCGCGTATACTCAAAAATGACCTCTCAGATATCGAACTTCCAGGACATTCTGTAGTAATACAATATGTAGATGATATGTTATTAGCAAGTAAAGATTATGAGACATTTTTAAAAGACACTGTTTCTCCATGTAACGCTCTTGCAGAAAAAGGGCATCAGGCATCTCTGTCTAAACTCCAGCTGTGTCAAAGAGAGGTAAAATATTTGGGTTTTATCTTAAAAGAAGGACACAGGTTAGTTGATCCAGAACGAGTAAAGACAATTCTTGATATGCCTCGTCCTGTAACAAAAAAACAACACGGGATTTTTAGGAGCTGTAGGATTTTGCCAACCGTGGATTCCTGGGTTAGCAGAACTTACTAAGCCTTTAGTGCAGGCAACAAAAAAGGAGGAGATGGAGCCTGTGGCCTGGGGCCCAGAAAGGGAGAAAGCTTTTACATCTGTGAAAAAAGCGTTGGTTTCAGCCCCTGCTCTAGGGTGACCAGATTATAGCAAACCATTGGAATTGTTTGTCCATGAACGACAGGGAGTAGCAAGTGGGGTACTCACCCAAAAACTAGGCCCTCACCACAGACCAGTGGCCTATTATTCCACGCAGCTAGATGAGGTAGCTAAAGGCACTCCAGGATGCATCAGAGCAATAGCAGCTATGGCAGCTCTTACTGAAAAAAACATGACCTGTAGTTTTGGGTCACTCATTGACTGTGTATGTGCCACATGAAGTAGAACTGTCAATGAAACAATACGTGACTCAAGCACTATCCCCACAGAGAGCTCACCGCTATCAACTGATAATACTGCATGCAGATAATGGGACCTTAAAGAGATGCAACATCTTAAATCCAGCAACACTATTGCCTCTACCTGAGGATGGAGAACCACATCATTCCTGTGAGCAGGTGATCGTCAGCTCGAGCAAGCCCCGGGAGGACCTTAAAGACGAACCTTTGGGAAACCCAGACTTAGTTCCGTTTACAGATGGATCATCCTAGTATTTGGACGGAAGGCACCACTCCGGCTATGCTGTCACTAACCTCTTTGAGGTACTTGAGGCCAATCCTTTGTCTCCGTCTGTAAGTGCTCAAGCAGCAGAATTAATAGCATTGACCCAAGCAGTAAAAATTGGTAAGAACCTGCAGGTAAATATCTATACCGATTCTAAATATGCATTTGGAGTAGGTCATGTAACAGGGATGTTATGGAAAGAGCGAGGATTCTTTTCGTCATCAGGAAAGAAATTAGCTAATGGAGAAGAAATACGTAATTTGCTGGAAGCAGTCCAACTGCCCAAAGAAATTGCTGTAATACACTGCCCAGCCCATACTAAAGACACTACAGAAATTAGCAGAGGAAATGCTTTAGCCGACGCTGCTGCGAAGGCTGCAGCTCGACAACCTCTGAGAGAATGTATGGGGGCAGTTCCAAGGATGGACCAGAGTGAATGGCCAATTTTAATAGACCCCAAAACCACGTATGAAAAAGACTGCTCAGTGGAAGAGAAAAAACAATGGGAGCAGTGGGAAGCAAAACAAAGTGATGATGGAATATGGACACTTGGAAGAAAACCAATTCTACCAAAAAAAAAAATTTAATTACTATAGCTAGGTGGTTTCACGATAAAGCTCATGGGGGAGCGGAGGCGGTGGCTAACCAGGTACAGAAAGTATGGGCTGCTCCAGGAATCTACGCGGCTGCAAAAAGAATAACAAATAGCTGCCCGACCTGCCAGAAGTTTTCAAATAACAAGCCAAGCTCAGAGTTAGGGGGACGGTCATGGGCCTACTTCCCTTTCCAGAAGCTACAAATAGATTATGCGGATATGCCATCTGCCAATGGCTACAAACACTTGTTAGTGATAGTAGATCAGTTATCAGGCTGGGTAGAAGCTTTCCCAACAAGAAAGGCCGACACACGGGGAGTGGTAAAAGCCTTACTGAAGGAAATCATATCCAGGTATGGGGTCCCAGAAGCCACTGATTCAGACAGGGGTGCCCATTTTACGGCAAGCATAATCACTCAGTTATAGAAATCATTAGGCATAAAAAGAAACCTACAACCCCTTATCACCCACAATCTTCAGGACAAGTAGAAAGAATGAATAGAACACTAAAAGGAAAAATAGCAAGAATATGCGCACATGCTAGCCTAAAATGGCTGGGTAGGACTTTTTCCAACAAGAACGGCTGACACAGGGCGGGTAGTAAAAGCCTTACTGAAAGAAATCATACCCAGGTACAGAGTCCCAGAAGCCACTGATTCAGACAGGGGTGTCCATTTTATGGCAAGCATAATCAGTCAGTTTTATAAATCATGAGGAATAATGAACTTTTACCTAGTTCAGTAAGAAAAGGGACTGAGAGCTGGTTCAAGCTGGAATGATAAGGGAGTTGCAAGCAGTTCGCATTCCTGTGCTTCATGCTCTGGGAGGGAGGATGTCAAGGCTTTGAAATAAGGCCTACTTGGGCACCAGGACCCTGGGAAACAAAGCCTCCTCTCATTGCTGAAACAGTGTTAATTAGGGGGTCTGGACTATCTCGGGGTCTAGATTATATCCCTTCATCAGGACCTTGGCAGATAACACCTATTGTCACTGCTGGGGCAGTGCTAATTGCTGGAACAACACCTCTTTGTCAGGGCCTGGAGAGACAAGGGCGGGACCCGAGGAACCAAGACACATCTGTCAACAAAAACCATAACAGTAAAGATAAACAGCCTGCCTAGGCACAGGGATGAGACCCAATAAGGAGCAGGAGACTCCAGGCCCAAATATTACTATTGGTCCAAACTACTGCCTGAGGGGTGGAGAGCTTACATTGGAAGGTATAATTGCCCAGGCATTTCTTTGTTTGGGGTCCCTCTTCGGAGACACCCAGCTCGAGCTGTAATTACCGCACGCGTGTCATTAAAATTTCATTATTTCATTTGCCTTGATTTGGCGCCAAACTTTTCTGCGGGAACCTAGGGTCGGGCCCTGTTATGGTGGCTGACAAGCCTCATTTCCATAACACCGAGCCCGGGGCCCGTCCCCGTGTCCGGGGGGTCCCGCCTCGCCCTCACCTCTCCTCTCCAGCGCAGCCCTCCTGTACTCCATGTATCTCCACTGCCACTCCATGCAGCTCTTCTCCAGGTAGTGCTTCAGCCTCTCAGGCTCATTCTCTGCCTCCCACTTCCTCTTGGTGATTAGCGCAGCAGCATACGCCATGACGAATGTCAGCGTGTCCTTGTCAAAGGCGATGAAATCCTTCCCGTCGTAGGCATCCCGCAGAAACCCCCAGATCCCACCGTCCTCCAGGAGGTCACAGCCGTACGTGCGCTGCACTGTGTGATACCCTGAGACACAAGCAGGGAGACGGGGGCTCAGGGGCAGCCCCGGCCCCGCACAGGGGCTTGGACACGGCACCCAGCGCAGGGCTGGGGGCACCCCAGACCCGCAGCCCCCAGCGCTGACAGCGAGCAGCTGCCGCTGGGAGCCCCGGCCCGCGCTCACCCCCGCTCTGGTTGTAGTGCTTCTGCAGTGTGTCCAGCTCCACTCTGGAAGACTAATGATTGCCATATGCGTTCTGGGGCTGCCTGTCCCAGTGGTCCTGACCCTCCTGCTCCATCCAGGCCGCACCCGGCACCGCCCTCTGCGTCTCGCTGTCGTAGCCATCGATGAGCTCTCCGTCCACGTAGCCCACGGAGACGAAGGCGGGCAGCCCCGGGCTGGGCTCCGTCACGGCGGTGTGGAAGTAGCGCAGGGAGTGGGGGCCTGCGGGGACACGGGGGGTGGTGAGGGGCCGGGGGGGGCACGTTGGGGGGCATCCGGGGGATCAAGATGTCCCGGGGGGAGAAGTCGGGGAGGTCGGGGGGGGCAGCAAGTCCCGGGGGGCAGGTCAGGGGGGCAGCACGACACAGGGGGGGCACGTCGGGGGGGCAGCACATTCCGGGAGGGCAGGTCGGGGGGCTCCGGGGGGGCAGCACGTCCCGGGGGGAAGATCGGGGGGGCAGCACCTCCCGGGGGCGGTTGCAGGCCGGTCCGTGGGGCCGCTGACGGGGAGCCCGGCGCCGGGGGAGGGGCAGAGGGGGGCCCGGGGGCCCCGCCCGCACTCACCGCTCGCCGCCGCCGCCGCCGCCGCCGCCGCCGCCCAGCAGCAGCAGCCCCGGCCCCAGCGCCCGCCCCGCTACCGCCTCCTCGCTGCCAGCGCCCTCGCCCTCACCCGGCGCCGAAGCCCACGGCGGCCACGCCCCCGCGCCACCATTGGCTCCGCTGCGGCGCACCGCCATTGGCTGCCCCGCCCGCCAATAGCGGCTCTTGTCGGCTGAGGCGTCCCCAGGCGCTGGGCTGATCCCGGCGCGGCGGGTTGGGAGAAGCGACAGCGAGGGCGCTTGCGGAGGGCGCTGCGCAGCGCCGAGCCGCGGCTCCCGCTCCGCCTTGTCGCACGGCCATTGGCCCCGCCGGCGGCCGCCCGCCAATGGCGAGGCGCGGCAGCGGTGACGCCCCCGGGCGCCGGGCGGATCTCCGCGGAGCGCGTGGTGGGCGGGAGCGCGGAGGCGATGTGGGAGGCCGAGGCCGATGTGGGGACGGAGACGACGTGGGGATGGGGATGCCATGGGGATGGGGCCACTGGGGGGATGGGACGCCGTGGGGCTGGAGACGATGTGGGGATGGGGACACCGTGGGGCTGGAGATGGAGTTGGCTCTGTCACAGGGACAGGGGGACACTGTGGGGATGGGGATGATGGGGGGATGGGGACGATGTGGGGACGGGGACGCCATGGAGATGGGGACGATGTGGGGACGGGGACACCATTGGGATGGGGATGGAGTTGGCTCTGTCACAGGGGGGGACGCGGAGCCAGCAGTGGGAGCTCAGGGAGTGGCGCCCATCGAAGGCCGAGTGCTGGTAGGTGGTCCCCGGCCCACCCCGGCACCCATAGGTCTACTGGAAGATGTGGAAACCTGCCCAAGGTGGCACCCATGGGTGAGGAGCTGCCCAGGGCCCCAGGCGTCTAGCCCCGTTGCACCCCTGGAGCCAGGCATCCAATCCCATCAGCACCCACACCCTTCCATGTGTTGTCCGAAAAGCGGATTCGTTGCCCGGTGTGCAATAAGCCAATAATTACACACTCAGGAGAGACATTTGTTTATTTATTTCAGAGTTGCGCAAGCCTGGGTGCTCGGTGGTTTCCCACAAATCGAGCACACACACCCCAACTTTTCAAGTAGCATTTATACAAACAAATTGCCAGATTTGCGACTTTCCCTTTTACACTGATTGGTTAGTGATTTCTTCATTCCCTGGGTCCCACCCCTGCTTCTCAAGGTCCTGATCAATTAACACTGCCCCAGCTAGGTCAGTAGATGTTATCTCCCAAGGTCCTGAGGAAGAGGACATAATCCAGACCCCTTAATTAACACAGTTTCAACAGTGAGAGGAGGCTTTGCTTCCCAAGGTCCTGGCGCCCAAACAGGCCTTATTTCACAGCCTTGACATCCTCCCTTTCGGAGAGTGGGGCACAGGAATGCAGACTGCTTGTAACTCCCTTATCTTTCCAGCCTGCACCAGCTCTGGGGCCCTTTCTTACCGAACTAGGAGCGTGGCCTAAGGCTTCAGCAAATTTAGCTACTCATGCTAAGCAAGTGTGTGGCTACTCATGCTAAGCAAATTCTGTCTAAGATAGAAGTTATCCAAATCTACCTACTTCAAACATTCTTTCTGAGCTTCTCAGGGTTGTCTTGTAACAATTGCACCCATGTTATCACCCATGGGCCCAGGTGGCCACCCATCAGCACCTGTGACCACCCATGGACCCAGGTGTCCAGCCCCATTGCACCCGTGTTATCACACATGGGCCCAGGTGGCGGCCCCATCAGCACCCACCACCACCCATGGACCCAGGTGTCGACCCCCTTTGCACCCATGGACTCAGGCGTGAGGTCACATCACCACCCCTGAACCCAGGCCCCCCACCCCATTGCACCCATGGTCCCAGCCCCCTGGCCCATTGCACCTGTGTCCCCAGCCCCCCACCCCATTGCACCCACGTCCCCAGGCCCCTGCCCCTGCCCCATTACGCCCATATCCGGAGCTTCCCCGACTCATTGCACCCATATCCCCAGCCCCCTGCCCCTTTGCGCCCATGTCCCCAGGCCCCTGCCAATTGCAACCACCTCCCCAGGCCCCCTGCCCCATTGCACCCACATCCCCAGGCCCCCGCCCTATTGCACCCATATCCCAGGCCCCCACCCCATTGCACCCATATCCCCAGCCCCCTGGCCCACGCAGATGGGGCCACACTGCAGCAAGCCCAGCGCAGGCCCCCAAGCTGCCTGGCAGCTGCAGCACAGCACACAGGAGCAGAGACCAAGGGTGCTGGCTTGGTGCAGCCGGCAGAAGAGAAGGCGTAGGGGGATCTCACTGCTGCCTGCAAGTGCCTAACGGGAGCGTGCAGAGAGCATGGAGCCAGAGACGTCCTGAGGGGCCTGGGGACAGGTTGAGGGCAACGGCACGGCTTGTGGCAGGGAAAAGTCCCCTCAGAGACTGCAAATGGCCTTGGAAGCCGAATGGTGGTGCAACACTGGAGCAGGGTGCCAGGGCCGTGCGGGAATCCATCGCCAGAGACAGACAGAGCTCGACCCTGACAGGCCCTGCGAAACCTCCTCTGCTTGCCTCCACTTGCAGCAGGAGGTTGCAGCAGACACCTCCGGAAGACCCTTCCCACCCCAGCTGCTCTCTCACTCTGCGACTGCTTGTAGGGCTTTCTCTGCAGCCCTGACTGCCTTCCTTGGCAGCGCCTGCACTAGTCTTTCTCCTGACAGTTCCCTGACACCAAGTAACACAGCGGGAACAGCTGCCGAGGGTTTATTTGGAGCAGCACATGGGCTGTGGGACACGACGCAGTAGCATTGCTGTAGCAGCCAGGAGAGAGCCTCCGTCGCTCTGCCTCTTTGCTCTGCGCCATCTCCCATCTCGGGCCACCTGTCTGGCAGCTGCATCCTCGCGCTGTTCCTCTCACTGCCCTGAGTCACAGCGGCAGCTAAAAGCTCTGCGCAGAGCCCGAAGCGCTGCCCTGAGCCGCAATGGCCATCGCCTGGAAGGCGCAGCATGCGGGAGGGCGGTGATGCCTGTGGAGGAAGGAGAGCCGTGGGCGAGGGGCTGGGCAAGTGCAGGGCAAGCCTGAGGGTCTCTGGCTGCGGGGGAGGCCTCCGCCTTTGTTCCTGTGCTGGCTGATGGGGCCAGAGGCACACTGTCCCCCGCATCCTGGCAGCCTCCCGCCAGAGCAGATGCCGCTGCCTCGGCTCCTCGGGGCACTGCTGGGGCCAGAGGCGTGCTCTGCAGGTCACCAGCTGCCTCCCTGGCAGCATCTCTGCCCTTCACAACGGGTGAGCAGGGCACCTCCTCAGGACACGGCTGTGGGTCTGCCAAGAGGCTCCTGAGGCTCGGTCTGACCCAGCTCATGACCAAGGCCATGTTTTCCTCCAGCTCCTCCCATTCCAAAGGCTCTTCATCAACATCCTCTTCCTCATCGCTCCACTCCACGCCAGCATCCTCTGGCACTTCCCAGACTCTCTTCCCAGCTCCCAGCTCCCGCGCCCTCCCGCAGGGCCGGAGGGAAGACGATGACTTGTGCTCCTCTTTGGGCTCACAGGCAACCTGCATGGGGAGAGCAGGAACACAGCCCTGTGTGATATCAGCTGGCCATGCTCAGCATCCTGGTGCCCTGGGATATAGGAGGGGGCAAAGGGTTTGGGGTGGGGGGATGCTGTGAGTGGCCGCGAGCCCCAAGGGGAGGCACATGCAGCTGGCTGGGCAATGGCACAAGGCTTGTCTTGGGGCCGTAGCAGCAGGGCTGGGCCGGGGGCCACGACGGGCAGCGGGGGATGGAGGTGGCCGGGTACGTGGCACAAGGGGGCTGGCTCGCTGGCTGTGGGAGGCGGCTGCTGCTGGGGCTGCCCCTGCCCTCCTTGCTCAGCATCCATGCCCCAGGGCTGGATGCTGTGCAGGCCGGGGAGGGCACGTCAGCCCTGGGCCTCTGGCACTTGGAAACACAGAGCACCAGGCATCTTCCCCAGGACAGAGAGTGCAGAGCGCAAAGGGCTGGGGGGACAGCTTCTCACCACGGCCGCGGGGGACCCATGCAATGGGGCAGCTCTTCTCACCCACCCTGCACACCCCAGACGCTGCTCACACCGCACCTCCCTTTGGTGGTGGGTGCCGACGCCATGCTCCTTGCTCACCTGGTGAGGAAGGCCTGCGGCCAGGGCAGAGCCTTCTGCTGCGCTTTCTTCGGGCAATGGTGGTTGGAGAGGCAGGCTGTTGCTCTCCCCACAAGGGCCTCCGCACAACTGGGAGGCCTTTGGCGCAGCCTCTGCGGGAAGCGATGGAGGCAGAGGAGCATTTTCCCCTGCATCCTCAGGGCCTCTGGCTGCAGGGGAGGCCTCTGCCTTTGCTCCTGTGCTGGCCAGTGGAGCCAGAGGCACACTGTCCCCCGCGTCCTGGCAGCCTCCTGCCAAAGGAGATGCCGCTGCCACGGCTCCTCGGGGCACTGCTGGGGCCAGAGGCGTGCTCTGCAGGTCACCAGCTGCCTCCCTGGCAGCATCTCTGCCCTTCACAACGGGTGAGCAGGGCACCTCCTCAGGACACGGCTCTGGGTCTGCCAAGAGGCTCCTGAGGCTCGGTCTGACCCAGCTCATGACCAAGGCTGTGTTTTTCTCCAGCTCCTCCCATTCCAAAGGTTCTTCTTCAACGTCCTCTTCCTCATCGCTCCACTCCACGCCAGCATCCTCTGGTGCTCCCCGGACTCTCTTCCCAGCTCCCATCTTGCGCTCCCTCCTGGGCGCATGGGCGTACAGCCGCTCCAGCACCTCCCACTTGGACCTCGCATCCTTCAGGAGCTCCACTCGCGTCACCTCCGGTTGCCACAGGTTATAGAAGGAGTTTCTGGCACAGAGCTGAAGCCAGAGAGGGAGATTTGTGAAGGCAGCTGCTTTTCCCACCAGCAATGCCCCCCGTGGCCCTGCCAGCACTGCCACCATCACACTGTTGCAGCAGGGCGCAGCGGCTGGCCCCAGCACACGGAGGGTCACCATCTGCCCCGGCCCACCCTTTGCACTCACCTCCTTGGGGCGAACATTGAGGCATCCCGATGCTGTCAGGGAGAAACGTTTCCCCTTGCCCTCCTCTTCCTCGACCTCCCTCTCCTTTGGCCTCGGCTCCTTCCTCTCCAGAAAGGCTTCTCGCAGCTGAGCCAAGCTCTGCCCGGTGCGCGCCACGCAGCTCCTGTCGAGCTCCTCCAGCGTCTCTGTTTTGATTGAGAGCACGGCGAGATACTGCGAGGGGTTGTCGGGGTGTATGCGCAGTGGCGTGCCTTGAAGGCGACAGATGATGCCCAGAGGCTGCTGTTTGGGCCTCTGCACTGCAAGTTGCCATCCTAGTGTGACCAGTCCATGGCCCCTGCCCGGGGAAGCTGGTGCACCGGCCCCCATGACCTTCCTTTTGCCCCCACGCCTGTTGCAATCTGGCCCTTGCAGAGCTGTGGCAGCTGTGTTTTTGCCACGCTCCCTGCTCTCCTTCTGCAATGCGCTTGCCAGGCCTGCTAGAGCAATGGTGTATGCCAAGGTCCTTTGTGGCCCGGCTGCCCTGAGCTCCCGGCCATGTCCCGCACTCACATCATCAGGACGGCTCAAGGCTGCAGACGCGAGCGCCAGCAGTGCGTGCATCAGAGGTGCGGCAGGCAGTGCGGGGCTGTGTGCAGCAGGTCTCTGGTCCTCAGCCCTCATTTCCATGCACACATCTGCAAGGATGTTCTCAACAGCTTGCAGCATCCTTGCTTTTCCCAGCGCGGAAGACCCAGGCCTGGCCTCAGGCAAATAGGAGACAGGAGCTTGAATTGCTCGGGGGAGAGCGCCAGCTTCCTGCTTAGCTTTTGGAGAGGCAGGCACTCTCCTTGCCACATCCTCCAGAGCCTCAGCAGTGGCCGTGCATCTCAAAGAAGATCTGCAGGATTTTTCTGGAGGTCGACATGCGGATGCCGCTCTTTGACCTGTAGAGGCCTCCAGGCCTCCACGTGCCTGCCTAGCTGCCTTGGTTGCGTGAGGCGCTAAGCCGGGCCGATGCGGTGTCTCTGCTCTTGCACAAGGCCTGCTGTGCAGTGTCTCCCGGCGCCCCGGAGGAGCCTTCTTCACAAGGCTGCTGGAGGCATGAAGAGCTTGCACCGAGTCGAGAACCTCCCTCACAGTGTCCTCCGCCATCTGCAATCAAAGCCCATGAGGAAGGCCAAGTTACTGCTGCCCTTTACCCCCCCCCCCCAGCCTTCCCACATGCACACTCCCTGTGGCCCCTGAAACCCTCCACAACAGCAGCACTCTCCCACGCAGCTGGCTCCCAAAGGCTGCGTGGGGAGAAGGCTGGTCACCACTGGGCAAGAGATGGGCAAAGGCAGCTCCCTCGGAAACCTCGAGCCATGTCCTTGCCGACTGCCATGCAGAGCAGGCGCTCCTCCTGCTCCCTCCCACCACTTCCCGCCTGCTGCTTGGCAGCTATGCACAGTCAGGCAGAGGCTTTGCCACCATCGCTGCTCAGCTCGCTACCTTCGCGATGACGTCTTCAGGGTCTTGCCAGCTCTGTGGGCCGGGCAGCAACGGCCGCCTGTCCCTTTGCTGCGATGAAGTCGGGGTCGGGATGCGTTGCGTCACTGCATGCGGCTCCCGCTGGCCCCCCTGCAGGGAGAAGGAAGCACATGATGGAGGCGGTTGCGTTCGTACAAGCGGCCCCTCAGGCACAGGAAAGCCCGGCCCCATGGCAAAGGGAAGCTCATGGCCTAGCACGACCCAGCTGTGCTAAGCCTGGAGATGCTCTCTGACCCTCAGCACAGCTCACAGGCTCCATTTGGGCCTTGCAGCACCCCAGTCGGTGTGCTTTGTGCACCAGAAAATCCCCAGCACCAGCAAGAAATACCCCCTGGCCAGAGAAGATCAGGCCTGGCTCGCTTGCCCCACCTCCTCTTCCCCACCGTCCTCATGCTTTCCGTGCGGCTCCCAGCCCTGCTGCCTGCCTCTCCCTCCAGCCCCACCGCTCACCTTGCTTCTGCGCTTCGGCCTCACAGAAAGCCCATCCACGGGCTGGGAGCCGGCATTCGCCTGCCGCCCCTTGTCCATCTGCAGGAGCTTCTCCTGCGCACCTGCCACTCTGGCACTCAAGAGAGCTGCTCCCTCCTCAGCGAGCTGCTCTCCTCAGAGGGCACAGCCAGGGGCTCTGCTCCCAGCATGGACTCGGTCACCACGGGCACCGCCCCATCACAATGGCCTTGGGGGCATGATGCCACCCCCATCACAAAGCCCTGCACGTTGCCATGGGGACCCCCGTGACCACCTCCTGCTGGCCACCAGGGGCACCTGCATCACAAGGCCTTGCTGGTGACCGTGCTAGCACCGACATCACAAGGCCTTGCTGCTCACCGGGGGCACCTCCAGCACCAGGGCTTTGCCTCCCAGCCTCTGGTGCCAGCTTCTGAGCCCAGCTCCGAGCTGCCATCTGTGCCGCAGCAGGAATTTTCCTCTCCCCACCTCTCTGCCTCCTACACCGTGCAGATGCTGCCCTTCTTCAGGCCCTCTAGAGCACACAGCCAGCCACTGCAAGACCACTCCTCTTGCTCGGGCCACTAAGCCTCACCCATATGCCTCACCGTCCAGCCCTAGGCAGAGCGTCCTGCATTCCCGCTGCTTTCTCACAGAAAGGCCAACTGCCCCTCCGCACCTTCCCAGACGGGCCTTCCCAAAGAGGCTGCAGCCATCCACCGCAGCGCTCCAGGCATGCCACGCTGCAGGCCCGCAGCTGCACACAGACTGCAAAGTGCTCCTGTCTGGTCCCCAGGCTGCAGGCATTAGCGGACGGACCCCTGAGACAGGTGCCCGCCTCTGCAGATTTCCCACAAAAGCTGTCAGAGATTCATTTCTCCAGACTGTTGCTCTCTAAGCACTTCCCTATTGGCGTGCACGCACTGCGCTGGGCCCCTCCAGGCTTTCTTTGCTCCACATCACCCTGCACCTTTGCCTTGCCCTCCCACACCATCGCTTCCTCACTCTTCCATGCATCCTCCTCTCCCCTCAGGGGCACCGACTTTTGGGCTCTCCTCACCACCTTGGCCACCGGCTTGAGCCTCACGGCAGCACACGGGCACACTCTCCTCCTGATGAAGCGTGACACCCCCCAGCCTTGGTGCCTCGCTGCTGGCTCGCCTTCGGGACGTCCAGCTGCTGGACCGCCAGGCCACCTGGGCAAGCAGGCCCTGCCCTCACCTGTGCACCTCTTCCTACTCACGGGGCTTGTGCTTTTCTTGCTTTTGCCCCCAGGGGGCACGTGGGGACCATCTCTCCACGCCAGCCTTCATGCACAAAGAGGGGCCCACGCTCATGAAAACAAAGCCCTGCTGCCAGCACCAGCTGCACACCCAGGGGCTGACCTGCTGGATCCAAGCACTGCTGCTCAAGCCCATTCCCCTCACTGGCAGCATGCAGGAAAAACCCCACCTGCCCTGCCAGGCCTACAGCCATGTCATCACACTTGGTACTTTCCAGGCAGGATCCTTGTGTTAAGGAAGAGCAAACTGAAACTGCCTACAGGCAGCCGCTTAGCACAACTTCTCTAAAACTTGCCTGGCATGAGGAGCTAAATTTGCTGAAGCCTTAGGCCGCACTTATCGAAAATAATGAACTTTTACTTAGTCCAGTAAGAAAAGGGCCTCAGAGCTGGTTCCAGCTGGGAAGATAAGGCAGTTACAAGCAGTCTGCATTCCTTGCAATTACTGTTTTTATAGATCAAGCAGCCCCTGATACACAAAAGTATTTTAAAGAGCATATGCCAGGCTGGCAAGGGGAGGGGCGCGGAAGAACCAGGGGAGATAGATGGAGTCAAAGTGAAGGTGGTGTACAATTAAGAGTTAATGATGTTTGTCATTCTTGGGGGGAACAAGGACACTGGAAGCAGGAATGCCCAGTGAGGCCCTGTGCACTTGGGAATAGAGGGGCCAGCATGAGGCAATCAAATCAGTCCACAATGACAGGAGATAGGAGACTCAGAAAATACTGTGGAAATGGGGGTAAATTCATGGGATGTAGATTTGGATTTGAAGGGCAGGTAATGGCAAATATAGAAGGCTTAGAAGTTCCCTTTCTAGTGGATACTGGAGCCACCCTTTCCCTTTTAAAGTTTGAGCCTAAAGGATGCAAGTCACCAGATAAAATAATGATGCAAGGAATAGCGGGAAAAGGCGAACGAATGTTATCTAAGCCCTTATTGCTTACTATTGGAGGTAAAAGAGCGTGGGGATGTATTACAATTTCCACAGACGCGCCCATGTGCCTTTTAGGGAGAGATCTCCTGCAAGCCTTGGATACTCAGATCTGCTTACAGCCAGAAGAGGTGGAATTAATAATTATGGGCTCATGTGTTCTGGCTAAGACACCAGAACCAGAGTCGACTAATATGCAAATTCCAACAAGGTTAGAATCAGTTCCTAAACGGTTATGGAGCTCTTCAGGAATGGATGTGGGACTACTGAAATCAGCTAGTCCAGTCTCGATAAAAACAAAGGGGGGATTGCCTCCTGCAGTTAAGCAATACCCTATCCCAAAGGAAGCAGAGAAGAGCATCCAAAAACAAACCGATCATTACCTGAAACTGGGTATCCTTAGAGTCTGTGAATCCCCGTACAACACCCCAATTCTGCCAGTTAAAAAGAACAGACAAGACTCTGATGGTGATCCAGAGTATCGCTTTGTACAAGACTTGAGGGCTATAAACCAACATGTAGTTGCTCCACATCCAGTAGTCCCTAACCCATCAACCATTTTACTACAGATACCCCTTTGGGCAACTTATTTTACTGTGATCGACCTAACGGCAGCCTTTTTTAGTATACCAATAGCTGAAGATAGCCAAGATCTCTTGGCTTTCACTTGGAAGGGACAACAATTAACTTGGACGAGGCTGCCACAGGGATTTACTGGGTCTCCGACTATTTTTTCGCGTATACTCAAGAATGACCTCTCAGATATCGAACTTCCAGGACATTCTGTATTAATACAATATGTAGATGATTTGTTATTAGCAAGTAAAGATTAACACTCTTGCAGAAAAAGGGCATCGAGCATCTCTGTCTAAACTCCAGCTGTGTCAAAGAGAGGTAAAATATTTGGGTTTTATCTTAAAAGAAGGACACAGGTTAGTTGATCCAGAACGAGTAAAGACAACTCTTGATATGCCTCGTCCTGTAACAAAAAAACAACACGGGATTTTTAGGAGCTGTAGGATTTTGCCAACCGTGGATTCCTGGGTTAGCAGAACTTACTAAGCCTCTAGTGCAGGCAACAAAAAAGGAGGAGATAGAGCCTGTGGCCCAGAAAGGGAGAAAGCTTTTACATCTGTGAAAAAAGCGTTGGTTTTAGCCCCTGCTCTAGGGTTACCAGATTATAGCAAACCATTGGAATTATTTGTCCATGAACGACAGGGAGTAGCAAGTGGGGTACTCACCCAAAAACTAGGTCCTCACCATAGACCAGTGGCCTATTACTCCACGCAGCTAGATGAGGTAGCTAAAGGCACTCCAGGATGCATCAGAGCAATAGCAGCTACGGCAGCTCTTACTGAAAAAAACATGACCTGTAGTTTTGGGTCACTCATTGACTGTGTATGTGCCACATGAAGTAGAACTGTCAATGAAACAATACGTGACTCAAGCACTATCCCCACAGAGAGCTCACCGCTATGAACTGATAATACTGCATGCAGATAATGGGACCTTAAAGAGATGCAACATCTTAAATCCAGCAACACTACTGCCTCTACCTGAGGATGGAGAACCACATCATTCCTGTGAGCAGGTGATCATCAGCTCGAGCAAGCCCCGGGAGGACCTTAAAGACAAACCTTTGGAAAACCCAGACTTAGTTCCGTTTACAGATGGATCATCCTATTATTTGGACGGAAGGCACCACTCCGGCTATGCTGTCACTAACCTCTTTGAGGTACTTGAGGCCAATCCTTTGTCTCCGTCTGTAAGTGCTCAAGCAGCAGAATTAATAGCATTGACCCAAGCAGCAAAAATTGGTAAGAACCTGCAGGTAAATATCTATACCGATTCTAAATATGCATTTGGAGTAGGTCATGTAACAGGGATGTTATGGAAAGAGCGAGGATTCTTTTCGTCATCAGGAAAGAAATTAGCTAATGGAGAAGAAATACGTAATTTGCTGGAAGCAGTCCAACTGCCCAAAGAAATTGCTGTAATACACTGCCCAGCCCATACTAAAGACACTACAGAAATTAGCAGAGGAAATGCTTTAGCCGACGCTGCTGCGAAGGCTGCAGCTCGACAACCTCTGAGAGAATGTATGGGTGTAGTTCCAAGGATGGACCAGAGTGAACGGCCAATTTTAATAGACCCCAAAACCATGTATGAAAAAGACTGCTCAGTGGAAGAGAAAAAACAATGGGAGCAGTGGGAAGCAAAACAAAGTGATGATGGAATATGGACACTTGGAAGAAAACCAATTCTACAAAAAAAAAAAATAGTTAATTACTATAGCTAGGTGGTTTCACGATAAAGCTCTTGGGGGAGCGGAGGCAATAGCTAAGCAGGTACAGAAAGTATGGGCCGCTCCAGGAATCTACGCGGCTGCAAAAAGAATAACAAATAGCTGCCCGACCTGCCAGAAGTTTTCAAATAACAAGCCAAGCTCAGAGTTAGGGGGACGGTCATGGGCCTACTTCCCTTTCCAGAAGCTACAAATAGATTATGCGGATATGCCATCTGCCAATGGCTACAAACACTTGTTAGTGATAGTAGATCAGTTATCAGGCTGGGTAGAAGCTTTCCCAACAAGAAAGGCCGACACACGGGGAGTGGTAAAAGCCTTACTGAAGGAAATCATATCCAGGTATGGGGTCCCAGAAGCCACTGATTCAGACAGGGGTGCCCATTTTACGGCAAGCATAATCACTCAGTTATAGAAATCATTAGGCATAAAAAGAAACCTACAACCCCTTATCACCCACAATCTTCAGGACAAGTAGAAAGAATGAATAGAACACTAAAAGGAAAAATAGCAAGAATATGCGCACATGCTAGCCTAAAATGGCTGGGTAGGACCTTTCCCAACAAGAACGGCTGACGCAGGGCGGGTAGTAAAAGCCTTACTGAAAGAAATCATACCCAGGTATAGAGTCCCAGAAGCCATGGATTCAGACAGGGGTGCCCATTTTATGGCAAGCATAATCAGTCAGTTCTATAAATCATGAGGAATAAAAGGAAATCTATGTACCCCTTATCACCCACAATCTTCAGGACAAGTAGAAAGAATGAACAGCACATTAAAAGAAAAAATAGCAAGAAATGCACACATGCTAGCCTCAAATGGCCAGAAGCATTAAACTTAGCTCTATGGGATGTTTGAAATGTCCCATGGCAACCCATAGGACTAACACCAGCAGAAATTCTCTTTGGGAAACATTTAGCTGTACTAGGGACTTGTTATGCCAGCTAAGACTAGCCTGTTAGACGGGGATGAATGACTAACCCAGTATGTTCTAAGTATGCAAAAAAGGTTTGAAAATCTTTGAAATAAATAAATATATGCTCAATGATATCAATCCACACCACCTGAAATACAAGTGCCTGGTATACAGCCTGGGGATGAAGTTTTAGTTAAAGTATTTTCACAAAAAATCCAGGTTAAAACCTAAATGGAACGGGCCATATACTATCATACTGTGTTCTTATTTTGCTGTTCAAGTTGAACTGTACTTGTACATGTTAAAAAAAGAATGTGTATGTGTAAGAACACTTTGTAATCTTACATTCATAGATGGCATTGTTGTAGATACAAGTAATTAATTACTCAAATATTTGTATTTGTAACATTACCCAAAATTATGGGATGCGACTTTAATCATTCAGCTCCTATTAGATCTTATCAATTGTTACAATCTAATTATACACTAATTCAAAATTTACTACCTAACCCCATTGGAAAGAATCTCACACTAGTGAAGAAACTACTACAACATGACAACCTGCGTCGACTGCTAGAACGTACCCGAAACAATGGACAAAAAACCCTCTAATCACCATTCATCATGAAGCGGAAGAGATGCACCACGTCTTGGAAAGGATAAAAAGGGATGGAGAACATCATGGCTGGGAAACTCTTCTAGGGTGGTCACCAACTACAACAGCGATTTATAATCACGTGTTGCACCCACTAGTAGTTGTGTTAACTTTAACTGTGTTATGCCTATTGCTTACGATCATATTATGCATAAGATTATGGAACATGATAGCACGCCTTGAAAGGCT